>NC_061526.1:20155000-20462500 GCF_022379125.1 Scophthalmus maximus | reverse complement strand
GGTTCACACAGGAAGTCACCGTGGCGTCGCTTTCATAATAAAAGCAGTGAGGCGAGCAGGAACAATGCTGTACCAAATATCCAAAACACGTGTGATTTTGATCATTTCATTGATTAATTTTACCGAACAAAGTTGCATGAGTGAAAAATGGTCGCTTGTAAAAATATTTTTTTTAAAGATGGATTCCTAACTGGCCCCAGATTCGCCGTGATTTATTTATTAATAAAAACAATTAAAATTGTGTTCGAAGGGATACATTAGTGGTTCGTGGTTTCCTCGTGGCCCTTTGCAGTCTTTTTGCTGCCTCCGATCTCTAACTCTCTAATTCCCTCAAATCTTCTACACATTTAAATCATTTTCCTGCATTTGATTTATTGACAGGGGGCGTTGTGGGTTGCGACACATCCGGAAAGTGGGACGCACTTATTTTGAAAGGTGTAACCGGAACCGCGCCGGTTGATCTCGGCTAACTCGACGCGGTGACTCTCGGCAGACACAAGCGAGGCACCGGGGCAGTGCGGTAGGCTCCCGGGGAGAGAGGCGACGAGCGCAGCGGGGACCGGAGAAGCCTCTCGCGGCGGCGAACAGGAGTCTCACCTCCCGCCGCCTGTGGTCAGCCGGAGCTCCGGGTCGGTCCGGCGGCTCCGCTCGCACAAAGACGGAGTTTGTGTTTCTCTTTTTCTTTTCTCGTTTTAGTCTGGGGGGGTCACTGTTCACTTCTCACTTCACGTTCACGGGAGTGACAGAGTCGCTCCGGAGCCCCCCCCCCCCCCCCCCCCCCCCCCCCGTTGGCACCGAGGCTACACCGGGGAGAAGCAGCGCGCGCCAGCGGACCGGTACCCGGAGGAGACGACGGAGCTGCGCACGTGCGTGGACTGAGGTTGATTAGGCGCGCGTCGACCTGCTCTGCAGCATCAGTCACACCTCCACCTCCTCCATCACCTCCTTCACCTCCACCTCCTCCATCACCTCCATCACCTCCACCTCCTCCGCCATGCAGTGAGAGCAGCCCCTTCCCCCGATGCTTCCCCCCAGCAGACGGTGAGAGAAAGGGGGGTCGGAGGAGGAGGAGGAGGAGGAGGAATCTTCCTCCTCTCATTCGCCCACAGTCGTTGCAAACTTGCGTCCGGGATGGGGAAGGAGCAGGAGCTGCTGGAAGCCGCCCGGACCGGCAATGTCGCCCTGGTGGAGAAGCTGTTGAGTGGCAAGAAGGGGATCCTGGGGTCAGGCTCCGGCTCCATCCCCCTGCCCAACCTCCTGAGGTAAGAGAAGAGGCGATGAGACTCAGTTTATCTTCATCATGCTGATCAGTGCATCTTCTGCAGTCATAGCTTCACCTTCCTCAGCTGCAGCCTGTACAATGTAGCGGCTGTACAATATCTACACACAGCACCTGAATCAGCAGGTCAGTGTTTCCACATGTTTTGAAGAGGAGTGTTTTTTTAAAAAAAAAAGCTGCTTCGTTCGTGGTTGCAACATGCTGCTCGACACAGCAGAGAAAGGAGAGAGAGAGAGGAAGTCAGTTCATGAAAAGTCAACAAGAAGAGTTGAGGGAAGCAAAGTGCCTCGGAATGCTGCAGGCCAACTTGGGGCCACGTACAGATCAGATAGATTTCATTATTGTGGCGGCGTGTGTAAAAGGTTCGTCATCTCATCCTGTCCTGTCTGGATGCCGGGCTGGGTTTGCCTGAGCGTTGGGGGCTGGAGGGGAGCCAGTGCACGCTGAGCACAAAAGAACAGACAGTACCTTCGGCTGCCACAGTCTCGACCGCCCGGCTGACTTAATGTGGCTTCACTGTATCTCAGGATTGACCCCGTAGGGAGATGACTGTGGTGCTGGTCTGGGCACATGAAGGCGCGGGATTGTCCCACGTGTGTCTGCATGCATGTGCTCTTCGTTTGGCAGAAGACAAAAGATAAACAAACAAGGAGGTTTCCTGACAAGGTTGACCAGTCTTTGGCCTCCCAAAAGGCCGCTTCTCGAACAGGGCAAAATTGACTGTGTGTCATCGTTTTGTGGCTTCCGGGATGATGAGGGAATGTTGTGTCATCGGGTTACCAGATGTAACTGAAAACATCAAAAGATGATGCCAAACGTTCGATTCCATCACTCACACGTCACGTGTGCTTTTCCTACTGTCACATGTCAAAATGTCCGCTGTGAAAAAAGGGCCTTACCTCCGTCACCATGAATCAGAAAAATACCAGATTTTAAGAAGATGACAAACGTTAATATTACAGGTTACTTCTTTAAAACCTCCTTTTATTTTTCCGAAGTGGAAGCACAAAAGGCTTCAACCTTGCTGCGAACACAACTGCTGAGGGTGTAATAGTCCCCCAGCTCCCCTCACCCTCCTCCCACCCCTGCAGCCTCTCCCTCCCTCCGTCTCTGCCGAGGCCGTGGCTGCAGCCAGGTGATGAGGGGATCAAAGGCGAGGGGCGTACCGGGAGGGGCGGCGCCTCGGGGCCCTCGAGCAGGGCGCCGGGCGTGACCGGGGGCCGAGGTCTCACAGTGGCAGAGGGAGGGGAGGGGAGGGGAGGGGAGGAGGGGGGCGGGATGCCAACCACCTGCACACTATAGGCCAGGGGTTCACATACTGGGAACCGCAGGGGTCTGTTGGGCCCCCTGCTGGGGCCTTAAAGGTCGAGAAGCGAGTGTGTTCGAAATGAAGACAACGTGATTTAAACTGGTGTTTAATTCGGGGGAAGTTGGCTGCAAGAGAGAGAGGATGTATTTAAAAAATGCCGCCTCTGATTCCAGAGCGTCTCTCTTCATGTCTTCCCCCTTAACACAGAGGAAGTGACAGGAGGAGACTTAATCTAATGATATCGAGCAGTGAGTTGACCGGCGCCTGCAACAAGTGGCCAAGGGCAGTTGTATCATTTGTGGTTTTGCCGTTTCCTCGTGTCCGCGTGCTTCTGTTTTTCTGTTAATTTCCTCATCTGCGATAATAAATTGGTTAATGTCAGGACACAAGGAAGCCCCTCGCATGATGCTTCTGCTTGTTCTTTTTGCTGCTTCCCACATAATCTTTTATGAGTAGCAGAAGAAGCTTTGTTGCCACATAACAGGTCATAATTTTTATAGTGCCACAGCCGTTGCTTTTTTATTGCCGCTGGCGTGGCTCGTGGGATGGCAGCGTCAGGCAGTGTATCGGCTTGATCACTTTGAACTCATGTAGCAGACGTTCATGGTCCCCGGAGGATGAGTCCTATACTGACTTCGGTGATCCTTTGACGTTTGCTTTAGTGCCACGATGAGGTTCACAAATTTTTGGTTTTGACTGGAACGTTTAAACAACTGTTTGAGGGGCTGCCATGTGATTTGGCACAGACATTCTTGTTTTCGCCTCAGGATGAAGAATTGTAATACATTTTTGTGAGGCTCGCACTTTCTGTGGGTTAGGGCTTATGTAGCTTTTTTCTTATCCCATTGACCACCAGAAGCGATTTAACACTTAGGTAGGAGACAAATCAGCCAGGAAATCTAATAACCGACCCTCCGATTAGTGGACAACCCGCTCTACCTCCTGAGCCACAGCCGCCCTACCCTGCCTCTCACTCATTGTCAGCTGGGAGTGTCTCCAGACCTCCCGCGACCCCTTTAAGAATAAAGCGGTATAGATGATGGATGTATGAATAAATTAAGAAAAAGGTTAAGTGACTGGGGGGAAGCAGAGTTTGAACCACCGACCTTCCCGTTTGTGGTCGACCTCTTGCGCTCCTGCGCAACAGCCGCCCCTATCCCCTATTGCCCTTATCATACCTAATAGAACATGTACGGCTGGATGGATGCTTGCACTTTTTCTCTCGCTCCACCTTTGGCGTCAAATTTTACATCTCCCGTACAAAACTAATGACATTCCCATCAGCCTCAGCGGAGGCAGTGAAAACCTCTCAGGGTTCGACTCTCCGCCACAAGGGGATGGAGTCTGTTCAGTTGTCGTGTCTATAATTGAGTTTTCAGCATGTGAACGCTTTGTGTAGTAACTGACTGTAGTTCTTTAACCAGTCACTTCCTAGTAGGAACTAACAACCAGATTAAAACTAGTTGTGATCGTAAACTCTTGATGTTTGTTTGCGCTTCACCAGGTGAATTGGTGCTGATAAACTCGGCTCGTTGATCTCATCACATCCCACATCCTGAACCTGTTAACATGCATGTTTTTGTTTGCTCTGCGAATTAGGATTGAATGTCATTTGTTGAAGGACAGTGATTGCTTACAGATCACTGAATTAATGTTGAGATTTAGAAAATATGACACATTGAGTTGCATGGTGGGAAAAAATGACGGAGGCGATGAGGCGTTGGGATCAATCAATTGTTTCTAGGAATCCAAAACAGAACAACCTGACATGAAGGGTGAAGCTGAGGATAGTCAGATGCATTATGGGTGGAAATATCTCTGCTGGGCTTTTTTTGGCATTGTGGTGTTGTTGTCAGTGAGTTATGTCTACTGTGTTACACACTCACTTGGCTTTTATTGGGTCAGGACACTGGCCCATGAGGAGACGTCTGTAAAACAGTGGGTGGGCCAAACACACACACACACACACACACACACACACACACACACACACACACACACACACACACACACACACACACACACACACATACACACACATATCTGTCCATTTGGTGAGAAGCATGTGTGTGTCTTTCTGTGTGACCAGATGTGCGACACTCCTCCTAATTGAGGAGGTATTTGTACGTTAGCAGATGAGTAAGTCGACGGAGGGGTCAGGGTGGAGAAAGTGCGTGTTTGTGTGTGTGTGTGTGTGTGTGTGTAGGCTGCAGGCTACTGTTATGGGAATGATCTCCTGGAATCAATGCATAGTTTCCCATCTTAAGGCCTCTGAGCCATTCATCGCATTCCTGAGTCATGAGGTTCCTCTTTTCGCTGAAAGAATCACACTAAACCGCCAAGTGGGACATGGCCGTGGACACACACGCACACACAAGCACAGGATATACTGTAGAGAAGACGATCCTCTGACTGTAACGCTGCAGTTTTGTGGTGTGTGCAGCATCGCATATGAACACGCGCGCCCAGTGGAAAATCGATACTGGATGATCTCACGGCTCTTTAATGGGTCATATTCTCTCGCAGATGACCTGTACTCTACATATTGTACAGTAGTGACTGGATGCTTGTAGGGTCCCAACATTTCCTTTATGTGTGTATATATATATATATATATATATGTGTGTATATATATATGTATATAGTCACCGCAACATCCAGTCATTAGTGTTGATGATACAGTTGCGCACTGGGACATATCCAGAAGCTATAATACTGTATAAACGAATGGAATGTTTTCCCGGCGAAGTACATACTATATAGCATCACTATAAAAAAATGCCATTTAGTCTCTAAATTAAAGAGGAAGAGCTTGTGAATCATTCACCTCTGTGACTGAATGAATGAATAACTTTAAAAAAACATTGAACTTTGTAATAACAATGAGGAAGAAACTGTATTTAATGTGAAATTTAGGCATGTTCATATACGCCGTACACTGTTTCAGAGGGTGGTCAGGATGAATGCTAAAACACGTGGACTTTTTGATCATTAGACCTCTGCGCTGAATCTAAACGATAAAAGATTTATTAAATTATTGTAATGATAGTCTCTTTGAAGGTTTCTGTGATCGATAACATGTTCATATTTATGCTACTTCTCCAGGTACGAGCAGCGTGTGAAAGTCAGACGACAGAGTATCTGCATGTGGATCTTTCCTTTATGCAGCTTTACACACACAAACTAATATTAACAGTGAGGATGAAGATGACAGCCCGTCATTGTACACACACACTATGTAGTGTCTCATGGAGGAAATGAGGATGTATGCACACACCATGTGCTACAACACACTGATGGAGATGGAGTGATGGGTTTGAAAGCTGATACACTCATGACAGAATGACTCATGCCCCCCCCCCCCCCCCCCGTTCAATATTGTTCAGGGGGAAAGTCCATCTTTGTGTGTGTGTTTGTGTGTGTGTGTGTGGGCAGCTAGGTTTGTTTACCTCCCTCCTTTGCAAACAAACAACCTTCAAGTGGAATGAAGTGACTCCCAGAGGAGAGACACACTCCTGCCTGGACTCTCTTGTTTTAATTGGCATCTTTGCAGGTGTTTATTTTCTGAAGTCATCCCCCTGTCTTGTGTCGGAGTCTTGAAGCGGCGCCGCGTCTTTTGCAGCTCACAGCAGGGTGTGTGTGTTCCTGTGTGTGTGTGGAGTGATGATCGATGAGACAGAGAGAGAGGAACCCGCAAAACTGTGTTTATTTTTCTCAAGTTGTTTCACGACCGCAACACTTTAGCTCTCCGTTTGAGGAAACTGCAAATCTGATGACTTAAAAATCGAGCTTGGCAGTAGCGTGCGTGCGTGTGTGTGTGTGTGTGCGTGCGTGCGTGCGCGCGTGTGTGTGTGCGTGTGTGTGTGTGTGTGTGTGTGTTGGTGAGTCCTAGTGTGACATAACCACTGTCCTTGCATAACCACCATGTGTGTTTCTTTGCGATGGGCAGCAGTTTGGGAGGATTCGAGAGCTGATGGGGGATCCAAGAGCTTAATGTGGCGTGGGACAAAGTGGGTCAGACCTTAACTGTGCAGATTGCAGCAGGTCATAATATCACAGGACTGGATCTGTGTGTCACTGTGAGCTGTGCTCAGATTGTGCGGCTCAATTTGGCGTTTTATGTGTAATTCTCATAAGAGGCGAGCGATATGATCTATAATAGAGCCACACCCCTGCTTGATTCATTGATGCGTCATTGGACAGAAAATCCATCGGCAACAAACAACAAATATTAATAATTTCAGTAGATTTTTCAAGCATAATTCACAAAGAAAGTCCTTTTAAATGTGAGCATTTGATGCTTTTCTTTGTCTTGATATGACGGTAAACTCAATATCTGTGGTTGGTTGGATACTTGTCACCTCACAGTCTGAAAAAATACAAAGACTGTTTATTTTTTCGACTAGTTTCTAATATTGTGTATATATATATAATGCAATTCATTCATTTGTGAGAAAAGTAATGATTATTTGCAGCTGTACATGTGGGGATCACAATTGATGCTTTAAAATATTTTTTAATGATCAAACAGTTTACAGTAAAAAAACAATAGAAACGGAAGAGAAAATCCAGATGAGCGTGTGAGGGAGGACATTTTTTTACTTTCACCTGGATAGTTGTCTTTGTGTATAATAATCAGATTTGTACTTTTCCGTCATTGTTTTTCTTAAGTCTTGGTTCAACTGTGGCGTGAGTGCATTGAGTTTGTCTGGAGCCAGACTGATCAGGAGGGAGTAAAGGTGTGTGTGTGTGTGTGTGTGTGTGTGTGTGTGTGTGTGTGTGTGTGTGTGTGTGTGTGTGTGTGTGTGTGTGTGTGTGTGTGTGTGTGTGTGTGTGTGTGTGTGTGTGTGTGCGTGTGCGTGTGTGTGTATTCGTGTTCAAACTCAGAGGGTTCTTACATCTCCATTAGGGCCTGGGCCAAGCTCTGCCGCAGCATCCTGCCAAGAAACTGAGACCTCCATACTTGCCAAGACACACACACACACAAGCGCACACAGACACACACACACACACACACACACACACACACACACACACACACACACACACACACACACACTCTCTAATCCTTTCTCTTTATTCCTCCCTCCAATCTAAATCTTTGTTTTCCGACTGACTCTCAAATCTCTTCTTCTCTTTTCCTCTCTGTCTCTGTCCATCTGGTGCCCTGGATTCTCTGTCAATACCTCCCTGGCTCCCTCTCCATCACTCACTCCACTCCACAATCTCTCTCCTCCCTCTGCTCCTCTCCAACAGACGAATGATCCAGGCTCCCTACTGTCGCTCTTTATCGGTTTCAACCTCCCTCTGGTCCCTACTTTCCTCTCTATCTCCCTCCATGTCTCCTCTGTCGGCCTTTCTCACTCCCCATCTCGTGCTGCACTACATCTGTTATCGCCATGTGCATGCATCTTTTACCCATCATGCCTCTCGGCGTGACATCGGTGTTAGTTGACGGTGGCAAATGGGGAATTCGGGGAATCCACAGCTCTTCTGAGAAACTGCTCTCTCCTTACAACCACAACCTGAGATTTATTATCATTGCCCAGGTCGTGTCTACAGCGAGGAGAGAAATATGACGGTGGCGATATCCCGGGAAAGGAAGTGATGCATTGGTACAAGAAAATGTGGCAAGCTATGACGCCCATGTGGTGAAAGTAAAGAATCACAAATAAAGACCAAAAACAAACAAGGACATATATAGGAACTCCTTAAAAAAATATTTATATTTTCTACAGTTTACATAGACATACAGACATCCAGCAATTATGATGCAACAGCTACAGTAGCTAAAGTTATGCATTTCCTCAAAACAGAACAAGTTGCTGCTCGCAAAAGTTGATATATTATAGTACAATAAGTCTACTGTACAGTTTAAAGGGCGAACAAAGTGGCTTCAAGTCTTTCGTTTTTTTTCCAGGCAGATAGTTACTGAACTAAAAAAAAAAAAATCACTGAATTCAAACCATTTGTAAATGGTGAGACATGGTGAGTCATGAAATTGATTCATACAGTGATTTTAGAGCATCATAGAAAGTTATGAGCCTTAGCTGTGGTCAAATCCCCACTGTCGTGGCTTGTTATGTAAATATGAAATGAAAGGCGTAGTCGGCGCCGTTAATGTGCAAAAACCTCTACCAGGAGACTCACTGTTGCCGGGGAACTCATTGTCAATTTAAATCTCCTGTGAGTTTCCTCTTTGTCAGCCTCCGAACCGAAAAAGTAGATTTTTACACACTTCCTGTTCTGGTCATGTTGTGTTTGCCGTCGAGGAGGCGAACGTGTTGATGCTGAGTGGAGGAGACTCAGAGGCAACATGCAGCCAGAGGACGGAGGGGAGGTGTGACGTCCAGTCTGTCACACTAATCTACAAGGCTATGACCCCACAAGACACTGCGAGCACACACACACACACACACACACACACACACACACACACACACACACACACACACACACACACACACACACACACACACACACACACACACACACACACACACACACACACACACACATTCCAGCCGGCTCCCTGCTCTCCGAGAGATGGAAGTAGTTAATAAAAGAGCTGCGTTTGAAGTAGATAAGATGTGGAGAGAAGAGGGCCAGAAATGCTAATGTCATTATGTGGTTGTGGCAGGGGCTATACGCTGGAAGGCAGTGGAGGGAAGTCATGCACAGTAGTGTGTGTGTGTGTGGGTGTTCTTGTGGAATTTAACTGACAGGATGGTGTCTTGTGCCAATATTCAGTTTCTCCCGGTAGCTCAGAGTTTTGCCAAATGTCTCTTCGTGTCATTTAGGCCATAGAGCAATGTGCTACTACAGTACCACTTATTCTTCTCCTAATATTAATGATGATAACACACATTCATACTGTTTCCCTATTGGTTCCGATTATGACCAGCTTAATTACTTAAAGAGGCAACAGATTACTTCAGTGAATCCTAGTGGCTGCAGGTGGTATCATTGTTTGGTCTCTGTCGTAAAGACACTTACTGGTGCAGTATCTCCTCTTCCCCTGCCAGCTGCCGTGACGAATGTGTATAGAAACATTAAAGAGACATGGACGTGCATCAGGAATACACAGCAGTATATGCAGAAACGCGCACTAGGCACACGTGAAATATACACGTGAAATGATTTGCAAGATGAGAGAGGAGGAGGCGTCGTCAGGTGAAGACTTTAAAAAGAAAAGAAAAGGGAGAAATTTCAACCTTCATTGATGAAAAAGCTCCAGAAACTCTTTCATCTTTAGTCTGTGCAAATGTGGAGTTTTCCCAATTATGTAGCACACACACACATATACACACACACACACTGACTAATCACCGCAGATTAGTGTGTGACTGAACACCTCCCCAGCTTGTCACAAAGTGACTACGGCGTGTGTGTGTGTTTTCCTGACGCACAATAAGGCTGCTTACAAGTGTGAGACACCTAGCCGGGATGTGATGGCCTCTTTAATTCCCCACTCGTCTTCTCCTCCTCGGCCCTGACAGCGAGGGAGCGCGTGCAGAGCAACCAGGAAGTGAATTACCTTGAGCTGACAGCCTCCCGCAGGAGACACATTTCCCAGCAGGCAGTGCCAACAGATTGCCTCTTGTTGTCTCGTTCTCTCAACCAACTCTGTCCCCCGGCCCACATTCGGTCTGCGATAAGTGGCACAGGCCAGTAGACGCGCCATGTCGATGAGGATGTATGGATGTAATGTATTAGAGAGACCAGTACACACTCTGTGGCCGCCCACGCAGAGCTCTCACAACTCATACATGTATGATTTAGTGAGCCAGCAGCTACTCGGGCGATCTTATTTAAAGTCAAGTAGTCTCTCCTCTCCAGAGCTTCACTGGTTCAGATTAGATGTAGAAAAAAATGGTTGTGTTGTAGTCATAAGTAAAATAAACATAAAACCCAATACATTTAATCACACTACTTTATATATAGTAATAATCTTACATTTTCTTTAAACCTGCTCAGTCGACAAAATTTGTCGACTGTATTGATGTTGATATTGAATTTTAAACAGAAAAACTTCAAATGTCACACACACAGCAGTAAGTCAGGGGGTCACCAAAATCAGTAGGACCTATCTTCTGGGGACTACGAATGGGGTTCAAGTCTGGGTTCAGTTCGAAAACTACTTGTACCTATACCTTCATCTATCGTAGGTGAGTGGAAATAGACTTTTGCTAAGTTTATTGAAGAGGCTGACCTGCAAACTGAAAAAGTTATATTATTTTTTGAATGGGGAAAAACTTTAAAACTCAATATCTCAGAGCTAAACTGCTCTGAATGCAGATGGTGCCTCACCCGGTGCCGCAATCCACCCCTCTCCCCCCCGCACATTTCCAACTCCATCACCAGCGCACTCCGTCTTCTCGATAATGAGCCACAATAAGTCCGTCTCGCCATCACCTCATCCTGGGTTCTCCGGCGTTCCCCTGGCCAACGCCAACTCCGTGATGAATGAGTCTTTTTAAGAAAACGATATCAAATATTCATCTGCCTCCAAAACTCCTGAATGAAAAATTGAAAATATATCATTCACGAAGTGCTCATTTTACTTTCCCCCCTCTCCCAAATTCAGAATTCACTTATCCCCGACAAGCATTGAGGCTTAGAAAGCAGCCGGGTATGACTTATCCTGCAGATTGTTTTATGCATGATGGTTAAGTTAGAGATTCCTTTGACTGATGGGAAGGCAAATCAGTATCTTAAAAGGCTTTTTTTGGAGGGTTAGAATGATTAGAATTGCCTGCAGAGATGGTGGAGAAAATAGAGGAAGTAAAAAAATGGCATGTTACTTTTTATTATTCCTCTTTTCTTTTTTTTTCCCCCTCCCGCCCTTTGAACTCTTTGTTTCAAACTGTAAGTGCTTCCCCAAAAGGGAGTGGTAGTCTCCCTCCCCCTCAAAAAGCAAAGACAATAAATAAAAGACTAGGATGGAAGCAGAAAAAGACTTGTGGAGGAATAATGAGTGTGCTTGTGTGTGTTGAGGGGGAGGAGAAGAAGAACGGAGTGATGGAAAGGTCTGAAGGTGAGCATGAAGGTGTTGTGTGTCTGTGGCTTCAGGCTGTGCATGATGCACGTTCACACACACCTGACAACCCCGAGGGACAGGCCTGCAAATTAGAAATCTAACCACGCAACCTTTGTCTCAACCCTGCTCCCTCTTTTTACTCGTCCACCCTCTTTCCTCACATTTTCGAAATCGTCTTATTGCCGATGAAATCATCCGTGATCACGCAGATCAGTATTTTCTTTTTTTGTTTGTGAGAAGTCCCACATCCATTATGCAGACATTACAAAACACAGGTCATAAGGATCAATGCTCAGCATCATTAGCAAATTCATTCTTTTACCCCAAAAATGCAATGCGTGTTTGAGCAATGAGTCGTTTATCCACCGTTTCTGTTGGAATCCTCCCCAGATGTACAAAACTATAATTCGACCCTCATAAGGACTTTCCTTTCCCTCTTCACCCCTCGTCCCTCGTTCACCTTCGTCTCTTCGACTCACGCTCGATATCACGGGGAGACACTGGAGCTCTGCTGAGTAAGCACTGAACTAGTGAATACAGCGGACCCCCTGCAGACTTCAACCTACGCACCAACCCCTTTGTGTTTGTGTGGCGATCTATCTAAGCCTGCCGCTAAGCCTGGCTTTCTCTCGTCATGTCTTTCCTTCTTTCTCTCTTCTTCTTGTCTCTTTTTTCCCTCCTTGTCTGTGTGCTTGCTTGTATTCCTTTATTCTCGGTCCATGCATTCTGCTTCTTTGCTTCTTTGTCTGTATCTGTGTGTGCGTGTGTGTGTGCTCTCTGTCTGTCTCTCTGGCTGCTGCACACAGCCAAAATTATTTTTATAGCTGCTCCCCTGCGTTTCCACCCCCACCCCCCTTTTTTTTCTGTCTTTTTTTTGAAGTGGATGAGTAAATGAGTCTCTTTGTCTTGCACTGTAGAGTAACGCGCTAATCAGGCCATTCACTGATTACGCGCTTCACGCTAATCATGTATCATGCCTCCTGTCTTGCTGTGTGCATGTGCGGTGCCTTTGTGATGGTGTACATATTTGTGTGTGTCACATTGTGTCTAGTATAACAGCGAGGGGCATTTGTTGACACGAAGCCTCCTCCACTGTGTCATCAGCTCATTGTTCAGTGATATATTCAGGTGCAACAATTCAAATTGTGACACCCCCCCCCCCCACACACACCCCCCACCCTGAATCTGGAAAATGATGTATTTACTTCAAGTTCCTGTTGTGCTCTTTTGTTACCTGCTTAGCTGTGTCTAGGAATGTGTGTGTTTGTGTGTGGCTCTGCAGGGAGAAAAGGCGATGGCGGGGTTGGGGGAGAGAGAGATAGGGGGAGCAGGCGTGGTGGGAGGGATGAAGAGGAAGAGGAAGGATGTGAGTAGGGGTGGGGGGGGGGGCATAGAGGGGAAAACCAATTATCGTCCAGATAACAGGCAGGCTATGGATTTTCTACCAGGTCACTTCTGCAGCTCTTTCATTCTGTGCCTTTTTCCCCTCTCTCACTCTCTGTCTATTTCTGTCTCTCCATCCCTGTACCAAATTTAAATTCCTATCCAGGGGAGCTTTATTGACATGATAGAAAGTCCCATGGTATAGATTCTATAATAAATTATCTTGTTTTTTGTTCTGTGTGTGTGTGTGTGTGTGTGTGTGTGTGTGTGTGTGTGTGTGTGTGTGTGTGTGTGTGTGTGTGTGTGTGTGTGTGTGTGTGTGTGTGTGTGTGTGTGTGTGTGTGTGTGTGTGTGTGTGTGTGTGTGTGTGTGTGTGACAGAGAGAGAGAGAGAGGGCGTGTGAGGACGACACTGAGACCTGCAGACAGTCACATTATCTAATATGCATTGTCACGTTGCCCTTCGACCAGGGGCGTCCTGATAGTAGTAGGGGGATTACCGCATGGCCACAAATGCCGCGGACAGCAAGTCCGCAAATGAACATTGCCTGAAATGTAATTTTCCCACATTCTTTCCCCACACTTTCTGTTGGTCTTCATTACCCTTCAAAACACCTGCAATAATTTGCTTAATAAAATAAATCTTGCTTGCTCCAGCATCATAGTAGTGTGGCCACTTTGGAAATTAGCTGTTTACAATTATCGGCTAATGAAAAAAGTGGCATCTTGGGCTACAAAAAAGTGAAATATAACAGTAATCCCACATACAAAACATAAAAAGGGAATTAAGTTCCCAAATTAAGTTAGTATTTTCTCCACTTAGCTACATGCATAACTATGCTAACAAGCTAATTGGCTTGCTTGCCTGCGTGTACACTTTATTATTATTATTAAAGTGGAAAAAGTATGTTTGCAAAAATAGCATGTTTTACGTTGTGGTTTTGGCTGCATATGTATATGTGCATGTGTGTTGACTGTTTTATAACAGATTTACAACAGATTATACAGTGACTCACCATCTTCGCAGTTGTCTCTCATTCATATTAATCTTTCCTCCTCCAGTATTCCCTTTCTTATCCTTCTGTCCTTCTACTTGGCAAAACTCTCTCCATTCTATCATCACATCTGTCCAGCTGACTCACTGTCCTCTTTCTTTGTGTCTCCAGCTTGTCTCTCACTCCATCTCTCCCCTGGGTCGGCTGTTTTTAGACTTTCATAAACTCTCTAAAAGGCTCCGTCTCAAACATACACTTGACCTCACTGTTCTCTGACAGTCTATCCCTGTGTTGGGCCTGCACATCTTTCTCAGCACGCACGCACGCACGCGCACACACACACACACACACACACACACACACACACACACACACACACACACACACACACACACACACACACACACACACACACACACACACACACACACACACACACACACACACACACTTGACTCTGCAGTGTTTACACTCTCCATTTGAAGCAACCAATAATGGACAGGCGTTGCTTAAAAGGGGTGAATGTTAGTGATATTTCAGTCTCTTGAGCACACAAAGAAGCATAGACGCGGAGCGAGAGAGATCTGTCGACCTTCCTCCCTGTTTGAAAATGTTATCACACCGCCTTTCATGCCTTTTATCTTGCGCTGTCTGTCATCCGAGACGGTGATAATAAACAACTATATGGCAGTTGAGCTTTGAGTGCAGTTGAATCTTACTTATGTTTTAAGTTGCAGACAGGGTAATTTAGGATTCCACAGAAATTAAACATATGCTATGTTTTTGTTTGTGCATGTGTAGACAGTCAAGACCAACAAAAGGGTTGGATACTGTAACATGCCAGATAGCTTTGGAGTGTCTGTTAGTGCACTGGGGGGATGAACACCATTCCTTCATATGATATATTCTTTTATTTTGATGATGGTGGTGGTGGAAAGCACTGGTGCCAAAGCTTGACATCTAACTGTAAAGATTAGTGAAGGCTGATCTCAATTCACAGAATGTTTTTCACACTTACAAATTCGTCGTAGATTTGTAATGTGCCAGTGTCCCTTTGGCACTTGGCCTTTTGGGGGTTATCTTTATCAATTTCAAATTTTTTCCAGACACCACCTTTTTTTCGGTCTTTCTACCGTGGTTGAAATTTAGAATGCGGTTACATGTCATGTGTCAGAGCCTTCAATGAGAGCTGTGATGCTCCAGACTATTACAGTACAAAGATTAATTGTCTATGTCTCAGAATAAGTAAGGATAATTCATTTGATGTAGAATGAATTTTCATGGTAAATTGTTCAACATTTTCATTACCAAACTTTACATTTAGATGTGAAGGTTGGTAGCGTTTTCATGTAAATTTGGTGCATGTATATTGTTTGCTTAGCTTTGCATATGTTTGTTTATACAGATTAATCAAAGGGGTCAGTTTGTTCCTGATCTGAATTTTTTATGCTAAACCAAGTTTAAAGGCTACTCTGTATTAGACTTGTATCAAGCTTTTCACTTCTTAAAATATGATGATATGAAGGAGTTTAACACTTGACGCGAGATGGAATGACTTGTTGGGGGAATATTTTTTTGTGTGTGTGCTGCAGAAACAGCTGACAAAAGATGAGGGGAAGGAACAGAGAGGGAGAGTAGACAGATGTGTGGTTGCTGATGGAGAGATGTAGCGATGACAGAATCATTATGTTGATGCTCTCTCAGTGGCTCTTTCTTTCTCTCATTCCTAAACTAAAATCTGAGCCGCAGATTGCCGTTTCCCAGACTCAGACACGCTGATGGTGACTGGCATTCCGGGCCATTTTCACAAATGAATGGAGCTTTCACAAATGATCTGTCATTCTCTTCTCCCTCTCTCTCTCCCTGTATCCTATTCTTGGTATGACAGTGAATATCTCTGCACCAACCTCGGACAGCAACACATTCAGAAACACACACACACACACACACACACACACACACGTCCCAACTGTCATCTGCCACCTCCTCTCAGCGGGAGCAGTCAGCACAGATCTTTGTGCTCTGCTTCCTGAGGTGTGTTCGCTGGATGAGGGGGCATCTTACCATCTGTTGATGGCTTGGAGGGCACCGTCACGGGTAAGACTGGGCACCAACAGGTCCCGGCAGATGTCCCCCTGCCTGCCCCCGAGACTCGCTGCAGGGCTGCTCACATGTCAGGCCTGTTTGGTACATGGTTCCTGTCGACCACATGCACAACGTGCTGCATGTCCCCGACTGTACACGGACACACTGATGACGTCAACGCCACAGAGGCTGACGATGAACATCAAAGATTTAATTACATTTAATTAATATCCCTCACATGCATTTTAACCACATCGCAGAGCGCCAGCCTCCTGCCTACTGTTTGTGACACATGACGCCTGGGGTGATTTTGAAATTGTGGTTAAAGAGGAAATTAGCTTAGAAAAGCCAGCCTGAATCAGAAACATTTTGTTGTGGTCCAATCTGATTGTGTTCCCTGAAGCCAAGATTTGAGTGTAACTGCACATAAAAGGTACTGATAAAAATAAAAAAAACACCGATACAACAAAACTGAAAGGCAACAATCCTTCAGAGCCCTGCCACAGAGGCTCTCCCTCTTCTCCTCCTCCTGGTGGTGATGGCCACGTGGGAGTTAAGTCACTGCTCAGCACAGGATTTTATCGATCCATTATGGAGGAGCCCTCTCAGGCAGACTCCCTTGTTGCCAATGAATCATCTGGGTAACTGTGTGGTGCATGGGCCTGCCAACACTGTAATGTATTAAAAAATGGATGTACAGGAAGGAGTGTAGATGGTACATGGAGTTTTCCTTCAAATAACCTCCCGCCCTCTCCTGTTCTTTCTTTTTTTTAAGCACTAAGTGTTTATGCTGAGCACGAGAAAGCCAAGATAGGAAGTTAACACTCATTAATTTGAGTGACAAAAGAATTGATTACGGCTGCAATTTCCCTTTTTTCGTACCAGCAATATTTTTCGTTTGTAGAAGACTTGAACAGGCGCTGGAGGTGGAACAAATGGGGCCTTGAATGAATTAGTATTTGACTAATTACACAAAAGGAGGAGCAATGGCTGCGAAACAAAGAGGACTTTTTTTTAAGATACAAAAGTCGGTAAGGAAGTGATGATTCTGGAAGAAGTGCTAAACTCTAGCTTTGTTGTTTTCATTCTGCCTCTTTCTATTAGTGGTTGCTGTTGCAGATATTCACTCCTCACACGAGATCATCTGGATCCGTGCTCATCAAAGTCCAGTTTTATGCTGTGAAACAGAATTAGTTTCTTCATCTGGAAGCCTGCATTCACAGCTTGTTGTGTTCCACACTTTCAACTAATACTTTACTCCACTTCTTTTTTTTCCCCACAGACATGTTTTTATCTTTGCTATTTTCTCTTTAAAATACTTGTTTTATCTCTGTAGATCTATAAAACTTTACATAATTGTCAACAAGGTGTCCCTATTTTTTTTCTTTTTAAAGGGTTACAAACCACTAACTAATGTTTTAATGTCTTCAGTGTTTCCTTCAGGTTTTGCCTGTAACTATAGGAAAGATACATTATTAATTGGTTTTTACTTTTTAGTATTTAAAAGTATGTTATGGTTGGATTCAATGTACTGGACTTGAATTTAAAATACATTTGTGTACGTCTGCAGTGATGTGTCTCCTAAAGTGCAATTCTTCAGGTTTATAAATTCTTCGCAGACACTAGCCGTCGGTCCGGGCAGAGGAAAATCCAAATCTTTTTTTTCTCTTTCTTTCTCTGGGCTCGTTGCTCTGTGCTGTATTACACTCCATCTCTCCCGCCTTCTCGCTGCCTGTCACTTTGTCATCCGTGGCCCTCACACATCTGCCTGCTCGTGATAATAGCTACCCCTGTCAACAAGAAGCAGGGGAGGGCAGCACAACGCCGAGGGGCCTATACAGCGCTCGCGCACACACACACACACACACTGCACAAGCCACGCAGCCTCAATTAAATTACGAGATGTGGTCCCCCGGCCTGATGATTGCGGGATCGGTAAATGTTTGCCTGCTCAGTGAACGCTTGGTTGCTGCCCGGAGCCGGTGAGTTAGTTGGCATGCAGGATGTTCATGGAAGGATGAACAGGCGAGTGGGAGAAAAAGAAAGGAAGAGGAGGATAAGAGGAGCAAAGAAAGGAGAGAGAGAGAGAGAGAGAGAGAGAGAGAGAGAGAGAGAGAGAGAGAGAGAGAGAGAGAGAGAGAGAGAGAGAGAGAGAGAGAGAGAGAGAGAGAGAGAGAGAGAGAGAGAGAGAGAGAGAGAGAGAGAGAGAGAGAGAGAGAGAGAGAGAAATTTTTTATGAAAGTGTGGAATCACAGCCAACCTTCACTCTCTGTCCTTTGTCGTTTGCATCCTAGAAACAAAACCTCTGTCAGTAATAAGATCTGCTGGGATCATAATTTTTTTCATTTTCCTTCACAGTCAATACAGACTACTTAAACTGAAATCACTGTCAAAGTCAATTCATGTTTTTTGTCCATATGACTGTAAGCAGTTCATTTAGTGTCCGTTCGTGTCCTTTGTGAAAACGCTAAGACTCAACGTTACATTGAATCACACAGGACATGTATTTTTTTGCTGTTTGCAAAATCTGTAAGTGATACTATCCATCTTCGACTTTAGTGTCCCCTTGAGTCTTGCTGAGTCACATTTCCCAGGACATCTGAGGTGTGCAAGAGAGAGTGCATGTGAATGAGCATGCATTCATACCTGTGTGTGTGTGTGTGTGTGTGTGTGTGTGTGTGTGTGTGTGTGTGTGTGTGTGTGTGTGTGTGTGTGTGTGTGTGTGTGTGTGTGTGTGTGTGTGTGTGTGTGTGTGTGTGTGTGTGTGTGTGTGTGTGTGTGTGTGTGTGTGTGTGTGTTCCTCTTTCTTCTTATTGGAAATGGTCTTTTGGCATCAGCTGCCACTTCCTGGCCCGTTCTGAACGGGGCAAACTAGACAGGCTTTACTGTCTCTTCTGAGTCTCCCAGACAACCGCTGGGGATGAATCTGAGAGGTCAGATGGACAAAGAGTGCGTGTGTGTGTGTGTTGCTGTCCCGAGGATGTTTTGCTGCTGATTCAGAGGCCTGATATAGAACAGAACACCCATCCTTTTAGTATGCATTGCTGCATGTGTGGTGTGTTTGTGCTCAGTTTTTTGGGAGCGATGGCAATAGTCTGATCAATTGGTCTGTTGAGAAAACTTTGAGAACAACCATTGGACAGATTAGTGCGGAAGATGTTCACGGTCCCCAGAGGATAAATCCTATTGACTTTGCTGATCCCCTTTACTCTCTATCTTATGCAATAAAGAACCTGTTCCCACTGTTTGTCTCAGGATGTCTGTTGAAGCTGAGGTTGGCTATGAGCTATATGAGAATATAAGGTAATATTATTAATTTCTGTCACAAATCTGGTAAAAGAACAACGAAGAAAAAAAGGGGGTAACAAGTCAAGTGCATTTGTATGGGACACTTTTCAGCTGTGGAACAATACCTATTTGTTTTAACAAATTTCCTCATAGTGACAAAGAAGTAACATTAGCAAAGTTGTGTTCCTGTTTTTCATCTATCGAGTAATTCATTTTTCGGCTGCATAATCAGCTTTACGGCGGCACGGCTTGCGCGGCCACAGACTTTTTGCGTTGCTCCGTTCTGAAAAGCCGAGGAGATTAACGTAGAAGATCCCACGCTTACAACCGAAAAATGTATATAAAATCAATGAGCTGAAGGTATCGAAGAGACGGGTTAGGGCTAAGGGAGATGGGAAAACCGAGAAGTCTGATGAGTGCTTTCCTGTTGGAGTTCAGTTCAGTTTTTACTGCAACCAGGTGTTTAATTACATGAGACTGTTCGCCTGAGATGGTGACACAGCAGTTTCCCTTATATTTGTGTGTGTGTGTGTGTGTGTGTGTGTGTGTGTGTGTCAACTGGTAAAGCTGAGCCATGCTAACCCTTGTCTCTCTCTAAGCACGCACAAACCTTTAATCAGACCTCTCTGCACCCACTCACATTCTAAAAGTGCTGCACATTCCACATTTATATCCCCCTCTTACTTTAGGTCGAGAGGCATCCACCAACACATGCCACAGGGGGTGTGCCAGCAGAGCCATGTGCAGCAGATGGAAGTATATCGCATGATATGCACAATGCTTTCATACCACACTCGCGCGTGTCTGTCTAGGTCGGGCCGGCCAAATTATCCCGAGCTGTTAATAGGGCCCGGTCAGAGCTGTTTGCACACTGTCTGTAAGTTTTGACTCGGCATGCGTCTCAAAATCACGGTCGTGTTCGTGTCATCAGAAAAGGATGTTTCTGCTGTTGCTGCTGGACTGTACACTCTCACCAACTCTCAAAACGATTACACGCAGACGCAACGGTTGATACAGTGGCCTGCAGTCTAAGCGCTTTAAAGAATTTGGCACATTACCTGCGATACTTACTGTAATTGAGTTTCAAGATGCTGTAGAATGAGATCATTACGTGCTGATTCACTGTCTGTCAAACAGCCAGGGGGTAAACCGCTGGGATTTGGATGAGACAAAATGGCCAGGGTTAAGGAGAGGTTGTGATCACTGAGATTGTGTTTATGGCAAATTAACTACAGTTAAGGAACTAAAAGCACTTGGATTATGTTTCTGTATGGTTAAATGAATAGTTAGACAATTTGGATAATTATGGTTGTGTGTTTCTAGCTGAAGATTGATACCACTCTCATATCTGTGTGGTAAATAATATGAAGGTAGGAGACAGGTGGCAGAGCCTGAAGGTCTGGAACCAGGGAAACTGCTCCTCTCGCTCTGTTCAAAACAAGAAACAGTCCAGCACACATAACGCCCTGCAGCAAAGCAATGTGTTGTTTTCACACTGTGGATTAAACAAATCACACATAATGCGTTAACCGGTTATGGGTTCACGTTTAATGCATGTGGCATTTATTTTTCTCCTTTTTCCTCTGAAACTAATCATAACATGTGTTTTTCAAAATGTCATACTGTCCCTTTGGAGTTTGTCAAAAGAAATGCTTGGTTAAGATTGTTGGTCAGAGTAAATCAATAGGAAAACCTTAATTGCAGTGTTGTGTAAATTTCAGACTCCCTCATTAAAGTATAAAGCGCTACACCCATCCGCCACTTGACCTTTCCACCCTGCTACATACAGGACACAATTTCTGATAATCATAAGGTGGCTTTAAACTATGCACTGTTAAAACCACTTTACCCTGAGTCAGTATTCGTCGTATATACTGTAATTTTATCCCATGATCTTTTAAGTAAAGCAGCTGCTGACTAAAGGATTGCCAGTTCAAAGTCTATAGCTAGAATGACTAAAGTGATCGTTTCCCCTAAATGACCAAATCCTGTTCAAATAATAATCAGCTTTATTTGTCGTTTTCCAGTAACCGGTTGTGCAATAAATGTTGTGCCTCCTCACAGCGTTGCTGCGTCACGCTTCCTTCCCCAGAAACAAAGACGTGGGTCCATGACCTCTCAGTAGTCCTCTTATCAAATTTACACCACTGCTGTGAGAAGTTTCACCCGTTGCTGTTAACCTGATAGTGGCCCAAGTCAAGACCCGACACGGTGAACTGAGGCGGCCACTTTGCAGCCTCTGGCAGACCCTAATATTAACTGTCACCGCGTTGGAGCGAGGAGGCGTGAGGGTGAGCGCTTGCAGATGATCTAGAGCCAAGGTTGTGATTGATTCTGTTTGTGGCCGTCTCACATCAATCACTAACATGGATCTATAGGGACTCAAGCCATGCGATCAACTGCTCCTCCCCAGATTTGTGCTTTCCACTGATTTTGCCAGTTCAGTTGTTGTTGTTTTAGAATAAAGCCTAGTCCACCGCACAAATTGAGTTTCTCATCCGGCATCTGCGCTGCATGTGAAGTAGGTCAGACTGTATGTGCTCTGTAAAGTACAGTAGGGAGCTATCCAATGTGTGCATGTATTTTTCATGAGCCATGCTCTCTGTGTGTGTGTGTGTGTGTGTGTGTGTGTGTGTGTGTGTGTGTGTGTGTGTGTGTGTGTGTGTGTGTGTGTGTGTGTGTGTGTGTGTGTGTGTGTGTGTGTGTGTGTGTGTGTGTGTGCGTGGTGCCTCGGCATGTGCTGCCTCTGTCTTTGAGCTAAGCAGGGACGCCCTCCCTGGAAATCTCTCTTCAGTTGTTTCTGTTCCTCGGTCGTTAATTAGAAAGGGCAGCGAGGGGAAGACGGTGAATGGAGGGGCGTTGAGCGAGAGAGAGGCTGCAGGGCTCATACAGTTACCAGGAAGGAGGACGATGGTGGGGAGTTAAATGAGAGGGGAAGTGAGAAGAGGCTGGGATTGAGCAGGAGGTATAGAGGAAGAGGAAGGATCGTAGAGCGAGAGGTGGAGGGAAATCCCCACGCCAAGAAGATACGCACTGCTGATGTCAGACTGCTTGATGAGCAGATCACTATCCAGAGACAACCAATGTGTCCTGACAAATGTGCTGCTGCTGCTCAAGAATACTAGAAATCTGAATCTTGACCTACACGGAATCTGTGTGAATTTTTTTTTTTCAAACCCCAGTTATTGGACAAATTAGCATGAGATTAAACTTTAATGATTCCTGTGGGGAAACTGGGGCCTTGCTGCCAGAGAGAACAAAGTCGATATTTGAGTTGAATTTCATTTGTAAAATGGCAGCGAGGATACAGAATCTGGATATTCATAAATGTTACGTTCTCGAGGATGGAACATTGTAATCCACAGCGGATGGGGTCGGGGTCGTAGTGGGCTGGTGACTCAAGCGGACCTCTGTCCGTCGCCATATTTAGGCTAAAATTAGCCTGTTTATATGATTTGCCGCATTCCTACAGGCATAAACACAACCACATGACAGGGCCGAGGGTCTCAGTGCAGCGCTGCGAGGCGAAAGTACCGCAAACAACTTTCTGCAGATTGTTGTTTTATTGTGGTTCACTCAATATCAGGCAAAAATGCTGACTAGTGTTCATATAATCATCCTGTAACAGTCATAATGTGTCGACTCTTTAATAGTGAATCTATATCAACCGTATCAAACCCTGCATTAATTTTGATCTACTGCTATATGCTGTAGCATTGGCCAAATATTTTCGTAGTGATTTACAGTATATGACATGAAACAGGTGGCGGGGAAAGTTTTGTAGGAATATACAAATGAACTATCAAGAAGCTTGATCGTGCGATATGTTCGAGAATGCAAATCTCAGAAGAGGAAGTGACCAGGTGGAGACTGCAGCCTCCCCGGTGCTCATATGTGCAGAATGATTCAGTGTGGAGCTCAGTGTCCTTCTGTGGTGCAACTTGTTATTGAGCGTGTGTAGTTGCAGTAACTGTGAAAGCAAATCATTTCATAGTATTGCTGTGGGAGTTTCCCACGCTGCTCCCCTTCTCTCTCTCTATCCTCCTCCCACCCGAGCCAAGTGGGCTTTTCCCACAACGTGGTCGGGGTTGTGTCTGTGAGAGAGATAAAATAAATATGAGGAGAGGGAGAGAGAGAGAGAGAGAGAGAAAGCAAGAAAGCAATGCATGCAAATTGGCAAAGAATTTGTTTCAATTCTTGGAAGTGAGTCAAAAGTTTCTGTGGGGTTTTTTCTTTACATGCATGGTTGATTTTCACAGTTTGAATCCGCGTTTGTAGCGGTTTCGTTTTCTTCCTCAGAGAGTTCTAAAATTCTCTTAAACCACAAGAAAACATGAAACACCGTAACAGCCTGCACTGTTCGATTCAGAGGGCTTCATGAATACCTTTTAGACCGTGTGCACCTCTCCTCTTACACAGTTTTACAAAAGCATGGGGGGGGGGTGTAAATGGTTTGATTCATGGAGCAACATGACCCTCCTTGCTGTCTCTCTTTGTCTCCACTTCTTTTCTTACATAAGTGCCTGCTGCCTGTACAGACACAGTTTTTCGTGCTACCAAAGGCTTTAGGCTTGTATTCACTTTGCTTCAAGTACACATTCTCGCTGTGCCCTTAATAACCATTGAAATGACCCAGTTAGGTAAATGAATCTGTTGTTTACAAGCTCTGGATGATCGGTGTCTTCCAGGACAAATTTCCATGCGTCTACAGTGGCGTTTATGGTCTTGCCCTGCCTTGTATTTATAGCATGTGTAAAAAAACTGCCGGCCTGTTTGCATATATAATAACACAGCGTGCTCGCAATCTGCGTGCGCTCGGAATGATTGTCTCCACTCTGCCTCGATGTGGCTGCCCATAGATTTGTATGTTGGTCTGTAATTGGCCCTTGTTTGTCTGCACTTTTCCTTCAGAGGCGTCTTGCTCCCTGCAAGGATACGGATTTGTAACGACTGTGCAGGCGACCCGTGTGTTGTGTGTGTGTTCATGTGTCCGTGTGTGCGAGACTGAGAAATGATCATTATAACTGGGCTGTGTCCTTGTTTTCCTCTTTAAGCGGCCCTGCACACCGCGCTCTGCTCCACCACCCTGTCTGTGAATCAGGGCAGAGCCATTTGTTTCCCCCCGTACGCACCGTGTCGTTGTCATGCACCTGCAGGAGCAGAGTGCAACTCTACGAAGTAGCACTCCAGAAAACAGCCTGTTAGACTTATTCAGTCACAAAATAGATGGCGCCCACCGCACACCTGTGTCCCCTGATTTATCTCACAGATTCCCTCTTCTAGTGTGCGTTTGGTGCTGAAAAGCTTCTGCTCCTTTTGTGCATTTGCTCAACAAGGTAGAAAGCGCTTCCTATAAGAAAACCAAAACTGATGATTGAGCCCAAACAATCCAATGAATGGCTTGTCCACATGACTTAACTTTTTGTTTCTCTTGGTTTGCTTGTAAAAAGTCAGCGTGAACAGAAAATAGACCGGAGCGGAACCAAACTACAGAACTAAGAACAACTACTTGGGAAAAGGGTTTTCAGGAGCGATTTAAAAAAAAAAAGAAAAAAGAAAAAAAAGAAGGGTTTTTTAAATGTTTTTACCCAAACTAATCTCTTCAGCTATTCCAAAGCCTAGGCGCACACTTGCCTCTCGTTTTTAGGGAAATCTTCTCAGGTGGTGAACTGACTCTTACCAGTTGAAATACTAGACATTGCAGAGAATCAGCATGATTACTTTACAGAATATAAGCAAATCCATACTAATACACAAACTTGACGGACTTACCAGGTCTACGCTGCTGCTGACCTCGAGCAGCCGTGTACATAATGAGCGGTCTGTGGTCTTTAAAATGACCACATAGGTCGTAATAAGCTGCTCGAACAAATTACCTTTGTGGTCGTTTTTTTTAGTGGAGGACAGTCTCCTTTTCCCCCCCAATGTTACACCATGGCAACCAAAATCTGCCATTACTTTTTGCTATCCTTATGATATGAATAACAATAAGAAATAAAAGGTTCAAAAGCAAGAATAAAACACGTTACAATCTGCACGAATAAGTAACCAGGTTACAAAACATGTGAAACATTCCAAATTCAGCCTTTAAAGAAACACGACAGAATTCATTCAGCTGCGACGTGTGAGGACCATCTGTGCCCTCAGCCCTGTTTGTCACCGGGGAAATTGTCTCAGATGCAGTGGAGATTCAAACAATCTCCCTTTATCTGTGTGTGTCAGTGGGTTTTCAAGGACAAATCGCAGAGAGAGCAGCGCTTTCGTTCAAATAGGTGAAATAAAAAAATAAATCCCTCTGCTATTGTCAATCGGGCAGCAGTGAGGAGCTATCTCTGGATAGCTCACAACAAACAGCCTCTGAGGTACAGCGGATCCAACCTCAAGTCCCAAATGTATTTTTCTGTAGGTATTATTGGGGTAAATTAATTGCCTCTCATGCAATAACCTTCTAGATTGAATGAGCTTCTCCCTGTCCAATTCTGTGTTGAGAGCTATGATTTGGAAAGCGGCCGTTAACTCAACCTTTGCAGATGACTTTTAATAAAAACTAAAACTGGCCTCACTGAACATGAAGCACCTTAACAAAGTCATTCGATTTGATTTGGCCTCTTGTATTTTTAGCACCTGGCTAATGATCTTTTCTTCATCTATGCTCAATTTCGCCGTAGGTGTGTGTGTGTGTGTGTTTCTTGAACGATATTAAAACAAGAGCAGTCTACACATTTGCAGCTGTAAGTGTGACAAGTAGGCCAAAATCTTTGAAAACCCAGGACAGATGGAGAGATTGATGCAGACAAGAGAGGAAACAAGCTGTTTTTTTGTTTTTTTCCTGCGCCGAGACATCTTCTAACCCTCTGGTGCATCGTAAGCGGGATGCCTCTCGCCGCATGCATGTACACACACTCACAGACACACACACACACACACACACACACACACACACACACGGCCGGTTTATACACATTCATGGACGAGCTATTTTGATAGATATGATAAATAGCATGAGCCAGAGAGTCTCATGGTTTAAATACCTTTTTTTGTGGAGGGTAATTGCATGCAGCTGTGTGTGAACACAACTTGGCAGCGCATCTATGTGTGTGCTATTTTTTGGGGTGTTTGCGTGTATGTGTGATTGGCAACCGGGAGAAGAATAGCAACTAAGATACGGGGGGAAAAAAAACTTGGGAAAGAGAAAATGTATCATTTTCGTCCAAGTTAGAGAGCAACAAATGGAGCGTGTAAAATGTTACACTTTTCCTTCATAGACAACATTGACATCTTCTAAACTGACATCAAGCTTTTATTTCACTCTCCAGAGAGCTGTGTTGAAAACATATGGATGACCCTCTGACCCATAGCTGTAGCTATGCAGTGACACTCATATTGACTACTGACCCTCCAGTTTCCCCTCAGGGATCAACCAAGTTTCATTTCCCTTCGTTATAGGGCACCACCGGCAGAGAATATCTATTTGACTAAAATCCAATAACCCCTGTTTTTGGCCCTTTCACACTGAGAGAAACACACTTCACGGTATCAACGAATGCCAACTTTCTTGTTAAGCTGAATAAGGTTTTTTACTCTCCCACCGTGTAAGTAAAATGTAAACTGCACTGTATTTAGAGAGTGTAAATGGGGTGGTTGATCAATACCAGTGCATTAGCAATGAATCAATAGTCATGTCTCCAGCTAATGAGCTTTTTCCTCTTAAAAGTTCAATTCAATTTCTGGCCCCAGGTTTTCTTTGGACACACACTTTATCTCACATTTTTAACTATTTATAGGAATACATTGACTTTTCTGTTCCTTTTAATTGTTTTTCTTTCTTAGATGAGGAGACTGATACCACTCTTGTATCTGTTATTGAATATAACAGTAAAACGCTGAAGCCCAGGATGGTTAGCGATGGAGATAAGTACATAATCTCTTGTACAGCCACAGTATGTGTGTGAGTTGTGAGCACCGTCTTTTTTAAAAACTGTTTTAATGTCTCATTTGTTGATAGATGTTGATAAAAAAGCCACAGTTTAGCTTTATGCCCCTTCAAAGCTCTTTGCTCCTGGGCCTTGCTAACAGAAGGGGGATTATTTTTCATGTTTCTTGGGAGAAAGTCAAAAATACAACAGAAAGAGATCCATCCTGGCGAATGGGCCCAACACTTGAAACAGTTTTCTTACAGACTCACATCACAACAGTGGGATCGGTGCCTGGTGTTATCTGAGGACCGGGCCGCAGTTACTGTTCCAGCAGAGACTTTTCTCTGTCCATAAACTGTAGCCTGTAAAAAACACATTTCTCTTAGTTTGTTTGAGTGTTTTTAGCAACACCACCACAATGTCAACACCAACAGCAATGTAGAGGCTAATTTAGAATTTGACAATAAGTACATGTTTTTCCTCAAGTTAACAAAATGTCCTATATATATATATACAAAGTCAAATGATTAACTTTTTCTGTTTTGAAAATGGACTAGATTTAACCGTTTTGGTATCTGTACATTCTTTTTTAAATCATACCCTTTCACTTATTCTGAAGTTGACCTAAATTGTGTTTTTAACACGTCATAACTGTCCTTTAAATATCATTTGTCTCTTTTCTTGAGCTAAGGAAGCAGCCCTTTTCTCAGCTTTGTGACGGTTTCCCAGTCAAATTGTTTTTTGAATGCTAACATTCAGAATGAGGGGGGAAATTTCATTCAATTTGAACTTGGATGGTTTCCACAAGAAGGATACGTGGACACTGATGATACACCTTGGTGGTCCTTGTGGGCGAAAACAAACTCCCAGGATATTCTGACAATTCCTGCACCGACCGACCCCCAGCATGGTCGGTGTGCCTTTCAGTGCCATATCTGCGATGTGTTTAACTGTGTGGTCCTGCAGCAGCAGATGTGTGATCGTGTGGTCTGGGCAGTTAAATGGGATGCGGCAGTCCTGCTGACAGGCCTATTACACAGTGAGAGGGACAAAAAAGGGGGAATACGTACATACCACGAGGGGATACGACTGTCCAGCACACAGCAACACACTGTGTTTCATCAGACGTGAAAAATCTCCTTTTTCATAATGATAAAAAAAGTGTAAAAGATTGATGATATACAGTATATAAACATGTCAACTGTTTAAGTACCCAGCATGCATTGGCTCTCAGTAGCAGCTGACATTAATTCCTCCCAGGACAGTTGTATGGCAGATTGGTTGCCATGGTGACAAACACACAAACACGATGAAGATGTGGTTGTTTCCTTGCCCTGTTGCGAATTCACGTGCATTTTAATGTCTTTGAATCTTTGAGTTATGTGTTTAACATCATTCTTTAAAAAATATTTTGTTTCTAAGCATATGAGTAATCTAGTGTATATTAATGAGATTCTTATGGGATAAAGAGAAAGTAAGAGCCTGTTTTTGACCTTTCTTTGCACACATCATTCAAAAATGTAATGTTTTGTGACTCAGCTTCTCCACCATTGCACATGATGAGATGGTGCAGTGCTTTTCCGTATGCGTGTAACTCGCTTCAGTGCTTTGATTCTAGCGATTCTTAATTCATATTTTTCTCATGTTTCCCCAACGTGACGTTTCACATTTTTTATTGTCTCACGTGAGCTTGGTTGTTCATTGTTTAGAAATTTGGAGAAACTGAGCGGGAGAGGCAGAAACATGGAGAGGTCTCTGGATAAACCAGAGCCTTCTGTCAGACCTTATATAGCCATGACTCCCTGCTACTGCCCTGATGTTGCCGTGTGCACACACAAACGCGCACACACAGGCAAATACACCACCTTCGTATGGGACAGATGCTTTGTCACACAGCAGAGTTCTAATCAGCACAGTATAAAATGTTTGTAAGTTTAACACGGACACTGACTAGTAATGTAAATGTTTAGTTTAAAAGCAAGCAGAGGTTTTTTTTCAGTGCATCTGCGAGAGCTGTGCAGAATTAAAACACTTGTCTTTCAGTGCCTTTCCTTCTGTTCATCATAACGACCCTCGCACTGATATCGCTCCATCACGATTTCCATTGCACCTGCGTGGCTAATTTCCTCGTGGCAGAGTGGATAATGAAGATGGACTTGGTGTGGCCGTTACTAACCTGATGAGCTGGCAAATGATGTTTAGCCTGAGCTGACTCATAAAAAATCGCTGCACTCCACGTTCTGTAGTTTTCCAAGTTGAGTTGACCTCAGACCTATGACTGAATGTATGAAATATGAAGCAAATCTTATTGATGCTGGCATCTGCACGTTTCACAATAATCACTGTATCTTGTACATTGAAAGCGATGTTCTCGCTGGGGACGTGAAGATATAGAAGCTGGAGGATGATAAAAGTTGCTTGTTCAAATCCTCCAACTGTCAATAGGGAAGTCTGAAAAACAAACAAAAAAAAATGAACAACATTTCCATCTGTCCCTCCCATGATGCAATTTAACCAATCACCATATGACAAACGGCTGCCCCTTGCAGAAGAGCTGAAAATATTAGTTGACCAACAGAAGTATTCTAAGGATTGATTAATCACTTTTGAAGCCTCAATGACAAACATAACCTGTTTCTTGCTTCTCTGCTGTTTTTCTTTGTTATCAAATTTGGATTGTTGGTCAGACAAAGCAAGTGATTTCTGGACGGTGGATCTTGGGTTCAGGGAATATATGAAGGGCAGTTTTTTCTATTGACAGTTCCATGTCAGTTCACTATGTTTAGTTAAAAAAATATGTCAGTTGGGTTATGAGGCCTCTTCCTTCTTCCTTTTCATATTTCTACAATAACAACTAGACAATCGAGTGTAGGATCGTATGGCCTTGGGAGAGGTATGCCCTCTATTGAGTACCACTATAGTTTATTGTGTTTCTCATAGCTTTTGAAAGAAGCGACCCAGTTTGCAGGTTTACTCCAATGGAAATATGATATGTTTATGTCCAGTCACAAGCATCATGGCAGTGCTCATTCTGTCGAATCTTCTCAGTGGATCTACAGTGTACTGCCACAGTCCACTCTGCAGATTATTTTACCTATTTAGATGGAGATCTGGAGCCGACCATCCCTAACGCCACACAGATCAGCTGATCATGGCTGAATCGATGCTCGGCGGTCAGCTTGCACTTGTGGCTGGCTGTTGTTAAGTGGGGATCTAAAGCTCTCTGTCACTTACTTACCGTGAGGAGGATTGCCTTAGGAAGACACACATACGGCTCATACACACACTTACAGATTTGTCTGTAGCTCCCCGGATCGCGACAGCGCCAATCAATAGCTGCAGCGGTGGAGCCGACTGCGGCTATTTCTTCAACTCTGCTTCTCTCAGTTTGATTAAAAAAGAGAGAGGAGGAAATGTCGTCTGCCTCCGTCGCTATCTCTCCGCCTCTCCGTCTGTCTCTTTTGTTTAGGTTCACCAGTTTGCCTCACTTTGTGTTTTGAAGAGAGTGTTCTGTTTGTTGACCTTCATGCTTCTCTCTCCCGTCCTCTTACCGTCTTTATCTCTTTTCATAATAAATGTTGGGGCTAGAAGCGTTAGATAAAATCATGTGGCTTCTCATGGTTTGGGCCCTCAAAGCTGTCAGTTGTAAAATAGTCAACACCTAAATCATTTTAGCTAACAATTCATAGAAAGAACAGATATTTAGCTCATATTTCCATTGAGATATTACGTTAGCAGTATCCGTTACCTCAATCAGCAATTTAAAAAAATATATAATGATGACATTTTGTGACATTTATGGTAATAATGACGAACTATAACAAAAATATAAGACTTTTGATAGCTATGCTGATTTGCCATGATGACAGAATTTCATTCACATGAGGATACTTGCATCGGGACTCCTTTCTCAGAAGTTGACTAAAAAGGTAAAAGGTTGGAAATTAAGTAGGACTATTGGGTGTCAGCACATTTAAAGTTGTCCGGTCAAACTCCTGTAAAAAAAAAAAAAAAAAAAAAAAGTAATTGTAGAGAGGTCACAGGGGTGTGTTTCATGTAAAATCACTGCAAACCTTTGTTCTGCTTGAGAGAAAAACCTGTATTCTGTAATCCTGTGCAGCGTATGGGAGGGAGTCGGCTCGGGACACGGGGGATGTTTCCATCTCTATTTAAGGATGTGGACTGAGACACAAACTGACAGATTGTTTAAGACTTGGAAATAGACAAACTGTTCTAATGAAGCCGTGTGTGTGCGTGAGGGAACGTGTACTCAGCTGTCTTCAGATGGTGGTATCATCTGGCTCTGACTTCTTTTTTTCCCCCTCTTCTTTGATGTCGCTGTGCGATAAGAATGTTGCCGCATTAGATAAATAACTCGCATGCTGCCTCTCATCTTTCTCCCTTCCTACCCCACACCCTTTCATCCTGCTCAAGTGACATGGTGGCTCATGAGTCAGGTCAAAGGTCATGGGGATGTCTGTCTCTGTATACTGTGTTTCCCACAGAATGAGTGGACGTGTTAGTGGCGATGTGATGGCCGGTGAATGCCAGAGTTAAGTGTGTGTATGTTTGTTCACTGTTGCCCAGCCGGATAATAAATGAGTCCCTGACAAATGCAGGCGTTAGTGTTGTCCTCTGCAGTGTTTAGAGGGATAACCAGCCCATTTATGACTTTAGCTGCTCCATCCGGATCACACTGACATCCGTGACCAAAAGAGGCCCCAAAAGTTTTCACACCACCCCACTTGTACATCCTCTCCCATATCTGAGTCGTAGTCAGTCTGAAAAATAAAAAACACCCCGTTGCAAAATGCCAAAACAGCAATGAAACCATATTTCATGAGATATTTTTCTCTCTCTAGCCGAGTAACTAGCCCTCAGGACAACCAAATGATCAATGATCAAACTTCATCAATAGACTCCCTGAATCCCAGTGGGGAGTTGTGCAGCTATCGATTACACGCGCCTCGTTTTAATAATTGGTGAGTGTGTATGAAGAGCGTTGGGTCATCCTCACTTTCAACCAGTATACATGCGTGCGTGCGTGTGTGTGTGTGTGTGTGTATGACCCACTGCCCCTCGACAGAAAGACCTCCATGTTGTGTTGTGCACCAGGGGTCAGATTGACCTGAAGATAAATCACTTCCTGTGATGGGAGCAGTGGCCTCTTGACCTATTGAACGTGTCAGTTGATGTTTGTTCTTTTTGAGGGCATTTGTAACTGACTTGACAGGTCCACCCTGCATATTCATTCATAGACACTTTGCATATTTATCTTTATGCATTTATACAGTGAGCAGCCTCTCTGCAGATTTAAGCATCCTCTGCTTCATCTCCACACACATGTTGTCAGTGGAAGTTTTTCAAATGTGGTATTTACTGAGCAGGGTTTTTTACATGAGTGATTTTTGTATTCGTTTGTCTTGAAATGTGGATACTATAAATGTCATCTAAATTTTTTATGTAGTAGAAAATGGAAATAATCTTGGACGTCTTGCAGTGCCCTTGGCTTGTCCTTTCAGAACTCACTCAGGGAACCAGAGTTCTTAAAATATGTGAACAGACTTCTGTAAAGTTAAATTTGAAAAAAACAACCCAAAAACGATTTGTTTTATCATTTTTTGAGACACCTGTTTTTGGTTTGAACTCTGCCACGTACATATAATTGTGAAGACTTCTGCTTCAGCTCTGCTGGATTAACATGCGTCAGAACCTGTTTTAGAGAAAGCCCTTCCAGATACAGCTGTCCAACATCAACAGACTACAACAGAACTGAAATTGTATTTTGAGGTTTGACAGCTGGAATGAACATTCACTAAAGGGAGACATCCCTCAGAAAAGGAAGCTTTGTTTATTCAATTTGTTAGCTGCATGATTTTTCAGTGGCAAATTGACCTGATTTGCTAGTTGGATGGAGTCCCGTGCTGGGGAGGGGATTCTACTGTGCAGCGTTTTCAAATGAACATATTGCTCACGAGCAGTTTTGTCGAGGCGAGCTGCTATTTTGGTAAATATGCAAAAACATGTGGGGGAATTTTACGAGAATTTTTTTTGGCAAATTAGATATTTGCCAGAAGCGGGTGAGGAGAGTGAGATCACAGACAGTTTTGAAGTCTATTACATCTTTTTTAACTCAATTGTATTGAATTGTTTTCATGAGTGTTGTAAAAGTGAAAAAGATTGTTCATCCATTGCTTAATTGAAATATTCATGTCTAAATTTTTAAATATAGTAATAATAACTCTTTTATGGTCACAAGCCCAATAAGAGACTTCTCAATCTGACAAACTGGGGCTTCATTTGCCATTTTTTCCCCTTCACTATCAAACCAAACTGTGGATTTACTCGTCACTATAATTGGTGTAGAAATGGAGCAGCCGAGAGTGACAGGTCTGTTAGGGAAGTGAGGTGGAGAGAGAGAGAGAGAGGGAAACACTTTATCTCTGCAGTGCATCGCCTGTTGAGCCGCGTGGGTGTGAATGGGACTTCCTCCATGATGTTGAGGGAATATGAAGCGAAAATGAGTTTTGCTGACAACATGTCTGTTCATAGCAGAGTCTGACTAATACTAATACATGGTTTGTGTGATCAGCCAATATTTGCTCATTACGGAGGCACAGTATAAATTCATAATTTATGTATGTTTGAACAAATTTTTCCTAAATTTAAATCAATACAGTTGTAAAATATTTGCAAATTTCAAGTGATCCTTGCTCGAAAAGTTTATTTTTTTCGATATCAGTATTGGCCAAAATATGCAAATGTTCAGCCTCTGCTCAGAACAAATCTGTGTGTGTGTGTGTGTGTGTGTGTGTGTGTGTGTGTGTGTGTGTGTGTGTGTGTGTGTGTGTGTGTGTGTGTGTGTGTGTGTGTGTGTGTGTGTGTGTGTGTGTGTGTGTGTGTGTGTGTGTGTGTGTGTGTGTGTGTGTGTGTGTACACGTTTGTGCACACGTTTGTGCCAAGGGCACATTTACGGCTCAAGCTTCCTTTGAAGTGCCTGGTTTGTCATACATGATCATATAAACTCAATTGTTTCTGCAGTCTTTGAAGTAGTCACTCCCTCTGTCTCTGCTCCAGCCTCTCCTCTGTATTTGCAGGATATCCACGTGCACTGCTCAGCTGCAAACATATCCATATTTGTGTTTGTAGATTGCAGAGCAGAGGCTGAGAGAGACAAGAGGGAAAAGGTGAAAGATGGAGAAACAGAGGGAAAGAGGAGGTTGACTCACTCTGCAGAAATTTAATTGGTTTCCACACACCTTGCATTATAATTGTCTATGGTTTAGCTGATCTCACCTTTGACACACATGCACACACACACACACACACACACACACACACACACACACACACACACACATACCACAAATACATAAATTGTATGCATACCTGCACACCTGCTCACGACGTTAGAATATAAAGCAGAATATTCATGCCCTAAGGCGTCATGGAGGACGGATTCTGTCCATGAGAGTGAGGGTTTAAACACCAGAAAAAGTATTTGTTAGTATGTGTGTCATTCTATAGGTCATATCAGTTAGTTAGTTAGTTAGTGTGCCTTTCCAACACGTCTCTTAAGCAGCAGGAATCTCTTCTGCTTCTTGCTCAAAACAGGTTATGAAGCAGGTCCACTTCCTGTCTGGTGTTATATTCTTTGATAGCGAACGCAGCTCACCTCATATTGGTTCCCTTTTTGATTTCCTGTCAAGTTATTGCTGTTGTTGCGTCCTGTGTTTTGGTTGACAAAAGTTTTAAGGTGGGGTGAATTTGAATGGGCTTTTGGACTCGCTCAACTAAACTCTTCCTTCCCTCTGAAGAGAAAAGATTCCCTTGAAAAAGAATCCAGGACTACAAAGGTTTTACTAGTTTCTTGGCTCCTTCCCCTTTGAAGACAATGCTCCGCTTTGATGTAGCCTCAACTTTGCCGTAACCTCATGCCAGCTTTTAACATCCATGGCGGAGGAACTATCAAATGGAGACTTTCATTCTGAAATGCTGGATGAGAAGTTTGCATCCAAAATGAGATTTTTTCTTCTTCTCTTTTCGCCACTTGAAATACAGTACGGCTCCTCTTTTGAAATGAGAACAAATTGGCACTTCTAAAGAGTAAGGGAGTCATTTAGCTCTCGCACGATGCATTTTTAAAATGGGGATACGTGGAACCTTTTTTTATCAGACTCCCATCCTGTGACTTTCTGTCTAAGTCTTCAGCCTGTTAAGCTCCAGTGACAAACCAAATCAGTTTTCTGTTTGCAGGCTTGAAGATGTTTTGCTTCCCAACACACTGACACGCACTGTTAAGAAATTACCTTTTACATAAACACAAATTCATTATTTTTACTAAGCATTTTGAACCCTTCCAGAGTCAAAATGTAGGTATAATTTGAACTAAATGGATTCTGCTTACCGCATAAAGACTTTCATGGTTAGATACAAAGAAAACAGGTGATTTATTTTTGGTGTTCGAATATTATAATAATAAAGTGGTAATGAAATTTAAGTTGTGAGTGTAAGTCGCTTGTTGTTGCATGATGCTCAGAAAGAGGTAAAGTTAGAGAACCACACAGAAAAGACACACCATTAAACTTTAATAATAATAGTAGTTGCATGCACAAACGCACACACACAAACACACAGCTTTCCTTCACATTGCTGCAGCTCCTGAGGTTAATTAGGTAGGACGTTGTCTGCATATCTGACTAATCCATTAAGAGTCTGCATTCCTGCCGCAGCACCTCTCCTCCATTATCTAATCTCAAGTTGCCCACTAATTCTATTTAAACAGCGAGCACGGAAAACAACGGAGAAGTGACATGGCACCAAACAGAGTACTTGGAATCTATGGGTGAAACATCGTAGAGCAGGACAGAGCAGCTGTGATTAAAAACCAGGTCCTGCTCGGGGGGATTAACCAAGTTCAGGTTGTTGTCCAATAGTGTGGAGTTATTATTCCAGAGAATTATTAAGCCCCAGTGCACAGAATCAACTAACGTGACTCATTGTAAGTTTCTTTTTGAAAGTTTTTGTGCACAGCCACTTCTCGTGTATGATTTTTGAACTTGCATTCCATGTGCAAGTGCTTCAGAAATCATTTCATGTTGAACCTATGACCTTTACCAACATGGAAAATGCTAAATTTGCACTTCAAATTGCATAGATTGAATAGAAACAGAAACACTGATGAATTTCTTCCACTGACGCCCACTGCAAGTGTCAGTGCAAATGCATACATAACATAACCGTGTACTCTAAGAAATGGAAAAGGTGTTGTGAACACAACACCTTGTTCAGCTCTGGCTCTCACTGAGTCTCACACACACACTGAGAACAGCGTTGACTCAGTTCCTCACAAAGTGGCCACATATATTTGTTTGTGCAGGGTTTTTTTTATGGAGGTTGTGTGACTCGGGGGTTTGACTGCTGTGGCTGTGCATTAATACGCTGCGTTTGTGGGCGTGTGGGAAAAGGGGGATTGTGTTCACAATGAAAGACCGCTTGTACAGCGAGTTTTAATGAATCTGTGTGCAGATGTTTGAAGGCACGCGTGTTTGTACGTGTGTTCAAAGTTGTGTTTATTCAGTAAACAGCTATTAGATATAGAATACGGCTTAGAGGGAGTGTATGGAACAATTGTGTAGTTGTACTGGATTAATGAGGTGATGAATTAGAAACACCTGATGGAAATGGAATATTTTTGATAAAACCAATTTAAATGTTGCAATGGTAGTTTAATGCTGGGAAACATTCAGTCCGGTTCGGTCCACAGTTCAAAAATAAACCCACCAACACCTCTAATACCCACTTACTGGTAGACATGTTTTAAAACTAGGGCAATTGTGAGCCGACCAACTGCCCCTGCTCTCTGTCGTTCTTCCGCACTAAACGAATTCCCTCTCCTCTAACTTATCTAAAGCCCAGAAGCAAGGAAGTATATTTCCCAAAATGACAAACATTTTAGTAGTAACAAAATCTTCAAATAATAAGCCAGTTCTCCTCCGCTTACCTTGTGTATGGAGCTTTATGTATCAGTGCTAATATCTAAAAACTAGACGATAAACATTGACTTTTTTTGTGGGCAGACAAAAGTTAGTTTGAGAGATTTTGTGCACTTTCTTGACGAAAGTCACAGCGCCCGCAGCCACCTTTCTCCAGAGCACGGAGTAATGATGTAGGTCACACAACAACCTCCAGAGATGTCCAACCTCCTGTCCCTCACATGAACAACGCAGCAAAAGGTATTTTTTAGTTTTTATATAAGGCACACACATCAGAAATATATTAAATGAAAAAAAAAAGTAATCTTTATAGTGAATGTTTCGGAATCCAACTCGTCTACATTTGATGGACAGTTCATTATAGAAATTTCGCTCCTCGTCTTTTTTTTCTTTTCTTTCTTTCTCTGGCATTTCCCTGCCATCTATTGTTTTGTCTCTCCCCTCATCTTCTGTCAGCCTGCTCTTTTTAACAACCCATCCTACTGGCTGTATAGGTCAGCGCTGAAAGGGGTCAGCAGAACAGTGCGATCGATATGGACACACACACGCACACAGATGACCCAGTAGAAAGAAGCTTGTGTCTCTGTCCCTGTCCTCTGACCTGTTACATACTTTGAGTGTCTGTGTACTCTTTTCTCTTTTGTTGCTCCTTGTTGATGTGAGAGATTCGTATATTTCTGACTGTTGCCTTCATATTTATAATACTTTGGATTGTGTAACAAAGCTTTTTGGACCCGTTTGTAGTTAATTGTCATCATTTATTTAAGCTTTAAATTCAGCAAAATACATTGTTTTGGATGCTTTGCCTCAGCAAAATCTTCTATTAATTTTTTTGGCTATTAAATAAAGCCAGGTTGCAATTCAGAGACTGCATTGCCTAAAACAGAAAGATATCCATTGAAAAATGCAATGCGCTATATTATTGGAAAAACCTATCTTATGTAAAAAAAGAATGTAAAATTTCCGTTTTCTTAATGACTTTCATCAACAGATACTGTGAGACACACATTTGCATTTTGAGACTCTGTCAGAAATATTGTATGGGGGTCGTCTTTGATTTAAAAAGGTGATGCAGTCGCTTATGGAAGTTACGTGATTCTGATTTTCAGCCCATGAGCTGCTCAGACTGGAATTTACCTAATTAGTGCCTCTCTCTGTCGGGCTCGGAGGAGTTAGTGTGAAAAAGAGAGGTCATATAATTATAGCACTGGGAAAACCCTGGGCTGTATCAGTATGTGTGTAATGAGAGTACACAAGTGTGTATTTTAATGTGTCTGGTATGCCGTGTATCTGGCTATCTGTACAAGGTTCTGTTTTCTGTGGCTTTATTAGAATGCTCAGCATTTTTTTTTTTTTTTTTTTTTTCTCGAATACAAGGGGTGACCTCACTAACTTTATTTATTTGCCAGAATGATGAAATAGGACTTAAACTCTTCTGGCTGTGGAAGAAAATCTCTCGCCTCAGGACCCAAATACAATAAAGTCATGATTCTGCTGTGTGAAGAAAAAAGACTAGAGAAGCAAAAAGCAAGATTTCCTAAAAACAGAAGAATGAAAACAAAAACGGAAAGAACGTAGGCAACAGCAATTCTGGCCTCCCTAATCTCCTTGGAAGAACCCCCACTACCACAGGAAACACTAATTTATAGTTGATGTAACTCTCGACAGTCATATTTCTCTCCATCAGTGGATAAGTATGATAATCTAACAGGAATCTTTGTCAAAGATTTCCCCCCTTCACCTATCCAACACTTGGCACCTTCCACCAGGAACACGAATCCTGACTGGCTGAGTGTAATGCGTCATTTCCTCGTTCTAAAGCAGCAGCAGCTGCAGCAGATAGTGGAGGTAACAATCAAACAAACAAGTTGGTGAAAAAGAAAAGAAGCAGAAGAAAATGTATAAAGAAATGCATCAGAAACCACACTTAACCTTGCTATAAACCTGGAAACAGGCTTTGAACGGGGTAGCGGCCACTTAGGTACAGAGAGATGATGTAAATGTTGCTGTGTGTGTGTGTGTGTGTGTGTGTGACTCTGATTAATTCTGATGTATTTGTCTCTTCACAGCATGTGGAAGGGCCTGAATGTCAACTGCACAGACAGCTCAGGCTACACACCTTTACATCACGCTTCACTCAATGGACACAGGTAAGACTGCACACGGACGTTAAGTAGTGTTCATTAAGATGAATGTAATCAGAAATGTAAAAGTGTTTGACAGTAATGCAACAAAAACAAAAAGGTTTTCCCGTGAACACTTTGTTCAAGTGTCTGAGGGACTGGAGTTTTATGCTCTAGGATGATTTCTAGTAATTTTTTTCAGTCTCGATTAAAATTGTAATCATGTCGATTAAGGAATAATTGAGGTAATTTATGAAAAATGAATATTCGAAGTTCCCAGTAACCCCAAGGTTCAACACTTCAAAACCCGCCCACATATTTCATTTGCAACAATACAAGATTAAGAACAACAGCATATCTTCAAATTCGAGAAGGTTAAAGAATCGGTTTAATTACTTACTACTAAAATCCTGTCAAAATTAATATAGATTCATTTTTTAATCTATCCACTGTACTGTTTCAATATTAATATGCTGGTGAGTTGAAGGTGGGGACAAAATGTTTTTTCATGAAGAAGGCAACGGTTTTAAATTGCCTCGCTGTCTCCATTCTGACTCTCACTCACTGTGTTTTTGTGCACTGTGCTTTAGGCTATCTGAATGTTGAAATAATCTGTGCATATTTATTTCCACGCGAGAGATGATGCACCTTATTGTCGGGTAAACCTTGAATTAATTTGGTGTTTGGCCACTTGGGGGCAGTGGAAACAAGTTGTGAACACAACACAACACGAACAGACCACTACTTGTTTTGTTGTTGATGAGGTGAAGGGGTTAATAAAAAGTCATATAAAGAGTTTATAGCTGTGAGACTCGGTTGGTCTGTAGACAAAGACTGGCTCATTTTATGCTAATAAGCGAGCTAGCCATCAGCCTGCCTCTATGCCTGAGATAATTCGGAACTACTGGTGCATTCACGCAGTGTCGGAATAATTGGGGAAAAAAAGAATTTCCGACTGATAAGTTTGTAAATGCCACTTCAAATCGAAAAACAACTGAGAAACGAGTTGCCAAGTTGTAAAATCATATTGATTGCTTTTAAAATCTCCTCTAAATAGTAGCGTTTAATGTGACATCGTCAAATGTTACACTTTCATCACTTGCAGACTTTGTGCCCATCTCTCACACGCGCCTAACGCCATCCTCCTTGTAGCCAAGACACAAGTTTTTACAAGTGTTGAGTTCACAGCGTCCGCGTCCTTTCCTCCGTCCGCCTTCACAGAGCACACGAACGCACCGCCTTCCCAAGGGGCACGCGAATGCCCTGCTCCCACGGTAACGTCAATTATGCCACCTGCTTATTAGTGTTTCCGTGGTTGCGCAATCAATGTCACCTGCACCAAATAAAAAAGAAAAAGAAGAAGTGGGAAACGTGTTTTTTTTTTTACCAACAATGTAAAGAAAGAAAAATAGGCTTTAGAGACAAATTGTTGGAGGCCACGCCATCCTCTTGGTCTGGACAGAAAGACTTCATGCCACTGGTAGGTGTGTTCATTTTTGTGTTTCTAGCTGACTTCTCCCAGTGAAATGTCCTTGGGACTTGTTGACTTCTTCCAGAAGGCAAACATTATCTTGTTGATGTGAGGTGAGGGCACATTTTTTAGAAAAGAAACCCCCAAAACAAGTCGCAAGTAGTCGTACTTGAGATTATATTTATACTATTTTGAATGAATAAGTTAAAAAAGACTCCAAAATGGAAGGAATATATATTTTGTTCCGCATCAAGACAGGTGTCTGAGTTGATCGAATGAGTGCCGAAAGACTGGCATCATTGAAAAATAATGTAATCTTTCCATTAAGCGAAAAACCACGTAACCCAACATAGTATTTTTCTGCAGTGGAATGGATGTGTGCATTTTCTCGAGTGTTTGCCTCTGTGCGGTTTCACACAGTGGCGAGAAATCCGTTGCGCAGCGTGAATGAGCTGCGAACCCGACCGCTATCGCAGTTCGACGGAACTGAAGCATTAGTGCTGTGTTTTGGCTGCAATTATGTGGAATTCCTCCTTCAGATCAACTGGAGGGGAGAGGAGAGGAGACGAGGGAGGGAGTGAAAATGAGGCCGCCAAACGACAAAAAGAACAAAGCTGCAGAGGAGTGATTTAGCGTTGAGGTGGGAAAGTAAAAAAGGGAACTGGCGATTAAGATAAAGACAGAAGAAACTTGGCAACTGCCGGCGCTGCATTCAGAGATTTGTTGTTCTGGCTGCGTTTGAATTGTTTTTTTGAGATGATTTTGTGTGCAGTTTTTGTCTCGCGACGCCAAAAGCTTCCGGGGCGATGCGATATGTCTGTGACCCGAGATCCTCCCAGTGTGACTCTGACGTCGAACTGCCACTTGAACGCGAGGGAATTTATATGAAAATATGATTAAATTGGTGGAATTAACAAAGCAGTTCATTAAGCGTCCCCTGGGCCCCCTGCTCCTGGGAGAGGTTCTGCCCTTCTCTCGCCTCCTGCTTCTCCTGACATTTCCAATGCAAATGAAGAAGCACTTCACCTCTCCTCCTCCGCCAGACGTGACAACTTCAGCTGGAGGCTCGCTAATATGAAACGCCATCTCTGACATTACAATTGAGCAGCTGCTTAAATTAATTTCCAACACGAATCCGAGGCTCGGTGATATACCTCTTCATCTATTTGTGTAATGGGGATTACTTCATTAGAGGGAAAGTACTGCGCAATTTCCTTTGGGGATTAATAAAGTACTTTGTTTGCCCCTCTGTCCGTCCATCTAACTGTTGACCTGCCCAGCTTCCTCAATTCTTGATTATTTACAGGTCAACTCCTTATTTCCTCCTCACAAGGAGGAATCTTCACCTTGTCGCACAAGGTTAATATTTCAACTGTCATATGGCAGCAAAAAACTATTTTTTTTAGCCTGCAGCTCAACTGTCTGAGTACAAAACAGCACTGGTAATGAGAGGAAACGCATCCGATTTCTTTAACTAGATTCATTCTAAAATATATAAAAGTTGTTTAGGACTTAGTTTTCCCCCCAAAATCCAATATTTTGGGTTCGAAATCAGGGTTAATATGCTGCTCTCAGTAGAAATGTGACAATATTCCGTAAAATCGATGTCAGTGCCCATCTTATTTGCTTCCCTCCCGCTCTCCTCTCTGTTGATCTTTATATTTTTCTGTATCTCTTTTTCTTTCTTTCAGGAATGTGGTGCTGAAGCTGCTTCAGTTTGAGGCGTCCACAAATGTGTCGGACAGCAAAGGCTGTTTCCCGCTGCACTTGGCTGCCTGGAGGGGAGACGTGGACATCGTCCAGATCCTCATCCACCACGGACCCTCGCACTGCCGGGTCAACCAGCAGGTAAACACAATTCTCTCCAACATGTCCTCCAACTCATATGGTGAACTATGTCGTATGTGGTAAAAACGACCATGTGTATTCAAAACACCTGGAGTGCTCGACTGATTTTAGGAGCTATTGTGGCGATTGACCGGCTGAAATAAAATTCCGGAGTACTTGACCAATCAGGCTTGTTCAGAGCTGCAACCCCTGCCCCAACAGTTTCCTGTACTTTCATGATGCCCCACCCCCAAGAAGGGAATTTATTTTAGCGGGGAAAAAGATTATCCCAGAACCTAATTTAGACCCTGATCCCTGCGGTAGAAAGTTCAAAGTTCCTGCGAGGGTTCCTAGTTCCTGGGGAAAGTTTCTGTGGTGGAATTGCAGCCGAAGATAGCTTGTGAGAGAGTAACCTCCACTCTGTAGCACCACTATGAAACCATAAAGGAATTGAGTTCTTATTTAGGTCTAACGAATCAAAACAGAGTGAGACGTCTTCTTTCTTGTAGACGGCGTCATGCAACCGTTCTACCAACTACGTTATCTTTAATACTATACCATTGATTTAAGCTTATAAACTTTATATTTAATACCTTCAGTATTTGGATTAAGAAGTAACAGAAATTAGGTGCAGTGGATTTACTAGTTGTGTTATTTCAATGTGTCTTCATATTTCCACTCACTTCTGAGGAACCAAGACCCGAGCTGATACCTGACTTAGACTGCGATCAAATTTTACTAATACCTGAAATAAGGCACATCGTACAACAACATCAGATCTTTGTGTACAACAATGCTGTTGATCTCCGAGCTCTCACTCACACGCAAGTAAGACTTTCTCCATGTTTTGTAACTGCTCCAGAACATGAAACCTCATGCTTATCTCACTGAATTATCTTTGAGCTTGGTCCATTGTATTTCTTGTGGCGTGTAAACCAGCGCGGCCACAAGCCGTCTTTTTTCATGGGTCCTGTCCAAAAGAGCCGATCCTGTAGATTTTCCTGTTGAGCTGTCTCTGACAGTCGGGCGAGCGTTTCAGCTCTGGGAGCCTTCTGCCTCGCCACTGCTGTCATTCCTCATCAGCAAAAATGACCTTCCTCTCCTCCCTCCCTCTTTTCCTGTCCGTCTCTGCTTCCAGCATATTGATGAGGTCACGGCTCGTCGATGCATTTGCTTTTAAAGACGAGCACGAGGTCTTTGATCAGAAGCGTTTGCCAGAATTTTAACAGCTTAGACGTCTTTTTTAGTATTCCTAATCCTGATGGTGATGTACAGTAGCGATGGACCCCCCCAGCTCATCGCAGCGTTACATACTCTGCTTAATAGGCACATTTTCCTCTGTCACCATTAGCCAAATCGTTTCCCTCTGAGAGTTGTTATAGCCTAATTGTTTGCCGAGATAAATGGCGTGTTCCTTGCCCCTGAAATGAAGAGGTTTGTCAGCAAGTGAACGCGGGTAATTTTGTTTTTTTTGGTACCCTGTCAATGATTTATAGAGCTGAGCGGGCAGCTGTGCAGGCAGAGTGGATGCACAGAGCGGAAGCTGCTGATTGAGAAGCTGCTGTACGTACAGTAGATGCTGACAGAGTACAAGTCAGAGAGAGTGTGTGTGTGTGTGTGTGTGTGTTAATTCCAGGTTCGGAGCAGTGTCTTGTTCTTGATAACTGGTAATCATTTCAAACCTGGTAATTAGTCTTTGTTTCTGCCTTTTTAATCCTATTTATCATCATTCATCTGGTTATGACCAATAGTTGTTGCAGGTTCTAAAACCAGGGACCAAAAGTCCCCAAAAATGTTATTGAAAGTCATTTTTTCTAAGTCAGGAAACTGAAAGGTTTTTATATTAATTTGATATTTGTGGTAGAGTGTAAATTTGCTTTATCACCTTCTGTCCTCTCTACAAAATGCAGTTTCTGGAATAAAAAAAAAAATCGTTGGATATGTAAAATATTACGGGGAAAAAATCACATGGGAATTCATGAATATTTATTCAATTATCGAGCGCTGCAGTATGCATTCATTAATTATCGTGAAATCTGAATTCATTAGCTCCTGATAAATGCTTTTTAGAGATTAAAAAAGATGCAATTTGTAAAATAAACACATTCTTTAATGCATGAAGGAAATAAGTTTGAAACGCTGATCTTGAAATTAAAATGATGATAGTTTTTTGCACATTAGTCACAGAAAGTCTGCTCTTTGACATTCAAAAAGGTGCAGTGTTTATTTTCCCTCAAGCACAGGATTTTTTGCAAAACATTTGTTTTGCATCTGAAATAATGGTACTTGCTCGTTTTTTTTATGATGCTGTATTATTAGTACAGCGGTCGTGAGGTTACGTGTTGTCAGTGCGAGGGTTCAGCTCTTCTCAGGGTTGCAGGCGTAAATATTGGAAGAGGATTTATGGAGTGTTTCTGTGTTCATGATGAAGCTCCATATTTCCCCACTGTCTTGTCTACAGCAGAAAGCCGGGGCCTGCATACATTAGTCAGGGCGATGTAGTGAGTCAGACTCACACTCACACCCATCATCGAGACCTACAGCAGCAAGCCATTGGCTGCACATTACCCCGTTCTCAATGATATTCTCTGCCCACGCACACACCATTACTCGTGTCAGGGGTTTAGCATGTGTGTGCATTTATCTCTGAATGTGTGTGTGCAAATTAGTTATTATTGGGGCGACTCTGCTTGCATCTGCTAGAAACATTTGTGCTCACCTTTGCGCACAAGGTGACAAATAGTGAAACGAGAGTGGATGCAGGAGGGGGCTGTAATGAGTGTGAAAGGTCCTGAGAGCGTAAAAGAAAAAGGGGAGAGGTTGATAGAAAGGGAGGTAGCAGCATGTGTGTAGGTGGGCCGGTCCACGCTGCAGCCAATAGAGGCTTATTATTTGAGGTTAGTGGATGTTATTAGTCGTTGGTAAACCAGTTCCAGCCCACTTCTTACTGTGCGTAATTGGTCCCAGTAGTTCTCGCTCGCAGCTGTTTTTGTTTGTTGTGGGAGAATGTGTGTGTGTCTGTGTGTATGAGAGAGAGGTGGAGGTCATGTGACTGGAGAAGATGATTGTATACGGTCTGTGTGTTTGTCTGCTTGTGAGACAGTGATTGATGGTGAAAGATTGCCTGTTTACTCGAGGCTTGCACTCTGCTTGCAGGGCCAAATACATGTTTTGAGTGAGGCGTTGTTCGTTCTGATCTCTCTCTCCCTCTCTCTGACTGACTCGTAAACTGATGCTTCACTTGGCGTCTGTACCTAAAGATAACAGGCTTTTAAATACATATAACTTTTTAGTATAATTTTTTTACTTTTAGAGGTTTTGCCTTTAAAACAGAGTTTGAGCAGCCCTCTTACAGTAGAAGGGCATACACAAAAATGCATTAGTACGTCCACTAATGATGACACAGGGAATTTATTCAGATAAAGACTCTCAGCTGTCTGTCTGCTTTGTGAGGGATCGTTGAATCTTGCAGACTGATAGTCCCACTGACTTCCAGCAGATGTGTGTGTATGTGCGCGTGGGAACCAGCACACAACCCCAGCTCTTCTTCTGCATGGGCCTCTGAACGGGTCATTTTAAGGGTTAGATTGTGTGATTGTACGTGGGTGACTGCCTGGGTCAAGTATGTCCCCCTGTGCTGCAGACACATCCCAGGAATGTTTTCTTTTCCACCAACAGAAGGACGGAGGACTGTATTATTCCTTTCTCTCTCTTTCTGCCCCCTCTTGTCCTCCTCCCTTTTTTAACACCCCTTTGTTATCCCTAAGGAGAAAATCAAGCGAGATCAAATAGATTGGAAGGATAGCGCACATTGGCACTGCTGTATCTCAGCTTCAAATGAATCATATTATTTTTGTCTGGGCGCACATGTAGTTCCTAGCATATGTTAAATACTTCCGACAGGCCTCGGTCCAGGTGCAGCGAGCTTCTGTGAACCCGTAAAACTGTGTGAACTAAAGCAAAGGTAAAAGGTCAGGAGGTTGCTCGCCACCTGTGCGTTTCCACTAATATCTTTTCAGTGTTTCACAGTTTTGGTAGTTTCATGTATACAAGTTGCTATCGCACTCCAAAATGATCCCATATGTTTCCTGATGATCTACATGTGAGCACGGCCTCTCTCTCTCTGGAGAAACACATGCTACCATTAGACAGCTCTGGGAAAAGTCCTTGATCAAACGTCACCCAGCGCCAGGCCTGCTGCTGCCAAACACACAGTCACACTGAGCATAGGATATTGTCTTATGAGTAATCTGTTTAAAAAAAAAAAAAAAAATGCTATGTCATATGTTTTCCACAGCGTGCCTCTTCGTCAGTGGGCGTCCTAATTAAAGTTCAGGAAACGAGTACGGATTAATGTCTCCATGAATCGACGAACTACAGCACTGAGCAGATTGTGTGCGAGAGAGTTGTTAATTGAGGTGATAGATGAAACACATGGAGAAACATTCGCAAGGGATTTCTTTGTGCTAATTTGACAGGAAACTGAAATGAGCTGCTTTATTAGCCCCACAAAGACTTTCCTTCTCGAGATGCAAACCTTACATGGAGGTCTTTTTGTGTCTTGCTCAAGGGCACTGCGGCAGCAGGAGTCCTTTTAATGATGTGACCGAGGTCATTCAGATCATCTCTCTTTAACCATATGTTCCTTCATACTAAATCAAATCCTTCAATCAGACTAAAAGCTAAAAAAAAAATGTATTATGATATTTGATAGAATTTTCTGCATTGAATGATTTTCATCTTTTTATGCATAAATGTTATCTAGTTCATAATATTAATATTTCAAAACACTGGTCAAGGGTTAGGGTTAGGTTTATAAAGATGAGAAATCAATTCAGTTGTGAGGCGCTGAGCAGATGCTTGAGGGATATTTTGATATTTATCTTGTAATCAATAAAAAAACATTAACAAACAGAACTATCCAAGCAGTCGATACATTTACATGAACACATTGATAAGTACTAAACTTATGAAATGTGAGGAACTGCCTCTCCCGCCTTCCCCCTAGTTTTTCTTTCCCTTCCTGCTCGTCTCATTTCCTCGGTCTCTTATCTTCTCAGCTCTGTTATTCCTTCACTCCTCCTGGCCTTGGGTGCTTCATTCACTCCCATGTTCACACTCTTATTATTTGCTCTTTCTTCTTAATCCATTTCTTCCTTGTGCCTTTCTACCCCCCTCCACTTCTTTACCACCACTGTTCCTTTTCATTTTCGCAGCTTTTAGAAAATCGGGGCAGTTATTATTGCCATCTCTCTCTATTGCTTCCTCTAGTTCTACACTTGATAAAAAAATGTAACTCTATATTCTTATATAATGCGGGAAAATAGTTAAATTTACATTTGTTATTGAATAATCTTGTCACACTTCATTAGGCGTGAATGGTGGTCGTTAATAGGACATCAGTGATTTAATTAACCTGTCATTATAACCACCCATTACTCATCAGCATAGCCAAAATCATATAATAATGTGATATTATGTATTTATTTTTTATTTGCATGAATACTTAGACACTTTGGAAATATGCCTTGTCTGTTTTCTTGCCAAAACTTGGATGTAAGATCATGCTCATTTCTGTAATGCCTATAATAAACAACAGCAAATACCAGGTTAGTTTAGCTTTGCAGGTTAGCATGGGTCTGTTCAAATGCAACTAAATCTGCCTACCAGCAGCCCTACAGTATGTTATTTACTGTTTGTTTAAATTGTACAGAAGCATTAAAAATGTAAAAAATGACACATGAAATCATATTTACATGAGAGGTCTTCTCATCTGACTCTGCAAAAAAACAGAAGTTTATTTCAGAAACTGTCTGTTTATATGATATACATCATCCTGAAGTATAAGGCGAGAGCCTGAAGAAGAAAAAAAAGTTTTGTCTTGCGTATCTCCTCTTTTTCATCTTTTATTTATTTACCCAGCTCCCCCCAGGCAGCGAGCTGAGCAGCTGGGATTATGAGATCCTCTAACACAGACGCAGCTCATCCCGCATATCAGTCCATCCTGCATATCAGTCCATCAGCATTAACACGGTGTATGTTCATATAAAAAACCTCTGCGCTTCGCCCCCGTCTGTCTGATAAGGCTTATTTGCATGGAGGCGGTGGTTTGTTTGGTCCAATGCAGATGAACCGAGACGGCACTGATGGTGTTTACCACGGCAAATGTGTGCGTGTGCAGGTAAATGTACTGTAATGCTACAAGCTTTAAGAAGATACTATGAGTGTGTGTCCTTCAGGTAAGAAAGATATTGAAGGAGAGGTTGCATTTACATCAATGATGTATCATGAAAATGATGATGTATATTGACTGAAAGGAGCTCGGACGAGCTGATACTTTTCTGTACTCTCCCTCTCCACGGCATATTTGTGACCCTTAACTGTACATCAGTGCCATATGAGCCTGAAAAAAAAAGAAGCACTGACATCCATTTGTATGGACATGTCAATAATGTGCTGCCATGCCGCTTGATGTGTCATTAGTGGATGGTTGATGCTCGGAGCCCAATCAGCAACAATACACCGAGTGCTGGATGGTATTGGAAAGCTGTCAGAGCGAGCGTAATGGAAATTCATCGCCGGCTCTGAGAACAGAGGCAGGATCTCTCCTTCCCCTGCTCTCCCTCTCTCTCCCCCTCTTCTGCTCTACCTTCCTCGCCCTGTCACTTTGAGTGTCTGTTCACCTTTCTGTCACCTTTTCCCTATCTTAAAAGCGACGCATGAGATGCAAAGCAACAAAGCTTTATTGTCCGTTTTGAGGTTGCGGGAAAAAAGAGTCGGCGACTGCACCACCAACAGCAGCAATCTTTGTCCCAGTGGTTAGAATGTGTTGATTTATGTCTGTGTGTGTGTGTGTGTGTGAGAGAGATTGTTTTTCATGTTGAATCTGATAATGGGGTCTCTATAGCCCTGTTGTTGAACGTCTGTTGCGTAATCCGTGATAAATGTAAATAATCAAATGTTGACGCCACAACGTTTCGCCCAGCAGCTGTTCTGGAGCGTCCCATCGGAAATATTTTCCGAACTCTGCTTTGACACCGTGACACTAGACGACATCTACATCTATGTTCTTAATGTGTTGGATGCATGAATGAAATGAGCCTAAATTTTTACTAATATATGGTTATATTATTAGTATTTTTCATGTATAGTTCAAACTCGTCAATCACCACGAGCATACACAATACTCAACGGGTTGAAATAGTACAAATAGTTTGGGTCAAAGGTTTAGCCACTGTCTACAGCCGTGGGCTTTACATATACTATCTGCTGGTAACCATGGAAACCATAATCCATCCTTAATATTGTATGATCAGTTCTTCTTTAAGTGTAAAGGGTGCAGGCCACAAGTGCCATGATGCACTCTGGGGAATCTTGAGAAATAATGGACTCTGGTGGAAAACGCCATCAGTTCTCGTCGCGCTGTTTCTTTACGTCCACCTTGTTTTTCATCAGGAGACATTGCTGCATATTAATATTTAAAGAAGTACCCTATAATTGATAGGGTCAATATATATTACAGGCTGGATCTTCAACTTCTTTTTTTCTTTTTCTTTCAGGTGCTCCTGCATTTAACCTTAGATCATAGATTAATGACCTGTTCTCCAGACACTGCTTGGCTATTCTACATTAAATACTGTCAGGAGCAAACGATGACCGATTGCTCTGCATTTCTAGTCGCTCGGGACGAGGCTGGAGTATATGACGATAAACGAACCCTGTGGAAATGGGAGCCACTCCAGTGGAAAACAATAACACAGTGGAATATCCACACAGGAACAGAGGAAGTGGAGTTTATTAAACATAATGCAACCAGCAATTATACCAGTGAACTGCGATGGATGTGGATTATAGTGTGCGTGAATGTGATTATGGTGCTTGCAGTACAGCGGAGCTGCAATCAGACAACCCGAACGTTCCACTACGAATCGAGGGGTGTGCAGAAACTGATGATCTGATTGGTTGAGAGGGAAAAGCTCACAAGCATGTTGTGGTTTTCTTTTTCTTTTTTTGCAACTATATCAAGTGTGTGTGTGTGTGTGTGTAAGTGTATTTTCATGTAGCGGCTCCTTCTGTATCTCTTCATCTCTCTTGCTCGCTGCTCAGAGGGGTAAATTAAAGTATAGGGAGTGGAGTGAGATGGGGAGCGAAGACGGGGAAAGGGGTGGTCGTGGCTCTGGGGAGGAGGAGAGTAAGAAGAGGCATGAGATGAGATCTGAGGCTGTGTGGTCACGGTGTGTTGGAGTACGATCGTTGGATGTTTGAGAGGTGCATTCAAGGAAGTGTGTGGGAATTTGTTACAGAAATGGAAGGAGAAAATTGGAAAACATATCAATTTTTTTTTAACATGACTGTAGTTTGAAGCTTGAAACGCATTTTGTCAAATGTTGATTACATGAAAGTCAATTTGTCTTTAGTGAGCCGCCTTTTAGCCGCCGTTAATTGTCACTTATTCAGCCTGACATTGTGTTCGCACTTGGACTGGGGGCTCTCCTCTCTCCTATTTAATCTCCTTAAAATGTAGGTTTTGCTCTTGGACAAACACCAGCAACAACACACATAATATCCACTCAAGCCTAAAATATATACGGTTGCCAAATTATCCATTTATAAAGTATATAGAAACATATAGAGATTTAATCCCTGCAGGGCTCACTCTTTAATTTCTCTCTCTCTTACCCGTATGGTGATCCATCGTGTCCCTCTCTCTCCTTCATGTGTGTCTCTCTCCCCAGTTTCCCAGTCATTCGTGGGTCCATCGGCAGTGTAGTCGTCCTGACAGGGGTCCCCGGAGAACCAGAATTTCAAAAATGACACACACACACACACACACACACACACACACACACACACACACACACACACACTTATCTCTGAGAGATCTCAGGCCAAAGTGTGGGCAGGATGTTATGTTGCGTAAATCAAGTGGCACCTTTTATCACTGTAGAGGTTTGGGTTACTTTTATGTGGTTGTTGGAAGGTATGCTTCATTAATCCTTGTGAGGTAACAGTAACCGTCGTATTCATTCTCAAGCAGCATGACTGGGAGAATTTTTTGTTTTTGGATAAAATCCATATGTGATTTAATACATGTTCCTTTGTGATGCATCAGTTTTTCTGAGCTCGAGAAGATGCACAGAGTGACCAAGTCTAGAATCTGTTTATATACTGTACCAATCGGAGGCTGGATTTTTTGTGAATCAATTTCAAAAAGGGCCCTGAAAGTTTGATGAAAAACCTTCTGCTTTCAACTTGTGCTTATCTTTCACACAAATAAGAAAGTTTTGAGACGTGCTTCATACGTTTAGCACAGTACTTTCAATTTTGAATTTCACTTTCTGTCAGTGCACCGATAAATGAGATGTTTTTTTCCTCTTTCTCTTCCCTTCCATTTGTCTGCCTTCTAAATCACCTCCTTATGCTTCCAATCACATCAACTCATATTCTTTTCCTTTTCATCTATTTTTTTTCATCCCAAACCCATCGTCTGCCTTTCTTGCTTACTTTTGACCTTCTCTGCTGCATCCCTGCACCCCTCCATCCTCCCTGTCTCCTTGCCCCACTTTTCATCATTCCCTTATGTCCTACATCCACTCCTCCTCTCACCTCTCCCCATTTCATTCTTCCACAGAACCATGAGAGGGAAACGGCGCTTCACTGTGCAGCCCAGTACGGACACTCCGATGTGGTGTCAGTGCTGCTGCAGGAGCTGACCGACCCCACAATGAGGAACAGCCAGCAGGAGTCACCTCTGGACCTGGCAGCGCTGTATGGACGACTGCAGGTCAGCGTCAATGACATATTATTATATTAATGGTGGATATTTTACATAAGAAAGCTTAAGGGTTAAGGGCTATATTCTACCACATGATCTCACCTGAAGTACAATGAGAATATGTGACAACATAAAACCAGGAGAACAAGCAGCCGTCACCATCAAATCTGTTCCTCAAAATTTAATGTTCAACCCTCCTGTATTTACCTGAAACACGTATCCTCACCTGACTCATGAGCCTCTAACAGTTTGATGACATAGATAAAGGAATATGTGATCCTGTTAAACTTAACCCAGAGGGGAGAAACTCAGATTTTACACACACAGGAAGCAAAGGACATTTCCTGAACGAGCCTTTTGAAATGAATGAGAGTGTCATGGTCATCACAAGGGCAGTGCTCTAATAATGTTTAATTTGTGAAATTTAAAAGTAAAAGCTAAAGTCAGTTAAGGTGAAACAAAGGAAGAGACTAGAGAGATTTAAATATCATATTTTAACCAAATCAAATGCAATTTAAAGTGCTTAACAGGTGAAACATAGGATGGTAAAAGTGAATTAAAGACTCAGATTCAGAGACTAATGCTTTTAAACAATCAATAAAAGAAAGGTAGTTATGATAATAATAGATATGTCAAAATAGCAACAACACAAAAGTAGAAAGATAGATATAGTTAAATAAATAAAAAATATTAGCACTAAAATTGTAGTAAAACTAAATGGTATAGTAATCGGTACCCACTGTTTAAAAAATTTAATGATCTTTATGAGGTTAATCAGTCGCCATATTGTAAATGAAAATTACACTGAATGTGTCCGGCGAAAGATCAGATGATGAATTAGATTTTTTCTCTCTCTCAATTGATCATTAATCACAATGTAGATCTGTTTAACTACAGGTATTTAACACCTGACTGTACACGTGACTGTATTAGCAGGTTGGTTTGAGTTGAGGTGGTTGAGGTATTTTTCTTCTTCCTGGATGATGCTTTAATAGCTCAGCTCAACAACAGCTCGTTCTCTCTGAACCTTCCTCCTTCACTGTGTGTGTTATTGTGTGTGTGCGCTGTACGTGTGTGTATGCTAAACTTTTGCCCTGTGTTAGTTACATCTTCACACAGCAGTAGCTTCCACCACAGGGATTTCCCTTCATTATTATGCAGAGAGAGTGAGAGAGCGATACATGCTGCCTTTATAAATTATTCATTCACACTCAGACAAACCTGTGTGGCTTGACTGCAATTACTCAACTAGCTCAGCAGAGAGAGAGAGAGTGTGTGAAGACATTTAAACATCAGTGGGCTTTTGCTGCAAACACCTCACAATGCGAGTGTGTGTGTGAGCACCCTGTGTCTCGTTTGTCACATTTTGAAGACATGCTTACCTGCTTGTCTATTATAGTATTTGAGGATCTCCCCCCCCCCCTTCATATTTCCACCATATTCCAAAAAATCCACAGCAATTTCCGAGCTTGGAACGGCTGATTGCCGTGCGCTGTGGTCCTCATCACCGCTAACACACACACACACACACACACACACACACACACACTGCTGTCCTGAGGAACATGCAGATGAAGACATTATTCCCTGAGATATTAATGAAAACACCTTAATCCTGAAATGCTAAGGACATTTCCTGGATCTGCTCCTTTAACTGGAGGATCTGTGATTTGTGGGTTTGTCATTGACATGTTGTTGTTGCTGCTGTGTTTGTCTTTTTGTGTTTGTGTGTGCAGGTGGTGCGCATGCTGGTGAGTGCTCACCCCAACCTCATGACCAGCCACACTCGCAGACACACTCCGCTTCACCTGGCCGCGCGTAACGGACACCACAGCACCGTCCAGACGCTCCTCGATGCCGGCATGGACGTCAACTGTGTGGTAAGATTAATGAACAAGCTACTGATGGGCAGTTCTCGAACAGAACCGAGTAATAAAGTAGGACTTGACATTTCCTTCGTGTTATCTGATGAACCTGCGAGTGGAGCAGTGACGAGGATTATCGGCCTTCTTTTTGTCTGAGCAAATCGTTCTACTTCTCTGCGACTCAGCGTCTCCCTCCTCCTCTCGACTCTGCTGCCTCGTCTTTTTAATGTGGGTACAGCTTTGTTTTCTTTGTGGATATAATCCACCACGGGCATAACTGCTTGGCACTTTAGAAAGTGTGTGTGTGTGTATGAGAGAGCATATGCGGTGTATGCCTCCCATGGAGCGGTGGTGGAGAGGGATGAATAATTGATTGGGAGAAAAGACTGAGAGTGCAGGAGGAGGAGGAGGAGGAAGAGGATAGGGTGTTCCCGAGAGGACCTGAGAGTCCACCGTGTCCGTTTTCCACCATTTAAATACATCGTCATTACAGAAAATTGAAATGCAGAGTCATGAACAGTACTGTATGTGGTGCCTCTTTTCTGCTCAGTTTTCGTTTGGACGTTCACATTTCGTCTTGTTGTTGTCTGGACGAGTCAAACGCAGCTTTGTCTCTTTCTGGGTCATTTGTTTCTGTGAAGCCTTGTCAAAATGCTGCTGCGCTTTGCTTCTCCCTTCAACACTGCTTTCTGTCTCTCGAGATGGATTTTCTTTCACAAACTAAAAACATTCAACTTGCTCGTTTGTCTTGAACGTTAAGAAAAACAACCCAATTAGAGGAGCTAATCAGTCTCTTAAGACTATTTAATTTAAATCCTTTCTGAGTATGTGATCTGAATAACTGTACCGCTCATACTACAAGACTTTCGTTCTGTTGAAGACTGTTGTGTTGATTTGGAGGATGCACTAACAACACAACTGATCTTACAAGTATTGATATGCAACATATAACATTTGCTCTACCTTGATCGCTGTCTCATCATATTAATTGTCAAACGTGAGTCTGATTCACTGAAACTGTTGAGACTTCAGGAATCACACGTGTCCAGTAAACAACAAAACACTGTAAATACTTCAGTTACCTGAATCCACTTCCACCTACGGTACTGTAAAGCACCTGGACGTCTTTAGGGAGGTCTTCTTTCACACTCTGACTCTTTAATCAAGTCGCTGCTGTTCAGCGATCTTGAAGGATCGACGGAAAACCAGCATCAAGGGTTTTCGAGGGGCTCAGTCGGACTCAAAGCCTCAGGAAGCTGCTGTGTCTGAATCAACAAAAACGAGACAGTTCAAGCTGCCGAGGAGCCATCGAGGCAGGGAGGCAATCGATATCAGGGTTCGTCTTTATAAAGAAAACTCTGAAGGTTTTTTATTGCTGTGCAGTTTGAGTTGCATTTGATAGATCTGAGGCGATGGGTTCACTCCGACTGTTGCCAGAACAATAAATAAAACAGACTCAATACATGCATCATAACAGAGGCTGCATTTGTCTGTTCCCCGACCATGTAAAGTCTAGTTTATATACAGTATATGAAGCATATACAATGGTCTCTGACGGCCAGAAAACAAATCTGCTGAGGAGAGTACTTTATAATATTCTGCCCCCAGCCCCCAGAATACAGTATGTTCGAATCTGTCACAAACATATTGCTGCTGCAGTTTGGTGTGTATGTGTGCGTGCGTGCTTTTCATATCTGGAAAGACAGAAACAACTTGAGTTGTTGGACGCGGGAGACGATCTGATGCTGTCACAAGAGAAGGAATTGCATGACTCAGCGGTGTTGTGTCCAACCTCCCTGCCTTCCGTCCCTGCTGTGTGTGTGTGTGTGTGTGTGTGTGTGTGTGTGTGTGTGTGTGTGTGTGTGTGTGTGTGTGTGTGTGTGTGTGTGTGTGTGTGTGTGTGTGTGTGTGTGTGTGTGTGTGTGTGTGTGTGTGTGTGTGTGTGTGTGTGTGTGTTTGCGCGTGCGTGCGTGCGTGCGTGCGTGATCTGATCTGATCTGATCTGAAGAGGAAGGCTGTATTTCTCTGCAGGGATTTGGCCTCAGGCTCCATGTGTCTTGTGAAGATGAACTCGACATGGCTTTGATTTGCCTCATCTGCTCGACTATCCTCTCTCTCTCTACCTTGTGGTGAGGAGCGTTGCAATGAAAACCTTTGATACCTCAAGCCATCTCTGCAGTTTACGCCTCACTTTTATTTTGCCCTGTGTCCTTTTGGCTCCGTCATCCCTTTAAGACCGTCGGAGTCTTAAAGGTGTAACGCACATTACGTAATGACTTGACGCAAACTGTTGCACACCTGGCGAGTGGAGTTACCCTCTCTGTGGGATGCTTTCTAATGAGTTGGATGATGAGGAGGAAAAAAAGTGATGTTGTACAAGTTATGTTTTTTTTTTTGCATGCAAGAAATCTGACAAATGTTTCACAACATCAGCTGTTTTGCGTCTGGGCCCTTGTGCCTGATGCAATAAATTAAAAAACTCATTAACTGACTATAAGCAGGATTCCTCTGGTAGAAACTGGAATGTACTGGTTATGTCTTCGGCTCCAGTTATGTATTAGATAATCAGTTTAGCAAAATATGTGGAGATAAGTCATCGTCTGCTGTTGTACTGCTGGTATTCTGTCATTAGACATTAGCTTCATCTAGCAGTGCGGCAGTGACACCACTAACTGCTGCAGGGATAAGACTGGGACACTTGTGTCCTTGTGAACATACTTTTCCATGACAAGATTCCATTAACTGTGACAAATATATCATATGAATAGGGTAAAATTGTGCCTGCACTTTAAGCAAATAAATCATTGCACCCAGGTTTAATGCTCTTCTCTGTCTCACGTCAGTTCTGCTGGATTGGGATGAACAGTGCTGGTCTGTGATTCGTCCTCTTTCTCTCACTTCCCTCCAGTCGTTCTCGTCTGTTCCTCTCTCTCTTTCCATCTGTAGCAGTTTGTGCAAAGCCATGTCAGAGCTATACAGTGCAAAGGGAAGGCTGTCGGCGACTGGCAGATGGCCACCTTGTCACGAGTTGAAGGCACTGTGTGTGTGTGTGTGTGTGTGTGTGTGTGTGTGTGTGTGTGTGTGTGTGTGTGTGTGTGTGTGTGTGTGTGTGTGATTGTGTGTGTGTGTGTGTGTGAGTGTGTGTGTGAGAGAGAAAGCTCTGGTACAGGTCGGTAATTGGAGTCAAGCCATATAGGTCTGTCTGAGTGTCCATGAATAATTTATAGAAGCGGTCACACTCTCTCTCTCTTTTCACTGTCTGTCTATGCATCTCTGTCTTTTTCCTTTTCTGGTCATTTCCATAAATAAGAAGGGAAATCCCAATGGAGGAACCTGCTGCTGGCTGGGCAGGAAGCCAGCACAAGTCAAAAGTTTAATATAAAGACACACTCACACAAACACAATCGCACTAGACTGCATTTTGTAAGTGGAGTTGAGAATACAAAGGCATGAGATTCCCAAAATCGGCGAGAGACCGCTACGTTTTCAGGCAGTGGTTCTGAAACAGAAAGTCATTCGCCTTTCAAATCTCGGAAACTGAGAGTGAGAATCGCCTTCCTCGTTTCCTTGTGACATCACTGCATAATCGCCATAGGAAACAGGACGGGAAGTGGTATAGATGGCCACAAGCGGGGAGGTTAGGAGGGCAAAGCATGTGTGTGGAAAAGGGGGTGGATCATTTCCTGCACTCCCACCTCCTCTCACATCCTTGTGGCTCCACAGGCTAAACATCCACAGTTTGATACACTCAGTGACTCTGCAAATGTGACCACTCACCCTATTATTTTCTTTAAACTTGGGATTTACACCTGAAAAAAAATCTCTTGGCTAACCGGACCATTGACCATTGACCCTTTCAAGGGCGTTGCTGCTTCTGGCATATTGCCTCATATCTCCATCATTCCCTTCTCTGTGGCGATGACACATTTGTTGTGGAGGAAACAGAGCGGCTAAAGTAAGTTTAGTATTCCCTGCAGCGGGTGTTAATCTGGTGCAGTGTCGCGTTGAGTTGAATTTCCCGGCAGGGTTCTGTATCAGCAGATCTGGCTTTCATCCAAATAATTTGTCTTCATTAAGCTCCGGAGTTTGCTTCAGTCCATGTTTTCATCTGCGTTGTCAGGAATCCAACCGTGAAGGATGCGGCGGCGGTTTCGGCCTATTGTGTATGTTGCTGTGTGTGTTTTGTTTTTTAATTGTGGCTTTAATCACTCACGCATGAGTGCGAGGTCAAGTTCAAGCCTTTCGTGTCTCTGATGGGTGGTTTCGTTTACAGAGAGGTGCACAGGGCAGAAGTTTCAGTCAATTGAGAAACACAGAACTGTGCCCAAAGCTGTAGACCAATAACTGCTAGAGTAGCCCTCACAATATGGTTAAATATCTTTAGTCATTTTGAAATGGATTCTCCACCTTTGACCTTGAAAGTACAGGAAATCGGTTTGTCTATAAAGTGCTCAGTAGTGATAAACCATTGGTCCTAGAGCAGACTACCACCTTTAATTGTGCAATAAGATTGATATGTGTAAGCTCAGCTGGAAACTGAATGTAAAAAAACCAACTCTACATATAATTCCCTACAGTATATTGTGTGTAGTGAATGTGCGAATGATTATGGACACAGTGTTTTGGAGTAAAAATGTGAAGGCTGCATTATTTTCATCCTTTGTCGTCAGTGTTCTTCAGGCAGTGCAGGTGCGCTGCTGTGGTGCGTTGCTGCCACCTGTAGATCAGTCAACTAATGTGACACCAGATGCTCGATTGTGTTTCATGTTTGTGCACATGTTCATGTTTCTTCACTCCATGATGATTCAATTCTGCAGCCATAGTCAAATATGGCAAATATTACACACACTAAATTAACAAAACATGAATTCCCTTCCCCCTTGTAGTAATATTAAAACACATGCAGGACAGCTTAGCACACTGCTTTACCCACATTTTTTTTTCTTACAAACAAAAAGAGAGGCCATCAGGATGATGTGTAAGATGCTGCTGTCACAGAGACATTCAACACCTGGTGGCTTTAAATCTATTTTTGTTCTCACTCCCGCCGCTGGGCGATTAAACAGCTGTTTATGTCTTTGTAATATGGCTCTGAATGTTGCTCTGTTAAAAGTGGCCTTGTCAGTGCTATCGTTTCACTCATCTCTGCAGATCCAACATGAGGCGTTTAGCAGCGCCCTCCCCTCCGTGGTTTTCCATATGTTGCATCATATCTGTAATATCCCGTCAGCAGCACTGGAGGCTGACGCTTGCGGCAGTACTCTACGGTGGAGGGGAAACTGGGGCGGTTCCACACAGGCTCCCTCTGCCTGTGGAATAGTTCCAATCAGTTTGGCCTCACACCAGCAGGGTGATACAGACAAAATCTTTAATGAATAATATGTATCGTGATCTTGTAAGATGATGTAACAGTTATAAACTCATGATTTTAACGAAGCAGTAGCTTGGCCATGAGTTGAAAAGGAAAGGCTAGTTCACAGTCTGGCCTTTTTCCAGAGTTTGTCTTTCACATATTACAAAAGCAGCAGGAGATTGTCCGAAGCAGACGCGTTCACACCAACCTGCCGAAAGCAGTGTTTTTGTTTACAGTCATCACCAGGCCCACTTGCTGGCTGTGAATCGTCCTGAAATGTTCTCACATGGGCCCACTCGGGACAGTTTCTGGAAATTTAACACGAGGTCTGGCAGGAATAGTTCTGGGAAATGTTTTGAAAGTATTTGTTTACAGCGGTTTTACAACAACATTCAACTACGTCCTCCAATGTCGCACGTTAACCACATACTGTACAACTCGGCCGTAGGAGTATATTTTTGTCTCTTGTCGTTAAAGTGATGGAATATTAACAATCTGACTCTCTCTCTCTCTCTCAGACGGAGAATGGCAGTGCCCTCCACGAGGCAGCTCTCTTTGGGAAGATGGATGTAGTTCGCCTTCTGCTCGACTCAGGTGGGTTCATAAATGTCTCCCAGCAAAACAAAAACTCGGAGAGTTTGTGTGTGTGTGTGTGTGTGTTTGCCTTGTTTTGTCTTTGAGTTTAACCTGCAGCTAGATGCTCTACATGTGGGGTTTTTTTTCCTTCAGATTGTGCGTTGAAAATAGCCTCAGGTGAACTCCAGGCATCTGTCTGCTGCTCTTCTTTTGTGCCGTTAAAAACAAAATGATGGACTTTAAAGTTTATCGTTGTTTTGGCTGTTTCTTCTTTCAGTGCATGATATTCATTGTCTGATGTTGATGATCTCACTTGACTTGATATCGTGGCCAGAGGTCACAGCGATAAGTGACCAAAATCAACCAATGCAAATCCAAAAGTATTACCATATATTAAATAAGTAAAAAACGATTAAACAAAGTAAATGATTTTAATTTTGTACACTTACCACTCAAACCAGATAGTCTGGACATATGTCTTTTGATACCGCTGCCATCCCCTACCCGATTTCCTTCAGCACTTCCTGTTTCCTGCAGCTCTTCCTCTCATGTTCTTTTGGCCTCAATTTTAATGAACTTCCTGGATCAACATGGGGCCGTGCTGGCCTGATTCACTGAACTTTAACTATACAAACAAAAAAACTTTGTGCATGACTGTTCAGAATCGCGGGTGGGGTTAGACTCAGGATGATGTCCTGCCTTTCATTGTCAATCATAAACTATAGAGGGAAACAGCCTAGGATGCTGAAATAAACAGTCCGGAGGCCAAACATGTCTTAATGTCACGGTTTGGGTTAAGTGCTGAGAACTGGCACTCGTTTATCAAACATCAAAGTTCATTCTAGACTGTGGAGGAAAGTTTCTCTCCTCGAGATCTATGGTGTTTCTTTCCTGCCTTTATTCGAGCGCAAGTTTTTCATTTTGGAGCATTATATCTTTATTTTATTTTAAATTTTCACAGCAGCTGCTGTGTGCGCTCAGATATACTGTTGCTGCGCAAGTGTTCTACGCATTCACCCTCTGGCTGATTCTGTGCATTCACAAAACTGCTGCTCTCAGATTTCTGCCTCTTGCTCTCGAATATTTTGTGGGAAATGATCCTGTCCAAATTCCCCAATCAATAAATATATTGCAGGAATCGGTCTTACGGCGTCCTTTACTGGCATTTACAGTTTCAATCCAGCATGGATCATATTTTATTATTTTAAAGAAAACAGGCACATTACATCAAGATCAAATGTGCTTCCTCTTTAATTTTTCTTTAATTCATATCGTTTGGTTCCCAGCAGAGAAACTGGAATAGAACAACATATATTTTTCATGTAGACTTGGCTTGATAACCACAGGACGGGATTTAACAGAGCAACAGTCAAGTACAGTATATGACTACTTGTAGTGGAAGAAAATATTACCATCTTATGAAATATTGTCCCAAAAGCTTGTTTTTTTCCCACACTGCTGATCTTGTTTGTGTGATTGTCTGTATTAGTCTGGGAATGTTCCTGTCTCAGTTTTTTTTCATGTGAGCTTGTGTGTGTGAGTCTCGTCTTTGTCTGTCTGTCTCCTGTGTTTTGTGCATTTGTGAGTGAGTCGCTGTCTGGGATTGTAATTCAGCATCGTCGAGTGTGACAGACAAAGTGTTACCCGCTGTCCCCACATAACTTGATGTAAGCTGTCAAAGGATTTATGAATTAATAAAATCCCACATTCATCCTTTGCAGATTGTAACTCATTCATCCTTTGTGACTGGAGTGTCACGGAGTCTCTCACCGTGATTTTTATCCAGTTGTCAATGAAATATGGATGTTCATACAGAATTGTGTGTGTTTATGATCAGGTATCGATACTAATCTGACAGATTGTCATGGGAGAACTTCTCTGGAGATCCTGAGGGAACATCCTGCAACACAATCCCAGCAGATCACTGCTCTTATCCAAGGTAAGACACACACACACACACACACACACACACACACACACACACACACACACACACACTTTCAGATTCAGATGACACATGAGAAACTGGGTCACTGGAGGAGCAACAAAACACTCATGAATAGAACTTTAGTACAACATAATTTATATATTTGCAGTTTATTTTTAATGTTTCGGTAGACTTGTAGAAACTTTCTGGAGGACTTGACGCACTTGAAGAGGCGTTGAAAGAGGTGCTACCTGTCAGATACGATGATTGATGAGCGTCCGCAGGTGAAATACAAGAGAGAACTTGATACATTTTACAGACATGTAGATATACAGTATATAAGCTGATCACATGTCAGTGGTTGGCTGTCCTCATTTTCAGATGTTTTTGCCACGCTAATGTAAAGTATGACATTGTGACCGTTGTTGTGAGCGGATGCGATCCAACTGAGAAATTTAGTTTTCCAGGAAATTTATCTTCCATCGGGGAAACAATGGAAGCTCTTGTATACGTTAGGTTATACAACTGGAGCCCTGTAAACACTGGGTTCCCGTTGTCTCACAGGCTGAGACAACTGTCTCGTCCAATATGTCTTGATGGTTTGGTTTTAGTGTTTAATTTTACTCGATAAAACGATTTTTTGGGGAGTATCCTGTATATTGAATTTGTATAGACAGATTTGCAGTTTGCTCCCTTTCCTACACCCACTGCCATCAAAAGTCACTCAAGTTCACTGCACTCTGTTTCAACGTGTGACCAGTGATTGTTGGTTTGAGTATTCCCTCAGGACCCAAAGATTCTCCAGGTTACAACTTCACAAAGTCAGTGTTGTCCCGACGTTATTATGAGGCTGGGTATCAAAGCTGTAATCCGTGGCTTGGAGGTTGTCACTGTGTCCTTGTGTGGTTTTATGTTAAACGCATAGTTACAGATGATTTAAAGAGAGTGAAATAAAGGCAGACAGCGGATGAGGAGAGTATGTGGGAGCTAAAATTAACAGCAACTTGGTTTTAAATGTAAAGTAAGAAATTATGGAGAAAGAATTCTGACACAACAGCCAAACAAATTGCTAAATGCAGCACTTTCTGGTATATTGGGAAATCGTAACGTACGTTTTAATGCCACTGTTAAATGTCTCTTGCACCTGAACTTAATCCAGCATCATTTAGATTCTAGAGTCAATGACGACACTTTAAGAGCTTTGAATAGACCACTTGCGGCTTTTCCAATTTCAAAAGACTGGAATAGCATCCATCAAAATCTAATCTTCGTAGACATTTGGACTTCAGCATAAATAGGGGAACTGAAATTGTGTGTGAGTGTGAGGATGAAAGAGAGAAAAGAGAAAAAAAAGGACACAGCTGTGAGCCAGTGAAAAGATCAGCTGCATGCCATTTCCTGTTGGAGAGGAGATGGTGAAAGGACACACACACACGCACGCACGCACACACGCGCACAAACACGCACACACACGCACACGCGCGCGCACACACACACACACACACACAGAGCAAAAGACCTGTCATTTACTCAATTCTACCAGCTGCGAGGCTTTGTGTTTAGCCACCGGCACCTCATTATGAACAGATTCTCATTTGATTTAGAGCAAACGATTCGTCCTATACGTGTTCAAATTCATTAACAGTTCACTTTTTACTGCCCAGCGGCAACTGATTATGTTTCCCAGTGGTGTGCAGTCGTTTGGCCGCAACACGTGAGACACGGAGCCATGTAGCTCGTGTTGTTTATGAAGAATCTGCTGATGTACCAGTGCAGAGCAATAAAAAAACAGTCAACGCATTTTAATCCCTCCTCTCTGGCTCTGATAGACTTTATAATTATATGCAAATGTAGTTGTGTGTCATAATAATTGAACTGAATGCCAGGATTCTTTCTCCTCACTCTTCATCTTTTTTTTTCTTTTCCCACATATTTCTTCGCCCTGGCCTGTATTCAATGCAGCGCTCTTTATTAGTAGGAGCTGTGAAGTGAATTTGTATTTTGAATTGAATGCAGGGACAGTCTGTTAACCATGCTGATAATTGTACTTTTATATTGATCCAGTAAAATGTCTCTGAAATGCTTTTCTTCCTCCTCCTCTTCCTCCTCCTCCCTCCCACTGCCATCACATTTTCCTCCAAACTTTTCTTTCGCCCTGCACTTTTTCTCTGATTTCTTCCTGTTTTCCCAACACATTTCCAATTCTTTGCTTCTTCTTTCATATCTTTCTTCACGTTTCATCCCCCACCTTCTCTCCCCCCTTGCCTCCACATCTCTGTAGAGTATATGATGGATGAGATGGAAAGGAGGAGTCTCATGGAAGAGCCTGTTCGCAAGTGTCCCATCCCAGCACCTCGAACCTCTGTCCCCTCGCCCTGTGCCTCCCCCTCCCTCAGACACAAGAGTGAGTACAAACATTATATACACTTAATCACTTAAGACTGCAATTCAAGTTGATTAAAGAGACATTTTAATATGATATCTGACCAGAAAGCAACTTCAAAAAATAAATTTCCTTCTGAGAAAGACAGAAACCAGAAGCAGTAATGTGAAATAAAGTATACAGGGGAAAATACATTTTGCATGAGGTTCAGGAATGTGTTTTAATATACGCCTCAATGTCTCTGAAAGAATAAATATAAAAAATTCATCCGTATAATTAAAGGAAATATACTAAAGATGTACTCAGCAGCCCAGAGAAAGAATTTATTTTTCATCCAAAAGTTATTTCAAGCTTATATATGCTTATATTTTTGTAAGAATATACCTCTAAACATGACTGTTTACCTTTTCCGCAATCTGTATAAGTGAACGTATGTGCAATATTAATGCAGCCATGCTTTTACCCTGTCCAGCACTGCCCCCTGTGTCATGTATGTGACACTGCGCCAAGCTGAGGCTGAGCTGCTCTGCTCCAATTTCTCAATGACTGTCAGGCAGCAGATACCATAATTACCTTGATTACCTCGGACATTAGTGGAGGGAGGCAAGAGGACGTGAATGTGCCACGTTGAATGCATCAGCAGTGCAGAAGAGAGAGAGAGGAAGTGTTTTTACAGCCATCAGTTCTGGCTCAAAGGTTGATTCTGGTGTTAAAAATCAGGGAAACAGGAATTTATTTTCTTTTTTAACCCCATTTTAACTGTGAAGTGTCTTGTTAGTTCAGAAATTAAAGAAATCAACTTCACAGTACATGATTATTTTGAGAGATGACTGTATGCTTTTGTTAGTTATACAAAGTTTATTTTACCACTTTTTCCCAGCAGTAACAAGAACTGATGCTTCCAGGGGCTTGAGATATATTTCTTACTCTTCTTCTTCTTCTTCCTCCTCCTCCTCCCCCTAGATGATGCAGTGACAAGTGAGCTGTCCAAACTGCTCCACGAGATCAAAAAGTGCCGGGACAGGGACTACTCCTTCGAGGAGCTCTGCCACACCATCTCCTCCCACTCCATGGACAGCTTTGGGAGCGGGCGTCTCTCCGATGAGGACCGCCCAGATCGACCCAATGGCACACTGACGCGAGTCGCCAAGGTAACGGGGAACAGTTGTGATGGACGATTAGTGACTGAGGTTTTGTCTCCTCATAAAGTAGATACAATTCTACTTTTGGACACATTTTCAAATTTATATATTTTTTGTCAAATAACAAAAATATTAATAGAAGGATTTTAATGGCTGTGTTATCAGACAAAAGGTCCAAATGTGCTTCAGTACAGTTTGCATGCAAGTCCTCGCTTTCATAAATGCATGTACTACTGTCTATCTTGACAGCAGAGGGCAGTATCAGACAGACTGATTCCGCCAAGCCGGCTTGTCCAATTCCGTATTCACTCCTTGTCAACGGAATTAAACAGCTACTGTTTGTCGTTTGCGTGAATATGTTTAGAATAGTAATTATTCAAGCCATTCAAACAGCCTGCAGACTTTCTTTTTTTTCTCTGTGACCTTGCTGCTTCTAATTTCAAATTATTGTTTGTGGTTTCTACTTGTTTACACATTCAATCACACACACACTTCCTCGCAGAGGGAAAGTATTTATTCGAGGTCCATTTTGGGACAAATAGCTGACTCGTATCAGTATTAACCGAGCAAAGAATCACAGCTACAGTTTATTTCTAACAGCCAGCGCAGCGTGACGACGAAGCACTGGGCTTTTATTAATTCCACTGTCCAGGAAGTCAGATGCTCGGCTGGACTTGGGGGTCATCCATCACGCTGACCCCCCACCTGAGCCTTTACATTGCGCACGCGCGCACACACACACACACACACACACACACACACACACACAGAGAGAAGCATCATGTGGCTTGTGTGAGTCTGTGCTTTTTGCTTTCCTATTAAGGTATGTCTGTTTCTATTTTTTTTTCCATTTCTCTCCTCCTTGCTCAACAACAGCAGTGCACGCACACGCACACACACACACACACACACACACACACACACACACACACACAGACACACACAAACAGAGAATATCGTGACACTGACCAGTAGCTTACAATGATTTAAATTCTGTTTGTGTACAGTGTAGCAGGCGTTCAGACCTTCAGAGGTTACACACGTGTGCATGTACATGGAACACGGAACACGCAAACCTTTGGTCACTGTAATTATCTCAAATCCATTTTGTGTGTATCTCTCTCTCTCTCTCTCTCTCTCTCTCTCTCTCTCTCTCTCTCTAAGTACCAATTTGTATTCTATTACTGACATACACAGTGTCTGTGTGTATAAGTGGCCCCAGGCTGCTGTCTATGCATGTGGCCAGAGCCATTAGTATGTGATTCGATATGTCTATTACACATGAATAAAACATGTAGAAATCCTGGACAGTTCTCTCACACTCACTCAAACACGCACACACATTACCATGTGACATTACCTTGGTGCCCATTGTGTAGAGTAAATACAGTACATGCACTCATTACTGATCAACCGAATATGTTTCTGAAAGCCGATGTAACTGGTTTTACTGGTAATAATTTCTGCTGTTACATATATTTGAATGGAATCCTTCTTGAGAGCAGCAGCTCGACTGCAGCAGTCAGTTTATCTTTCAACAGTTATTTTTGTCATGCATCAACTGCGTCATCCATAAAATGTCAGGAAATGGTGAAAAATGCCCATTACATTTTGTCTGTGCACAAGGTCCTGAAAGTGCTTCTTTTGTTTGACGAACACATGAAACCAAGGACATTAATGAAAAGAAAGTGGCAAAAAAAATCATAGTTGAAAAGCTGCAAGTGTGACAATTTTTGCCTCAGTTGATATTGTGTTGTCTGACTAAGAACAGTCTTTGTAAGTGTAGATGTCCCTGAAGAAGCATTTAGACTGGAACCCCCCCCCCCAAAAAAAAAATCTGTCCCTTTAACGGCTTCCCATTGACAACTAATGTAATATTGATCAGTTATGCAGTCCTCAGCAATGAATAATTAATGGTGTCCTCTCTATCGAACACTGGCTGATATCTGTTTTTCTGTGATGGAAGCATGTTTCTCTATTGTCCATGCATACAGTGTAGTCTGTGTTATGTGCAGTCTTCTGTCTGCTTTACATCAATCAATATTCCAGAGTTGTTGCAGAGGCCGTTTGCAATCTGGAGCGATTGGTGACCTTTTGATTTCAGCCTCACTTTGTGCCTCCATCTCCATCGTTCTCTGTTCCCATCTGTCCCTCCCTCCTCCTGTAGTTTCTCTCAGCCTTATTACTCACAATTTTTCTTCCTCGCTCAAGCCTTTTCTTTGTCCTCCCGTCTCTAAACCTGTCCTCCAAACTCCCTCTCCTCTCTTAATCCTCTCCCTCTTTCAGCCGACCTCCCTCGTCCCTTTGCCACAGGCTCTTTGCACGCTGCTTGTAAAAGCCACATATCGGACACTGTGGCGATTCTGCTCTGTCTGTGTAATCTGCTGTGACCTGTGTCCTGTGCTACATCATATGGTTTACTGAGATATCAGGTGGGATGTATCTGCCCTCTGACACTCATATATATATATATATATATATATATACACACCTGCCTCCTGGGAGGCCCAGGAAAGGACCGAGCGTGCATGTGTGTGTTAAAGTTGTTTTGCTGTTTCTGCACCTCCCTTGTTTTGGGCGAACCTTTTTCTCTGTTGCCCTCAGATTAGTAATGTGGAAGTATCTCTACTTGTTTTAAGAGGTGTGTCACTTTTCACTTCATGAATTATATAAAATTTAAAAATCTCTTAAACGTTTGAATAAACTTTTTTAAAAAAGCCTGTAAGGCACATCGATCTGTACTCAACGGTTTTGTTTTGTGATGGGAACTGACTCGTTCTCTGCATTTGAACTCACAGCGGCCGACCCCCCCTCTTGCTCCAGCCCTGGAGGAAGATGAGGCAGACAGGAGTTGCGGCCCCACTGGATTCTGGGAGGCTCTGACACCCTGTAACGGCTGCCGCAACCTGGGCTTCTCCAGCCCCTCACAGGTACACACTCACACAAATTGTTTTGTGCGCACACAATGAGTATTGTATAACATAATCCTGATATCACTTCATAATCAACATATAAAATTAACAAATGGTTGGAGAGTAACACATGGATTCACTGCAGTGAAATTACAGGTTAGTGATGCTGCCATTGTTCTGAGTGAATTCTTTAACTGGTTACCTTGGGAACGCATGCAGTGAATGAGCCATCACTAGAGAGACTGGATCCTCCGTCTCAGTATCTGTCTCTATCCTGCACTCGTGCTTCTTCTGTCGATCACACATCGTCTTCATCTGGCTTTAAATGAAATTTCCAAAAATCAGCAAATCCCAACATACATTATATCATGGCACTTACAGTAAGGTCAAGGCTTTACAGCAATATATTATACTCTTATACAGTTGCATGTCCAAATTCTATAAAGAGTTGATATTTGGTCTGCTTTGTGATCTCAACAGCTCACATGAGAGCGCAATATTCCTTTCAGCATCGTTCATCTGCAGCACCGAAGGAGCATTTGACAGAATGAATAGACAACTTAATTATAATGAGGGTGTAAGAGTGTATGCTTTCTCCATGTTGAAATGACAGTATATATAATTACATACAAGTATCATGTGCATTTACTAATTCAAAACCAGATAAATAGATACAGATGTTAACATAGAACAAAAAAGAGAGAATTCAGTTTATACACTGTCTGCAAACATTTTGTACTGTAATCTTTCCCTTAAGCATTTCAATCAAATCTATTTTGTATATTATATTGGATATATTATAAACAAAGGCTTTGATCTAGCTGAATAGCCATGGCAAAAGAGGGAAGAGGCACAGGTTTGATGTCAGTAAGATTCCTTATTTGGATAAAAAAAATATTTGTCCGGAAAAGAAAATCTTGTCAAGGTTGGATCTTTCTCCCGCGTATACTGGACTTGATTGGTGAATATCACTGTGTCATTTACTGATGTCATATTTTGCACGGTTTTGTTTGACGGCCCAGAAATCCTCACTCACTGCCGTTGTGGCAGATGCTTATTAACAATCTTAATCCAAACTCGTCTTCCTCCATCTTTTCTTTTTTACTTCCTTCCTTCCTCGCTAACTTCGCTCTCATCCGCTCGTGCTCTGTATATAAGTGTGGTTAGGCATGTGCAGATGAGTGTTTAGCATTGAGACGTGTGTTGGCTCAAACAGCGGGACATTTGACAACACAACAGAGCCTCTGTCTTGTACACTGGCGGCCTGCCCACTCAGCTGGCACACACCGCCTGGAGAGATTTACACCTGAGTGTGTGTGTGTGTGTACACGCTAATTTGTTGTTGCATAAAACCTCTGTGCATTTTAAAAGTTTTGGTATACCTGTTAGCATCTTGGCCTACACAGCATATTTAGGGGGCCACAGCTTTGTGTGTGTCTGTGCAAGTGTGTTTGAATTTGACGTGTTATCTTGAGTTTGTGTGGGCGGGTTTGTGTGTGTGTTTGTGTTTGTGTGTGTGTTTGTGTGTGTGTGTGTGTGTGTGTGTGTGTGTGTGTTTTATAGAAGAGGATATGAGAGGAAAGAGAAACTGAGTTATTCTTGCATAATCATCTTGGCTCCGTGTTAATTTGACCTGTGTAATTGTGAATAAACAGAGTTAGCCTAACGATAGAAGCCTGTGCATCCCAGGTGAGGATGAATGGACCAAGTGGAACATTTTTCTCCCACCGTCTTCATCTCTTCTCATCATCCCACAAGAAATCTGTCAATGCTTCTTTCGCTTGTTTTCTATCATCGCCCTCTATCCCATGCTCGTCTCGCTCCCTGCCTCATTTATCTTTCACTTTATATTTCTGCAGAAGTGAGTTAACCTTTGCATCGATTGCCTGAATGCTGAGTTTCATGGTTGTCTAGCTTGCCACTCAAAGACTGTCAGTCAAAGAAGTGGACTGTCTCCTAACAAGTCATCCAGAAAAGATTTCAATTTCAAAACTTAAGATAAAAAGGCAAACAAAGGTTATTTAAATTTTTTTCCTAAGTTGAACATTCAGGCGAGGGGTGGCACCTGGGTAGAGCATGCAGGAGGCATGACATGACTCACCTGATGTGAATCTTCCGAAAAATGTTCCTAGGGGGCTGTCTGGAAAATTTCCGGAAAATATCCGGCACAACATTTACTGACATTTGCATTCTCACATACATCTCCTCTGGAAAAGTTCATGAAAATGTCAGCGCATGTCTGAAGGCAGCTCAAGTAAAAAACAAAACAGGACCCTATCGTGTGGGAATGATACCTGCATAAGGAAGCTTCCTCTGGTGTGAATTTTCGTCACTGACCACAGGTTCTGCTCCCACCGTTGCCATGTGAACGCCAGTTGACGCAAAAGTTGGTGTCGAGGAGGTTTCCTCTCTTATGCCGACTTTAAGAAAGAAGTACACGTCTCACTGGTGGAAACCTTGACAGAAGATATACAAATTCAATAAGAGGACACAGATAAACAGGGGTCTGCATGGTTGCCAGGCAACACAGAAATTCATGAGATGTCAGGCGTGGGATGTCCACAATGGACAAATCTCTGTCGCCATCAGCGCAGGTGCATCACGGGGCGCACATCAGGATTGACTCCTTCATCCCTGTTCCTCCATCACTGTCCCTGATAGTTCTCTCGCTCTTTCTCCATTTGTTTTATTTTCCCGAGTAGGTGGCTGCTGACCTTTAAAGTTCTCGTCTCTGGCAGTTTTGAGGAGTTGAGGAGGGGGAGCAGGTCTGTGTTTGTGCTGGCAACAGGTTAATCCACAAGGGCTCTTGTAGTTGCTGAGGAAGATCAAAGGCAGGTGTGGGGGATTGGAGGGATTTATAATGAAGGACTGAACGTGCTCTGAGGGAGAATAGGTGGCGTTTTAGATTTTATATATTCAACGGTTTTGGTTTGATCACGTCTTCAAATTTTGTGACTGTGAAAAGTTCACTATTGCTGAGAGTTGAGCTGTAACAATGTTATGATATATTTAAAGGAAAAGTTTGACTATTTGTTTGCAGTCATTTAGTTAAAAAACATGGCTTCATATTTGCATTACAGTACAGAGATGAAAGTGATGTCTGTCTTGTCATGTTAAGATAGTGAGAAGTGTATTTTCCAAAATGTCAAAACTATTCTTTTGACAGCTGAAAGGAAAAACAAGTTTAAGCATTAAAATGTGCAAAGAGAGGAACATTTCAGATTTAAAATTGTTGTCTTCTTGAGGATGCACCGCTGTGCATCAAGCTGAACACGCCTCTGATGATTTATGAAGACAGTCGTTGGCCTTTTGAAGTTTTTTGCTGGAAGCTGCCGAGCCTATGGGTTCAAACTGGTGTCAATAAGATTCAGTGATCTTACTGAGATCCAGGGATTCCTTCAATCACTTAACGTGTTTCCTGCCACAGACCTTTTTATTCCCTCCCGGACTGATTTTATGTGGCAGTTTAGTGTGGCTGAGTTGATTTTTAAGTAGAATAACTGTGCAACTGATAGTTTGGCCTCTTCCTTCTCTTCTCTCTGACCATTTCTTTTTGTTCACGCTTTGATTTCAACACTTTCAGACAATATTTCTCTCTCTAGTTCTGTCCTAACAGACTGCAACTAACTAGAAGAGTTTTACCTTATTTTTCTTTTGCAGAGATATCATGTGATAATATGACCTGTTTTATTTTTTTGCTTAAAAAAAAGAAAAGATGTACAGTAGAGACCCATCATTACATTTTCTATCCCCATAACTAAGCAAAGGCCAGTAAGTGGTGTGTGCGCGTGTGCGTGCGTGCGTGCATGTATTTTTAAAGTTTATGTGAAGCTGATAGGTGCAGTATTCATCCCCTAGAGCAATTCCCTGTATCATAATTTAAATCTAATAAGCAGACTAGCCATAAAAGTAAAAGGGATGTTGTTTTTTACCACTGAGCCACCACTAAATGTACCGACAGGTACACGAGGAGCAAGGAAACTCATTCAGCGCAACAAGTGAGTCACTGAGACTCGTTTTTATTTCATTATTACATCGTTTTTTTATTCCTGAAATATAAAAACTTTGCACCATATTTATGCGGCGCACTCATCGCTGCCACGCTCCTGTAAAACGTCCTCCCATGTCGTCGCGGCTGCAGTTAAACACAGGGAAGGCTGCGGTGGCTCTTCTGTCAGCAGCCACTTGCTCTGGCCGTGTTTGGCGTGTTTGCCATGACTGTGGGACGAAGCGCGGAGACAGGGGAAGCCACAGCTTGGGCTTTGTTAAAGACGGCGACTATGGGGAATGTGAAGGGTGTTATTTTCTGAGGAGTGACTGCTGGTGTCCCACGGGTGGCTCAGCTAGACGATTTCCTAAGGATTAGCCAGTAATGGAGGGGAAATCAAATTCCGCAAGGGAGTCCCTGCTTACTGCCCTGATCAGCCTCCGTCTCACCAGCTCTTTTTTCTGTTTTCCCTTTTTCCACACTCGGCCTGCTTCGTCTCTCACTTGTCTCATGCAGATCAAATGAAAGCTCTGTTCCTCATTTCTTTCATTTCTTTTTATACTTCAGATAAAAGAGTAATTAAAGATTTTGGGATATACTTATTTCCTCTCTTGCAAAAGAGCAAGGGAAACTGCCAGCTCTGTTTTGTACAAAGCACAGAAAACGTCTCCGAATTTGATTTAGCGAGATGTTTCAAAGTTGTTTAATCCATCAGATATTGAAAGATGACAAGTTTTAAATGTAACAACTTTTTCTTAGCAAACAACAGCCAGACACAGAAGCTGTGCACAGCATGGCAAAGAATCAGCCAGATCACACACCACAAAGTGTAAATCCTGTCTTCACTAACAGTCTTTGCCAACCTGCTATACAGCCTGTGACGGTGCATTGAAGCACTGGGCGATTTATAGATTTGAGTGTGTTGGCATCCTGACGTTAACATTTAGTTTGAAGCAGCACCGTGCTCTGTGAATTGCCTCACAGAGCAGCTGCCATGGTTGTACAATCTTAGTCTTGTTTTGCTTTCAGAGGAGCCAGGCTTCATGCTAACCTGGGATAATTAATGCACGCCACGAGACTGATCGTAATCTGGCTCTTGGAAGGAGCCTGTATTTTTCCTTGATTGTCCAACTCGTCCTTTTTGGTCAGCATGTGTCTCTCCACCTCTGTCCTCTCTTGACTGCACCTCCCTCCGTCTCTCCCCTCAATGAGGCCCTCAGAGGGTCCCATTGTCCTCTCTGGTGTCCAGCCCTCCCCTTTTCTCTCTAATCAAATAGCCTACATGAGGAAATGCCAGCAAATTATAGCCTCTATTCATATCTGATGGCCTATGAACTCATCCTACAGTGTATGAAGCGGCGGGTGGGGCTGAGACTTCTACAGTATGGAGCTGAGCAGGCAGACAGAGGAAGAGAGAGTCACAGGATTAAGATAGAAGTTCCTCAGACGTTACCACAGCAGCCTATGTGTGTTATCAGCTCGGCACATGAACACACACACACACACTCTGTATATAACACAGACAGACTCGTATGCACACATTTAGCACTTACACAGAGAAGGAAGAAAGCACATACATGCGATCCTTCGGTCACATGTGCAGGCGCCGTCACACGCTCGCACACACACACACTCAAACTTTTAATCTGGCCTCTGCAGTTGGACGGGAGCTGCGTACGACCTGCTAATTAGTGGCCAGAGGAGGCCTCTGTTTGTCCGCTCTCTTCCTGTTCAGCTCAGACACAAGTTTCTCTGTGTGCTATCTCTGCCCCCAAAAAAGATAGAGAGGGTGGAGGGCAGAGGGAGGGAAATGAATGAATGAAGACTGAGTGTGTTTGTTTGTCGGAGGGGCTGCTCATATCGCGCCGCATGAAGCCTTCTTCTCCCACTTTTTGAAGCCTTCTGACCTCCCGCGGCCGATAAAGGACGTGGAGCGAGAATTCCCATCAAAAGGATCAGGTAGCTAAACCTGTTGTCACACTGCCGGATTAATTTCATTTTTTTTAATTTCTGAGATGAACTGCTCAAATTTTCAGCTTGTTGATTTCCGAGGCGGCTGAACTTGCTATTTTCCCGTCTTTCTCGCTGAATCAAGCATGTCTGTACCCTGTTCTCATTTGTGTCTTTCCTATTTGTGTGTGTGTGTGTGTGTGAGGAAATCTCTGCTCCAAACTGCCCTGCACTCCCACTTCCTCTGCTTCCTTTCCTCAGTATACGAACTGATTTCCCTCTTCCCCCTCTGTCACTCGTCTTGTGCTCATCTCCTTGGGATTCGCCGACACAAACTCAAAAGTAAGTGTCGAGAGTTGGATCCTGGCATCTTTGATCTACCTGTGTTTTTTTTTCTCTCCTCCCTCCCTTATTCCTTCTCCGTCTCAATGCCAGGCCCATCTGGCTTTGTCAGCTTTGGCCTCTCTCTTTCCCTTTCTGTTTCTTCCTAAGCTGTTTGGGTGGAAGCTGGAGAGTAAGTGAAGTAATGAGAGACGATCGGAGAGACTTGCTTTGTCATCTTGAGAAAAGAGCGATAAGAGGTGGAAGTGGCGATGAGGGCAGGGAAAAAATTGCAAGAGCTCACATTTGTGGAAATTACATGCAATAGGTGATTCCTCGCCGCTCTGTTCTTTTACAGATAATTTCAGGCACTTTCTAAATCACTTCCTGCTTCACGTCTCTTTCACTCTTTCCTTTTTCATTATATGTAATTTTCTCTCCCTGTAGACTTTGAAGAGAGGCATTTTGTGTCTGAGCTTTTCTCATGTGTTTTCTTCAGCGCATCTATTAATGAGGCGACTTTACCTGTGGCGCTTCTTTTCAATTTCGGAAATTCATTGTTAATTCATTATGACATCTTAGTAATTACTTTGAACAAAAGAGAGCATGGTTGAGATGATCCGTAGCCTAAATCTCACATTTCTCTCTCATCCGACATGACATTGCAAGTGTTTTGTTTTCAAATCACGATTACATTTCCCATTAACTGTGTCACTTCCTCTTGCTCAGTGGTGCCACTTGTCTCTGTGCTGACTGAATTTACACTCTCTTCCAGTAAAATCTGTTGGAAAGCTTTATCACCACATGTCTATTGAAAGTTTTATGTCAATCCAATATTTGAGATATTCCTGTGCTGGTCTGACTGACCAACGCTGCCAAACATAGACACTACTGTTGTTAAAGGTTCATTATAAACCCAGTTTATGTATGAATGACATGGGAACTAGCTGTAGACATCGGGTCTTGTTTATCCACTATAACTCGATTATGTAAATCAGGTTTCTGGGTTAGGGTGAAATTCAAGAAATCATCTTCCTGCGGAAATCTGTCTCACTGTGAGATAGTGTTGTGACCCATAAGCTGATTTCAGACGTGCACTGAAGTCCGGACATTTTCCGGAGGGGCTGTATGTTGGAAAGCAAATGTCGGCAAATGGAGCTATGAACATTTTCCGGAAAATGTCAGTGAGCTCATTTGAGATTACAGCAGGAAAATCTCTGATGACTGTAAACAAAAACGCCTTTCTGCAGTGGAATTATCGCCTCCTGCCTGTTCTCCCCAGAGACCACAGAATGTTCGACAAACTCTGAAACATTGCTATACAGATTTCCAACTTTCCTTAATATGACTTTGCTTTTGCATCAGCTACGCAAATGTGGGAGGATTCATTGCACCTTTAATCTGAGCGCTCAGATGAGATTATAATTCGGAGCAGAGGTTTTATGTCCCTGAAAGCAGCAGCGAAGTGGCGGCAGGTTTTTATGACTCTATTAGAGTGTTCTCAGACTTTCCTTCTGCAGCTAACCAGGCTGTCACGTCACATCAGTGTCAGACGGGGCCAGACCACCTGCAGAGTGAAGGCATGAAAGACTGACTGGATCTCCATTAGCCTGTAATGGCAACCTAATTGAGCTCTGATGGAGATGGAGAAAAAAAAACGGGGCTGTTGGTTTGCAGGCCTTTAATAAAGTGTGGTGTGAGTGGGAGAAATCATCAAGAGACTGATTGCTCTATCAGCCCGAGTGATTAATCCATTTTGAGTGTGCTCAGTGTGTGATTGATGGTTTGGTGCAGTCTGGGTAATGTAGTAGCAGATGATGACAGAAAGAGTAATGGCTGTTGAACGAGGCAAGGAGGTTGGGAGGGGGAGGGGGGGATTTGGGGGGTTGCAAGATGGAGTCAGAGGGTTGAGAAATAAATTCGGAGTGGGGTGACACGTTTACCACTGATCCCATTAGAAAGGGTACAACCAGGGGCAGGTTGCCAAGTGACACTTCAAAAATGATGACAGAGTGTTGCGCTACGCGAGAAAGGCAGACGTCCACAGGCTGCGTCGCTGGAAAGAAATGTTTTGTCTCTCTGGCTGAGATGACGGTCGCCTCTGTAACCTTTTCCCCTGCTACACATCTCTCACTCTTGTTTTTCATTCTCCGTGGATACACATCTGCCTCACAGACCTTGAGGTCCTCCGCTCTCTCTCTGCGAGTCCTTTGGGGCTCAACCTTTTCACCAATGCCGCAACAAAGTACAAGGTGAAATTCTCCCCTAATACACAGAGAGAACTCTATGAAGAACAGTATAAAGGTCTATGTCTATTTAAAGGTCCCAAAGGAACATGTCCTTACCTGGAACATGTCTCCAAACAAAGATGCTGCAGATTTCCCTCGATGATGTCTTTAATTTAGTGTGCAGATTACAATTTAGGCATTTGACAGATTCTCTATTCAGTTTGACTCACAATAAGATACACAAACAAAGTGCAACAGCATTTGATAAATAACTGATTGAAGATCAACCTTTCTATTAAACAGCCTAATAACATACTGTCAAGACTAACAACAAGCATGTGTTGGGATTTATAACCTTTTTTTTTGTGAGAGCTTGATGATGTGATAAGGCCCCTCTCGATTTCTCAAAGATTTATTATTGACTTGAAGATGGTACATTTCATTTTGGCGTGACAAGACAGTTAAGAGATGGAGAAAGCAGGCGATGGTAGCGGGTGGATCGAGGTTGCAGGATGAACCGTAGTTACAGCCGGTCAAGTCGGGTTAACTCCGACCTGCAGCTGCTTAGAATCCCCGGTGACGCTGATCCCCGAGAGGTTGTCGAGAGCAAATCTGCAGGGTAATGTTGTAGGACAGTTGGTGGGAGACGGGAGGGAGAATATGTTGAGGCGCATGTCTGCAGGAGAAGTGCACCTGTTTCCTGAGCCTCGTTTGAGATTAATATTGATGAGCAATGTCATGTGCCACGGTTTTGTCAATATCACTGCAACTCCTGAAGGTCAGACTTTTCAGACCTTCAGCAGTCAGTCAGCTACTTTTTCTGCGTACGTCCCATATTTGTGTATTATCAACGGTTGTTTATCAAATAAGTGAACGGGGATAATGAGGAGTTGATCAAATTTGAAATGCTCGGCCTGTTTATAGAAACTAAACCACATCAAACCCCTGCAGCCGGAACACTTCTGGTTCTCCACTGATCAGGTGCTCAAACACGCGCTGGTAAAATGCTGTGTCTTAGTTTTTCCGTACATGGGAATGAAGGTCTTCATTTATATTTCAAACATAAACATCCGACTGTAAAGTGATTCCAGCTGCCTGGTGGAGACACAATAGACACAGCGTTGGTAAATTTTCTCAGGTCTTTCTACGTTCTGTTGCTGTTGTGTTTGAGATAATTTTGTGCCCCGTTTCCCAGCAGCTGCTCTGCTCTGAAATTCATTCACACCATGTGACGAGACCCTGGAGCCATAGGTTTTAACAACCACCTCTTTCATCAGTTAGGGGAGTTGATAGAAGTTGATAAATTAAGATAAAAACCTTTTGTATCTCACATTTTAAACTTTATTAAAGACACTAACAAATCAACATAAGATTGTCTATGAATCTCTCCCCCCCCCCCCCCCCCCCCCCCCCCCCCCCGCCCAGTCTCATCAATATTTTTTATTCCTCAGTGACCAGAGTCATGATGTTTTTGGGTTATTCATCCACAATGTCTTGTTAACACTTTAAGGAAATATCTTTAAAATTTGGCACAAACTGAAAGATGAACTGATTAGATTTTGGTGGTCAAAGGTCAATCTTTAATGATAATTGAACTGCGTGAACGGAGATGGACTTAAATTAATCCCTTGAGCTGAACTGAGCGATTACTGAACAGATCTCAGGTTATTAAAGGTCTTTTTGTTTCTTATAAAACTGTTTACCAGTCACTTGAGAATCTCATTAAAATGCCCCTTTTTCAGCTCTTTTCTTTCTGTATTGCTGCATAAATCTCCCCCACAAAAAATCCCAAATAAATCTCCAATCTCTCTGCTTTTGTTCATCTGGCCACTTTGCTTTATAGATACTATTAGTTAACATTTAAATCATGTATGGGTCTTTTGGAAGGGATAATGGGCCAGTTTGTTAGCAGCACTGAATTAATAATTGAGTTAATGATCTGTCTGTGTTTAGATCAAAGAATAATTCCTGCTGTATTCACTCAAAAACGTGCACATTTATGATTGGGAAACCACTTTGCCCATCAATTTGTGCTCACGCTGTTGGATGATGTGCTGTATTTCACACATTTCTCTTTCTCCATTTTTCTTCTGGCCCCCCTCCCAGGACTCAAAGCATTCAGGAGAGATTGTCAAATCGCCGTCCCTGGATGTTTTCCTCCCAGAGGACGAGGACAACCCGTACGAGTCGGTGACGACCGCCGTTACACGCAAACCCTGCTCACTTGATATCAGCCACCGGCTCAACAGCGGCCCCCGCAATGGTAGGACGAAGACTTAAACTCAGGTTTCAATCAGTGTGTCGCCTGTAGTTTCACTTCTTAAAACACAGAGGCCATCCTCATCCATCCTTACAAAAGACTCTGTAACACACAGCATCACAGTATTCATTTTTTTATTGTGGATCTTTGCACTTTTCTTTTTGTCTTTTGGGCCCTTTGAAATAAATTCACAGGCAACATATTGCGGCTGATCATGTTTACTGTGTTCATACGCACGAGTCCATATGAAAGTCCCACTGTTCTGACAATCACGACTTCAGTGTAACACTTAAACCTTCTGAATGCCAAGCCAAGTGTATTGCATAAGTGGCAATGGCAATAAACGTGAGGAAAATGTGGGTGAGAGTGATACATGTATTTTTGAAATTATGTCTGTATTTACACTTTGCAGATTTTAATTTGGTGGATAAAGAATATATACCACATAACTACCACCTCCCCTCTAAACCTTAAGGAAATATTTGAATCTTTAGCATCTAAATGTGGAGCTATGTTCATCAGCTAGTCGCTTTTAATCCGGGCGAAGAGACACTAAAACACATCATACACATCAGGGGAAATGCAGTGTCGGGTGAAAATGACCTCTGAGTTCATCACTATGAGCGACACGTTTCACATAGATTAATTCTTCGTATAAGAATTCTCATTACCATGTATTTCTCGTAATCTGACAGTGATGGAATGTCGTCCTGTCGGATGGTTTTATTTACATAGGAGGGGAACAAATATTTCATTATCTACCTCATCCTGGTTCATAAATCCTGTCCAAATATGAATTCATAACTAGAACATCCATCAGCGCCTCATTCCTGATTCAGTTTTACTTCTTCACTGCTCGTCGTCAAATCCGTTTTTCAGTGTTGGATTCGGCGTGAGCTAATCCTCCAGCCTCAGACTTCAGAGTCCATTGTGTTTGCTCATCAGTTGTTTGGTCTGCAGCCTGATACTTCCACTCCCACAACAACAAACACCCACGGTGTGTTCTCTCCCCTCACCCAGCTCCCCTAGCAATTCTACACACTGCAGGTTGTCACAGCAACTGCATCACCAGCTGGTGAGTCACCTGTATGTTGCCATGGGAACTGCCTTGCTAGTGACACCCACCCCTCCATCCTCCTCCTCCTTCCTCGTCAAACCCCTCCCCAATGTAGCGTAGAAGCTTGTTCTGTGTGAGTGTGTGTGAGCGTTCACACATGTCTCGTCCCACGTTTGGCTGTTACAGCTCCTGTGTGATTGGCTGCAGGATAAAGCAGAATTGAACTGTCAATATGGACTGTCGACTGTGAGAGTGTGTGTACGCGCGCGTGTGTTTGAGAGAGAGTGTGTGTGAGAACTAGAGCATTAGCTGCTGGATGTCAAAGTGTCTTTTGGTAGAAAATTGCTCCGCCGACGTAAGTGAACAGTGTGGGTGTGTTGTGTTTCTTCTCAGCTCTCTGAGCAGTGTTACCTGGCCAAATGAGAGAGAGAGTGAGAGAGAGAGTGGAAAAGAGCCTGAGCCGAGGCTTTAACGGATGATCTAGGAGCCAAAGTCAGAGAGGTGAGAAGAGGTTGAGAAGAGGCTGCAGGTGCTGTCTCCTCGCAGAGAGAGATTGAGCGTATCACCAAAGGAGAGACGAGTCTTGAGATGAAGAGAGGGCAGATCAAACAAGCAGTCGACAAAGTAACAGGGTCTTCTCAGGCTAAGCCAGCTCCACGAATCTGAATCTGTGACGCAGCAGGAGAGAAAATCCTGGATAGCTCCTCCGAGTCCTGTCATATGTCCGGCTAATTGGACGTGGGTGTGAGTCAGTGTCTTCTCATATGACTCTGAGAGGAAGGAGAAGATGATGATGAAGACACATGGAGACAGAGGGATTGAGATGAGAGGGAAGAGCAAGAGGGTTCAGCAGAGAGAGACTTGGTGCATTACACTGCAAAAAATGTACCTTCTCGATGAAAAAATCTGGACTTAGAATCCCGTTTTAGAATCCCTCTTGTGGTTAATTTATGTTCTTTTGATATTTTGAGTTGACAAAATTCAGTGTAAAGTCTTCTCGCTATGTGAATGTGTTGCTGATGGAAGAAACTGGCCTGAGTGTACTCACAGGACGGACACAAAAGGGCTTACTTGTCTTTACCGTCTTCAACTGACAAAAGTTTTCCACTGTCACATGTAAGTCTGCAGCACCACAACACTTGAGTTGATCCCAGAGGCCAAACAGCAGAAGTTATGAGAGAAACAGACGCACCTTGAATCTGCTCACGATCTAGGGGCTCGTTTCTCCTCTGAATATTAGTACTTTAGATTCACTGTGCGCCGTGTTAGTTTTAGAGCCGTAAAAACTGCAGCACCTGAGAATATTGCTCTTAAAAACAGTGAGCGTAACGTTAAAACCGTGGCTGGAGTGGCTGCTTTGGCTGACGAGTGTGCTCACGCACAAGCTTTTGGAGAACTGTACTCCAGTGGTCTGCGAGTGATGCTTATTCTGGCTATGCTGTAAAAGTTGTTACTGCATGGCTGATGATTCAGATGAGGTTTGCATTTTTTGTCTCATAGGTGTGGGCTGGTTGTGGGTGCTGCGAGTGCCACCTTGACTGTAGTTGATGTTGATGTTAGGCCGATAAGGGCATTAAATCACTTTAGCTGCAGTTGAGTCTTCCCTGCCTTTAATTTCTGTTTAAAAAAACAAAATGAAAAATGAAACTTGGTATTGATCATAATATCCCAGTCACTGCTGCACTGGATGTGTTGGTCCCGATGTAATGACCCAATTAAATCAGGAATTTTAATGAGATAATGATTCAATACTTGTTGTTACCTACCTACGCTACCAGACTACTACTTCATTTTTCATGCCATCCTGTGGAATAGTGAAACACGTCTCCTGCGGCTTTGTGATGCAGAAATTGATAGGTGTAATCAATAACTCATTTCACATCGTGGCAAGTAATTATTGTGTTTGGACATGGAGAAGGAATTGATTAAATAAGGCACAAAATACTAACTCAAAGGGGAAGAAGTGATTCATTTAACAAGGTTATGAATGTTATATATATATATATCTATATACTCGGTATATGTATAGGTCCCCTGCCATGACAAGCCCACCTTTGAATAAGAATGAGAGAAATATAAGTTAGTTTCATTGATCTTTTAACAAGGGCCAGTCAAGTTATTTCAAAACATTTCCTGAAACAGGCGACCTGCTTGATAAACTCACCTCAGCACAATATGTCTCTTGGTTAAAGAAAAAAAAGGAAAACTGAACGTGGGACTGGAGGATTGTGGAGAGGACTTTACTGTGTGCAGTGTAAGCTCTTCCTGTCCTGTGCTGCTGGCTAGTTGTCTGCAGCTGTGGGTTGCTGCAGTCTCACAGTTGAGAAGACCAAGACACCACAGCGCTCTCCGAAAACATCTTCCTCCTTTTTCAAATCGCTGCTTCTTCTATCACTCTCATTCCCCCTCCTTCTATTTTTATTCTACTTTTATCCTTTCCCCTTTTTTTCGTCCAGAGATTCTCCATAACCCAGGCATCATCCCTCCCTGGGCGCTGCTTTTTTTAGGAAAAGATTGCATGGGAATGTTATGCACGATATCCCACTGCACCACATGTCCTCTTACATGACAGTGAATAAATGGGATTCCCTTTCTTTATAATGTAGAGTATGACAGACATGAGTGCATAATCCTGTGACGCAGCAAAGTCCTAAGGCCGTCATTTTTGTACATTAGCTCGGGATTATACTTACTGTAGTGGATGGATTCCTTTCAAATGAGGGAACCAATTTCTGCTGCAGCAACTTTCACAGCTCATACATTGAGTTTCCATCTGTCAAATTGATTTAATTTATTCTACATGTGTACAGATTGGGATGAAAATATGTGCAGCATCTGCTTGTCAGTGAGAGAAGCTAAATGATCACATTTAGCCTCACATTTAGGATATTTTAGTCAGCATTTGTAATTCTGGAGTGCATGCTTGGGAATTGATCAGCCGTTATTATCAGGCATTCTACCACATTAGGTCTGAACCACAGGAATCACAGTGCATGACAGCCAGCTTGAAGCAACACAAAGGCGTTGCAGGTGAGGCGGGGAGGGCAGGCAGCGGAGAAACCCCGTTGCCCCCAGTCACGTACGGAGCTGCAGACAGAAAACACAGAGGGAAGCCAGGTGGTTTTCTCCCATCGCAACGAAGCCTCTCGAGATAAACACACACTTTCAACTGGTAAACAAGCCGCTGCATCATGAAAGTGCAAAATAGCGCGTGTCCTATAAAATACTTCAAAAGTCCTACACACCCACACACATCTCTGTCTTCTTGTGACAAAATAGTTTGACACACATGTAGAGGCTGCCGTGTAGCCACAATAGTCTTTTTACAGTTATTTATTGGATATTGTTTAAGTTCTTTATTCTTCAGCGCTGGAACCTCTGAGGTTTATAAATAAAGGTCTCGGTCTTAGTTACTTACTCTCCCCCCAATATTAACTTCCCTGGTGTGTGAAGCTGTGATGTTGCTGCGTCTCGCCCCATTTATCCCTCTTTGGTTGCCACTCCAGGCTCAGAGTGGCTAATGGCGACGGGTCGTACCTCCAGGGCTTTGCTATTAAAAGGGTCAGGGCCCACTGACTTGTTGAGTTTGTCTTTATATTTGATATCGCCTGAGATAATCAGTGTCAAGAACGGGTTTTCACATGCTCCAATTTTCCGTTCACATTAAGTGAATTGAATCGGCGACTCTTATCTTCTTACCGTTAACTTAAACAGTTACCTAAAAAATCACTGAATTTGAGAACTGTCAAATTGTTTAAACTTTCAATTCCTGTTAGATTTTCTTTTTTTCACAGTTCCGTGATATATCAAATTTGAGAGATTCTGTTGAGAGCTCAGCTGTAAGTTGACATAGAAGAGAACATTTGAGGCATGCACGCACACACACACACACACACACACACACACACACACACAGAGATGGAGGTAAACATATGAAAAGCTACTGACAGCCTGAAGAACATGTCTGGAACTGACAGTTTCTGTCTTGTTAGCCGGGCGGGAGGGGGACAGCTGATTTAAAGTGTTCGCTTAAACATACTCCTCCTGTGCAGAGTAACAAGCCATGCAGTTGGCCTTGGATGTTCACTGGTAGGTTTGTGGAAAATCCAGACTCTGTCATGCTTCGCAGCAACACATTCGTACTGTATTATGAATGCTTGGCATGAAAATACTGAATCCTGGGAAACCTGTTTAAGTGATTTAAAGTTTCACATTTTCCCTGGGGTTATGTCTCACTGTCTCACACACACAAACTTGAACACATGGATGTGAATAATTAAAGGTGATATCCTACAGACGATCCCGTATATGTTCTGTATACGCATCTAAATATACGCACGCAAAAAAATTCCCTTCGGCTAAGACTGCAAGTGTTTCCCAGGAGTGAGCCTAAGGCGGATCTGAAGGAAGCACAGTCGCTCGCGCGGGGGCAAACACACTCGCGCGCACACACACCCCTCCCATCCATCATCAAAGCCTCAGTGTTGACAGGCTTATTGACTCAATAGGACAAAACCTCAATCTCTATCTCTATAAATATCCCTCAGTTGCATCTTTCCTTTCTTCTCTCTTTCTCTCATTTTTCATCTTATCTATTTATGCCCACACTTAATCATTGATTTCGCTCCAGGCGGCTCCTTTAGAGTGTGTGTGTGTGTGTGTGTGTGTGTGTGTGTGTGTGTGTGTGTGTGTGTGTGTGTGTGTGTGTGTGTGTGTGTGTGTGTGTGTGTGTGTGTGTGTGTGTGTGTGTGTGTGTGTGTGTGTGTGTGTGTGTGTGTGTGTGTCTGCACGACCTTGAGTAAAATCTAGTGAGTACATCTCTATGTTTGGACACAAATGTAGACAAACATACACGCGATGACAGATGTGTTTGCGGACACTCTAAAGCTGTGTCACTTCCACTAAAAGAATAATGGATTTTTGATTTTTTTTGTCTCCATGTCTACAGCCAGACTGTGGTAATGAAAGTGAATATATGATGGAAGATGGAAATTCTGGAGCAGCAGTAGTCAGTTTTACAGCAGCTTCCTGACGCAGATGTACGAATGGGGGGAAAAAAGATTTATATCAAAGGACATACAAGTTTCATCTATTCAAATGTGTGTTTTGTTATTAAATCGCAGATTTATCTCCTAAAATTAACAGTAAATAATGTTACTATTAAATTACATTTTAAACTTTCCTTCACATGGAAGCATCAAAGCATGTTGTCCACACCCCGGTCTCCAGAGAGCAAAGCTAAAATAGACAAGGATATGAAGTCAGCGACTCGGGCAATGATGGAATCGAGATTCGAAAAGCGTAGCAGCAGTGCGTTAAATCCTCCACTCATCTCATTCAGATGTAATGATCCATCAGAAACAAATTTGCAGATGATCAAAAAAGTCATTAAAAAGAGTTGGGGGAAGGTGTTGTGTCAGCTCTGTGTGGCGAGAGTAGATAATTACGGATACTTGGAATTGGATGCCAATGAATTTAACCACATCAAATGTATTTTCCATGGCCTGATCCACCACTGAGGTCATGTCGTCTGTACTTCAATCTCTAATGTCCTGGCAACAACCCTGTGGCCCTCCTGTTTTTCAGTTGGTGTCCTCAAAACATGCCATGTGCTTAACTATTACTGAGAGGAATCAGGAATAAAAAAATCTGGGAGTTTAAGCTAAAAGGGTGAGATAAATAAAAAATAAGGCACAGATATGTTCACTCTCTCAAATGGAAAACTGTGGATGAAAAATACCATAAACAAAAAACTTACGACACTAAGCTTTCTCTGTGTTCTGACTCTTTCCAGCATGTCGGCAATAAATATGACACCTCTCCTCTTATGAGACCAAACACATGGTGATTACATGTAGAGTTGTTTGCAACCAGTTGAATGACGGGAAACTCTTTCATTATTGATTGCATCATGCGAAAGCCCCTTTTTATATTCCCTGTATGGTTTAGTTCTTTCTGAATATTTTTCTGAGGATTTGTGGGAGCTGTGAAAAATCACACATTATTCAACCACCACATTCAAAGTTTGAATAACAAGGATTATAGTTTTTATTTTGTGCTGGGTTTGATTTGAAATGTGATAGTTGATCATTGACACTGTGTCTTAAAGCAACAAGCCCTCTGTGTGTGTGTGTCACCACCTCTGACAGCAGTGCTGTGTGTCCTTCAGTTGATTAAGACAGTTGTTTCTCCCTCTGAAATTGAATTTGGGCCACTTCAGCACTTCCTCCTCCTTTCTTCTCTTCTTCTCGTGTTCTTTTCCCTCCTCCCCTCTTTTGAACGATCGTACGCTGGGGAAATTAGCTCTGGCACAAAGAGTCGCACGCACACACTTGTACATCAAACTACACTGGGAGGTTTTCCTCTTGTGTTTCTTGCCTTGGTTTGTCAATTTACAAAAAAAGTCCACTCTCCTCACCTCTCTTTCATGCTGTGAGCCCAATTTGAACATGTGTAGGGCTGTGACATCAGCGACACAACGGTTGTACCTGAGCAATCAGCTGGCACCACTGGTGTTGATGTTTGTCATCTCTTCCTGCTCCCACGGAGGTTTTAAAGTTGAACTGAAAGCTTGGGTAAACTGCCTCCGTGCCGCTGTTCTTTGGAGTAACTTTACTCTTACACGTGACTAAATGCAATTCTGTACAAATCTTCCCGCTTCTCTCACAAGGTCACCTGTCCCATGTACCGGTGAGCGAGGGGGAGCACAGTAACCATGGCAACTGCTCAACAGGCCCCACTCCAGACTGCTCACCCCCCTCCCCCGACACGGCCCTGAAGAACATCGAGAGAGTCATCCGCCCACAGGTGAGTGTGCGCGCAGATACACGCACTAATGAGTGTGTTGCAGAGGAGAGGCACCTGATGCATTATTGAACATCACAGTATCCACCCACACACACACACACACACACACACACACACACACACACACACACACACACACACACACACACACACACACACTGGTAAACGTCTGTTTCTCTCCCCGTGATTGTTTCTCTCTGTTTGATTTCATTTACTCTCCTCCATCTGTTTCTGTTGCCGTGCCAGTTACTCTTTTAGTAGTTTAGAGTTTGAATTCTTCAATTTCCCACTATATTTGTGTCGTTTAAACATTGTAGCGCTGGTTACAGAAACCCAGAGGAAACCATATCTTGAGTTTCAGAGCCTGATACTGTGAAAGAAGTAATACTGTGGCTGTAAACGCCGACAGACAGCCATTTGCATTTATTTAAAAAGTCCCATAGTAGTTGGACATCCTCTGATTGTTTTTAATCGATCGATAAAGTGTCTCTCTGACTTGTATAACATGGAGGATATAGTGTCTAGGATGATGTAGAGGGAGAAGGCGAATCCAGCAGCCTGAGGCAAAGGAGGGTTCATCATCTCCTGCTAACAGGACAATAAAGAAGTGAATCATGCATATTTGTGTGGAATCTAATAAAAGTGCTGCAATAGGATTATTTCACGGACCGAATCTCCTGGGCGACCAGTGTAGCGTTCAAGAAATACGCAATAAATATGTATGACTGTAATTGTATCAGGAGTGGACATGATTCCCTTTATTCTAAACCCGGTTGTATAAACCTGATATGCTCAGAGCTCGTACAACAACGACAACGACTACAGCAGCAGCAGATTAGATTAATAACATATCGCTGATTGTGAATTACTTCCAATAAACATTCAGAAATTAAAATGCAACTACAAATCAACCTCATTAGAGACTCACTTCTGGCACAGAGCAGATAGTATCAGACGCAGCAGCGCAGCGCGAGCGATTCACACCTTGATAATTAAAGGCATGTTGTTTTCTCAGTCTGCGGACGATGTGTGACATTACACTGAAAGGAAATATCCATCTCAGCTACTTGTTTAGTGTAGTGATGAATCATAAAATATCAGACTTCTAATGCTGACAGCGAAGTGAGATAATTACCTTGTGAATTATTTATCTATTTTCTTTAAATCAAGCATCTCTTCCAAGATAAACTTGTTTTCTTGATTAACTTTTTTTGAGAAAGGAAGATGGACGGCTTCTTTAAATCCACACACCTTAACTGGTTCCTTACCTCACCGCCTCCGCCATCAACCCCCCCCCGGGCATGGGCCTATCTTTGGCATGTTAACTAATGTGCGCAGAGGGATCACATGGGGTGCCCAGCAGGCCTCCGCTCAGCTGGAAGCGAACATAATCAAGGAGCACCAGAGTTCAATTTCATGGCGCCTAATTAATTCTCTAGAATTTATTTCATTTAATTTTAGTGCTCCCGCTGGCTATGTCATCAGTATACGCCGTACGGCTGAACACTCATGCACACTCAAACAAATGCTGGAGACCTATAAGGACTTGGAACATACATTGCGGCTGCAGCTCAAGATGGTGTATATGGAGTCCAGTGGTGGTTCCTGTTCTCAGTGATGAAATATTAATGTGGTGCTTTCAGGCTTCCAGAGGGTGTTTTCAGCAAAAGTATTAAATTGGATTAAATTTCACTGTTGTTTTCTAAAAACAATGATACTTTGTCAGGACGATGTGATCATAAATCATATCTAGCAATAAAATGTGCTCAGATACTGTACTGTAGGTGTCTGTGGACCGAACTGAACTGACAGAAACTCTGTGGGGAATTTCATAATAACATTTCAGGAACTACTGTAATACATATTCCTCACAAACTGTTGAATTCATTACCACATCTGTTGTCTTCTATTAAGTTTTACTGCATCATCCTCTCCTCCTGCATTTAAAAAAAAAAATGGAAAATTGGCCACGGTGTTTGTTTACTAAAATCATCATTAACTCAATTGTTTGTTAAATGATATCAAATTAAATATTTGCTTTTTTTTCCTTAGAGTTATTTAAATATATAAAGCTACATCGATAGTCAAACAGATTACTTTATTAATTCCCGGGGGGTCGTTGCGGCTATACAGTAAGAGACAATGTAAAAAAGTACACGAATGAAGAAATTACAAAAATACAACACAAAACAAAGTTATAAGCAGTTAAAAGGCGCAGTATAAAAACTTAGTGTGATTAAGAAAATATGAAAATACAGAACAAGTAGTGTAACATTCCTATGTACAGGAGTGGAAAGTGTGGCAGTGGTCTCAGGCACTTTTGTTGCAGCACAACACTGAAAATAACCTTTTGAGTCAATATGATGAACGTGAGTTGACATTTTTATTAATAACTGCATCGTGGCTCTTAGGATGAAAATCCATTTTCTGTGTTATAACTGTAACAACTTTACCTCCTGCTCCATCATCAGGTCCAGTGCTTTTACCCGCTGACCAAACACCGCCATGCTCACACGCTAACAGGGTAAATTTTATACTTGCCACCATCAGCATGTTAACATTTTCATTATGAGCATGTTAGCATGCTGATGGTTACATTTGGCTCAAACCACTGCTGTGCCCATGTAGCTTCACAGAGCTGCTACTGTGGCTGAAGTCTTTACTTCATCTGATGAGTATCTAGGTTCACAACACAGACAGACACCCTGGCATTATTTTATCTCCTATTGGGAATTAAATATGGAAATGTGTGAATGTAAAAAATCTTACAATTTTATTGAGGTATACAGTAAAACTGCACTTGAAATAAGCAGTGGTGTATTTCTCATTGAAAGTCTGGAGTGAGACTTTTCTTTTTTTGCAGTCTGTAACACTCCCTCTTCCTGTGACCAGGCTCCCCAAGGCTGGTGCTGTAATTTTGGCAGATTTTTCTCTTTAAATTTGTGTTTAGAAGAAATTGTTCCGCTCGTGCTCCTAATGCAGCTGCAGAATTAAAACCAAACAAACACAAATGCAATCATTTTAAAGCATGAAGAGATCATACAGGCTGTTTTGACTGAAATGAATCCATGTTGGATCTCCACAAGCTCTTGATCACTCTCTTGGGCAAATGGGATATGAAACTCAAAAGAATGGGGGGAATTATCAAACGAATGTAAAGCTGTAGAAAGCCATCATGGGGTTATCAGTTTCATACCCGCTGGCTCAGTGTCCAACTTTGCTGCCTGTGTGTGTTCATCTTAACAGTAAAGTTTAATCGGCATGAGGAGAGATTCCCGTCCACAGCAAACACATGATAGAACTCGTGTGAGTGCCTCGCTAAGGCTGAACCTCAAGACAATCACATGATCACATAAGATGTAATATCATGGCATTTACATCTACATACCATCCTGCTCCTTTCTCATGTCTGTGAGGATCCGTTTGTCTTCTACAGCTTCAAGGTTTGAGCACATTTTTACCCTCAGAGTCGTCACTTCTTCCAAATGCTGTTTGAGGAATCTCACAAGTGCAGATGTACAAGTGTGAGTTTCTGTGTGTGTGGCAGGGTAATAGCGAACAGCCTTTGTTTATCATGGCTTCCCAAGTGTGACTGAGTGTTATAGTATATTGGGACACACACATTCTGTGTGCATTCATGTGCGTGCAGTGTAGTATGAATTGTATACGTTCATATCTACTATCACACACGAAGAGGTGGTTACATGTGGATGAACACATTTAACATACATTGACAGTGACGGAGCGTGTGGAGCCTTCCTGACCTCAGACACACACTCAGACACACACTCAGAGTGGAGTGCAGATATAGGCTGGATATCTGGGTTCTGGTGCTTCACAGAGGCGTGAACACAATAGATATTCTTCTTTCCCTGTACAAAGGGTGAGAGGATGCAAAGCACTTGATGGTAAATGTGACACAGCTGTGAAATCGGAAGCAACAGATCAGGAAGAAGTTGACTTGATCATAATCCATCGGGAGGATCTGCTTCAGACAACTGAATGACTTGTGCTCTCAACTCCACAATTTTCTGCGGTCAAGGTTTCCTTGAGCAGGGCACTTAATGAGCGTTGTCATCAATCAGCCTGGCCTGGGTAAGAGAGAAAAGAAAAAAGTCATTGATTTGAGTCTCTTTCTTAAAGTGATGATGGTTTGTTTTGACCAAAACAGATGCAGTAACCTTAAAGGGGATACGTGTAATTTCAGCATGACTGTAGAGTCATTTTGAGATGACAACATAATTATAGTAAACAAACATGACAATCACAGAAGACTTCCAGGCTCCGTACCAGCACAAAGATTATTATTTGTGTTGCTAGAACTGAACAGTAAAAATGTTCCTTTCGTCACCGCAAAGGGAGCTGAGGCTCTCACACACAGATATTGACCAAATTAAATTATAGAAAACGTAACTTGTGTTATTGTTCTCATGTAAGACTAACGTAATAGATCAATATTGTTTTCTGTGACGTACAATACGCGCCACAGGGAACTTGTAAAAAAATGAAATAGCTCTTAGTTTCACGCCTAATATAAAGACTTATTGCTGTTTTCTTTCATCTTGATTTCAGTATATTTTCATCTGTGGCATTTGTCTCATGTAAAACCTACCTTTAGACTCTGTTGTCAATAGGTCTCCATTTATCCCCCCCCCCCCCCCCCCCCCCCCCCCCCCCCCCGGATAATCACTAATCACTTTGACATTTAGAGCTCATTAATCTGTTCACACACATCAATCACTTAACCGCTGGCTGTTTGTGCTGACTACACACAGACATTCACACACACACACACACACACACACACACACACACACACACACACACACACACACACACACACACACACACACACACACACTCACTTGATGATCCCACTCTGACAGTGTTGCTCCAGTCAGTTAATCTTCCTGCAAATTCCCTCGGAGCATGTGCGAGATCACAATACATGTGTGTACCAGCTCTGTAACAAGCCCATATTGTGCTGATGCCACACATGCAAAGACACACACACATCTCACACAATCAATAAAGCAAAGGCAGCATGAAAAGGAGTGTAACAGGCAGGGAACAGAGTGACAAGAGGGACTGAGTGAGAGCGATGGCTCACTGCACTACACCTGAACGTTTTACAGAGCCCCGACCGATTTATCGCTAGGCCCATATGAGCATAAAGAACGGATCTCAAATAGACTAAAAACTAAAAGCTCTTGCAGTATTCCTTGGGAAATAAAGTTTTATTAAACAAATCACTGTGGCTAAACATTCAGGGAGTTTTCCTCCGTCCACATTTGTCATGAATTACTGAGCAGTTTGGTTCTGGAAGCACATTATTTTGCATTCCCAACACGTATCAAGAACGAAAAAAAGATTATCTTCAAACCGGCATATCAGCTTCTTTTTGTTTTCATTTTTTCATGGTGAACAAAGGCTTTTTAGATTAAAGTGGAGGGATGAGAGCAAAGCAAGTGTCCCTACTTTACTTGAGGGTGGATGGAGCATGGCTCTCTGGAGAGATGAGGGTCTATACTGCTTTAACATGGAGCACTTTACTGTATGTGTTTCTGTGTTAAAGTCACTGAAATTGTCTCAAAGTGTGTCATCCCCTCATAGGCTCATCTGCATTGAAAATGTCAAAATGTTTCTTGAACAGAAAGGTATAAAAAAAAGAAGCTTGATCTTCACAAAGAAAAGATTGAAGAGGTGAAACGTATCAGAAGAAAGTGGGAAGGCAGAGCCGGCTGAATAATGGTTTTAAGAGTTGCAGTTTAGTTCTTTGTGCTGGATCTGGGGAGGTGTGTGTGTGTGTGTGTGTGTGTGTGTGTGTGTGTGTGTGTGTGTGTGTGTGTGTGTGTGTGTGTGTGTGTGTGTGTGTGTGTGTGTGTGTGTGTGTGTGTGTGTGTGTGTGTGTGTGTGTGTGTGTGTGTGTGTGTGTGTGTGTGTGTGTGTGTGTGTGTGCGTGCGTGCGTGCGTGCGTGCGTGTTCATCTCCCTCCTCTGAATGCTGAAGTGCTGTCTGCTCTTTTTTTTTCTCCTCGTGTGTGTGTGTGTGTGTGTTTATCGTTCTGTGAACGTGTGAGGCAACTGAAATAAATGGAGAAGAAATATAAAAATCTCTGGAGACAAAAGACACGCGCCTCGCTCGATATTCAGCATCATTAACTCTAAAGCTGCTGCTAACAAAAGACAAGTTGCTCCAACAACGGGATAAATCGATTGAAACCATAAGGACAATTACCCTTCAGTCCCCAGCTCGTGTTGAATTGCTGTATTAGTTAGCCAGTAAAGAGACTTAGTTTAAAAGGCGACATTTTCCTATAAATACCCCCCACTCTTTGTTTTTGTTTTTTAGCATTGCTAACATGTTTCATTCATCAGAATTTGATGTATTTGTTCCACAACTCTACAGTGTCTGATCTTGTGATTATGATAATTTCATAATTGATTATCACATTATTCAGAAGTTGGCACACAATTTTTCTGTTTCACACGGAAAGAAAAATGCACTTTCCTGTGCGTGCGAGCAAAAAGCAGGTGTCACCTCATCTTAGGTGAGGAATCGCATTTTTTTTTTCAGCTAATGGATTTGTCATTTATTAGCACCTAAACCCATTAGTTAAGTGTTAAAGAGCATGTCTTCCCCCAGGGATGCTGCCTGCAGGCGGAGAAAATGGATTTTGCTGTAGTTGAGTCAGGCATGGTAGACCACACTCCCTCCCTTCCTGTGTGAGTGTGTGTGTGTGTGTGTGTGTGTGTGTGTGTGTGTGTGTGTGTGTGTGTGTGTGTGTGTGTGTGTGTGTGTGTGTGTGTGTGTGTGTGTGTGTGTGTGTGTGTGTGTGTGTGTGTGTGTGTGTGTGTGTGTGTGTGTGTGTGTGTGTGTTTGTCATTGTGTATGCATCTGTGCTCATTAATCCCTTTCCAATCGGCCATGGCATGTTCATTAGCCTGCCGCCCATTTGCATTGTAAACGCTAAGCCTCAGCCAGATCTACAGCGTGTGTGTGTGTGTGTGTGTGTGTGTGTGTGTGTGTGTGTGTGTGTGTGTGTGTGTGTGTGTGTGTGTGTGTGTGTGTGTGTGTGTGTGTGTGTGTGTGTGTGTGTGTGTGTGTGTGTGTGTGTGTGTGTGTGTGTGTGTGTGTGTGTGTGTGTGTGTGTGTGTGCGTGTCAGCTCTTAATAAGCGTGAACCCAGAGACTAGCCGCCGTTAGTTGTTAGAGAGAAGCAGGAGCAAAATGCGCTGAGACAAGGCAGCGATAACTGTGGGTTCAAAGACATGCTTGAACGATGAAAAGGAGAAGTTGAAGTTGCCGATAAACTCATTAAACATTAGATCACACACACACACACACACACACACACACACACACACACACAGACGCACACACACGCAAACACACTGTGCCGCAACCTCTCACTTTGAAAAGCAACAGTGGCCCACAACAGCAGCTCCATTTTATTTGTTGTTAAACCCGCCGCAAAGTAAACACCAGAGCTGCGCTCACAATTTCGTCAGTCGATCCAGATTTGACTGTTGAATGTATGAATATTTGACGATTCTTGCACTTTTGTCCCCCACCATGTTGATGAGCGACGCTTCACTGAACTGTCCGATTTATGAATGCGGTTTGGTGGGACATTCAGGGTGTCACACGAGCCTTGTTACGAGGCAGAAGTAGCTGCAAATTGACTTTCAAAAATGAATAAATACATTAATATAATACATAGCGTCTTTGTTTTAACAAAACAACAACAAGACACATTTTTGACAGCTTAGTTGTGTAGCGTCTCTCCCCTCGTCCAATCAGGGTGATTCCCTGCTGGGCTCATGCATCATTGTCTTGATTCCCTGTAGCTTTCCTGCGCTGCTGTGATCTTGATGTATTGCTTCTTCAAACATCCATTGTCTGTGTGGGATGTTTCTGCTGTGATGTTATTCCCCATTGGCCAAATGTCCACTGGAATAAAAAAAAAGAAAAGAAACGTTGAAGTTACTGCTGCTATGGCTGCTCGGGTCAGGACATTAGCAGAATCTGTGCGTCGTCTGTTCCTCTAGGTTAGATGTGTGCATTAATGCAGTGCGATACCAAATTGTGTGTGTGAAAATCTCTTGATGTGACGTGTTTCCTCGAGAGCTGTGAACAATTGCAGCAGTTTTAGTAAACTTTATATAATGTTATAGAGCTTGTTTGACATATTGGGAAATACCCTCATCCACTTTCTTGCCGAGAGTTGGAGGAGAAGATCAATACAACTTTTATAGCTTTGTAAAAAAAAATGATAGCTGGAAAACGTATCAAACTTGCAAGAAAGTGGATAAGCACATTTTTCAAAAATGTGGGACTCTTCCTGAAATACCTCCTTTTTTAAATTATAAGACATAAATTCATTTTTTTCCACATTAAATTTTAATAAATTAATCATTTGTAGCTTCCGTCTTTTGACACTTCCTTCCTGTCCCCTTAATACTCCTTCCTCCTCCTCCTGTCTTTTATGGAGCTACAGAACTTGCCTCCTTCCTTTTTTTTCCTTTCTCCGTGGCTTCACTCCTTCTTGCCCAACTCTCAACATTCTCACCTCTTCCCATGATTTATTTTGTTCTGTCCTTTGCTCTCTCCCTTTTTCTTTCTTCAGCGCTGCCATTATCATCTTCACAGTTTTTATTCATTTCACCCTGTCCGGTCCTCTTCAGTCCTCTTCATTCCTCTTCATTTGATGGCCACATTCAGCCCATTTCCCCGCTCCTTATTATGCTTTTGTTTTCATCTCACTTTAGTTAAGTCGATCTGAAGATCATTCAAAACCCAATTTTAGTGAATTAAGCATAGAAAAAAACCTTCTCTCCTTCTCTGCATTCATTTCCATTCCTATCTTTTCTCCCTACTCTTTCTTTCTTTCTTACTCAAGGTTGAGTTTTTGTGCCTCGAGTCAGACACATACACACATACACACACACACACACACACACACACACACACTGAAGGTCTGATGAAGGTGGTCCCTGGCATGTTTCAGTCTTCTCCAGTATTTTTAATTTTTTTTATTTTGCCTCTATGATTCATGATTTATGATATGATTGATTCCCCTTGCCTGCATTCTCTCTCACACACACACACCAGCAGGGTGTTTGTGAAGCGTAGCAGCAGGTTATTGAGAGCAGCAAATGCCTCATTATTAAAGATGTGTTTACCAGGTGCCAGTCTACAGTTCCACTTCTCCTCTGCCTCACTCTCTCACTTGGCTGTAAGCCGTCAGTATGACTGTTTGTCTCTCTATCACCTCTTCCTCTTCACCTCAGTCCCTCTCTTTTTCCATCCTTTTTTACACGTTGCATTAACCATGTTGACATTGTGAGTTTTATGACATCACGACATGTTCAGGTGTGAGAATGAATGAGTCTGAGTGAACAAATGTGCAGATACACACACAGAACATGTTTTGCACCTTCAGGAGGAAACTGAATTGACATACAAACATTTCCTGTAGACTATACTGGGCTGATATTTTTTATATTTTTACATAAAAGACCTTGCTGTCGTTTATGGCTTTTATAAGATACTGTACATCTATGATTGTTAAAATGCCCATAATCCCTGATGTTGTTTTCTTCGTGGAACACAAAGATTTGATTGGGCCGGGGACATTGTGGCTGATTTTGTGTATCTTGATGTCGACATTACTCTCTTGTAGCAATCAGCCATTTACCCATTTACCTTTATTACGTGAAATGCAGTTAAAGTTACATTAAAAGTAAAAGCAAAGAACAATGGATAAAGCCACATTTACAGTCAATTACATAAGAGAGAATATAGTTTTCCATGTAATATTCACTCCCAAATTATTACCTCTTCCAGCCCAAGCAGCGCACGTCTCTGTCCTCATCCCTGGACGTCCAAAGGCCGGTCAACCACAGCTGTGAGCCCAGCGAGGTGAGCTCGTCCCTGGGCTACGCCAGCTTCAGCACCAGCCCGCCAGCCAGCCCTCCCCTCAGCCCTAACCAGGAAGACTCCGCAGGCTCCAACGACGACTGTCAGCTCACAGGTAAGACCCGTGAAATGGGCCGTAGGGCAGGAAATTAATAAATGTTAAAGGCACCGTGTTGGCCATGGTGGAAAACTCTTGCCCCGGACCTCTGACCCACCCACGGAGGGAGGATCAGCACAAACACACATGTTGCGGGACTTGACTGGCAACCTGCAGGATTTGAGGGAGAAATAAACAAGCAGTGATTATTCCACAAAATGTCTTAACCTATTAAAAGTCATGTGGGTTTAAAACTTTATCAGTGCACATCACAATCAATTAATAATGGAGTCTGGCAAAGTTGATAATCAGATCATGAGGACAATTTCACTGTTGAGTAAAACCATGTCAAACTGTACAGACTCTCGTATGGTGCCAGGGACATGTGTACGGTCTTTTTAGGTGAAAACTATTCTCAGCTTGTACATCAGTTCTGAAATTAGGATGCAAACAAGCTCTTTCAGTTAAATGAACTGTAGTGGACATCCTAAAAAACTGTCTCCAAGACATCAGCATAAGATGCTCCGTTATTCCTGTGGGGCCCTTTTACTGTTGGACTAGATGAAACGCTGTTGGTTTATCTAATGACGCTGCCCCCTGCTGAGTTTCAAAGTTTCTTCTCCAAAAGGAATATTCCATGTTATGGAGGTGTTTTCTCAAAAGAATCTCATAATGAGGGCAGTTAAGGATTAAATCTGCACATACACACAAATTTCAGCCCTTTTTGGAATAAAAAAAGGAACATGAATACTAAATAATGCAAATATGTTTCCTTTTCTATTTCATTTTTAATGTGATGTAAACTTTATCTACAACTTGACAAATGTTCCAAAATCATGAACCTTAAAATACCTTATAACGATTATATAAAGATTTCTTACCGGTTTGATCCTTGTCTGTCAACATGTATATTGCCAGATAACGGTGGTTATAGTATTTTTACTGTAGTTTTATTGTAATATTGAAGTTTTTCCACCACAATGGATCACTGCAGGATGGAACTGGGACGTGGAAACCACTGGCTCACTGCCTGGTTAACTCCTGAGCCTTATTTTGCCTCTGTGTCATTTCCCAGTCCTTCGCTTCTTGTGTTACCATAGCGATAAGATTCCTCGTTGTCATGGCAAAGTGGCGGCCTGTGCGACGGCTAGCCAGTGACGTGGTCGCGAATACTTCCTTCTCTCACCTGGGTTTCAGTCCAACTTTCCCTCACACCCGCTGCTACCAGGCACCGACAGAAGAGGCAGAACAGGGGAAGTCGAGCAGGCGGGGGGGATTTTCTATTTGTGTGTGTGTGTGCGTGCGTGCGTTTGCGTGTGTGTGTGTGTGTCGCTCTCTGTTTTATCCACTAGCAGTTCAGAGGCCCAGCTCGACTTTGATATGTGTGGTGCCTCAAACAAAAAAAACACATCCATTATCAATCCAGGTGCACACACAGACACACAAAGACATAAAACTGAATGAGACATCTCCATTGACTGTTCTCATTGAAGCGTAGCCAACACACTGACCCGTGTTTGACTTTCATCTGTACATAATGAGAAATTATCGATCAGTGTTGCAAAGCTCGTTCTTACTTTAAACACATTGGTAGAGATTTTAAAAATATTTAGTAAATATGAAGCAGGGAGTCTGGTTCTTTCTTACGGTAACAAATCCACTTACTTGCAACTATAAAGCTAAATGACACATTATACTGTAGCATATGTACAGTATTTTGTACTGTAGATGAGATTTTACAGGGGTTATGTGCTGAACTATTATTTGGCTTGACACAGTAACTTTATTTACTGTGAGGACAGGGGAGTTCTCATATAATTCTTGGGATGAAAATAAATAAACAGACTTTTTTTTAAACTAAACTCATTTTTTTTCACCAACTCATTTTAAAAGTTAACCAAAAATGTACTTGCTGAAAATGTGATCACTGATGCAAAGACACTGAAGGAAAGATCTTCTCTGGTCAGCTGTAGAATGATTTACTGCAGCGCTGTTGCTAAAACAGGTAAAAAGTACAGTTACATTTAACATAATCATAATGCATGCATAATGCCTAATCTGCCGCACTTACAGAAACGCATTATATAAGCACTCACAGCATCTTATATATACAGTAATGTATTCTAGGAATTATGCCTCTGTTGGTTTAGCTCTCTCTCTGTCTATAAATGTGTCTCCCTCACTCACCCTGCCTCAAACTCCAGCACCAGGAATAGATTGGCAGCCATTTATATTTCCATTAATTTTTTTCATTCCTCCTCTATCTCTCTCTCTCTCTCTCTCTCTCTATCTCTATCTCTCTCTTTGCTACTCTGCTCATCTCTCCTGCTCCCTCTATTTATTGGCTTTATAAGGCCGATTGTGCGGTTGCCATGGTAACAAGTGGCTTAGAGAGAGAGAGAGAGAGAGAGAGAGAGAGAATACATGTATGTGGGTACAGAAGGCAAAGAGTCACAGAATTCAAAGGATGCAAGTGAAAAGAGTGAGAGAGAGAATGACAGTGTTACGCTATGAGAGGCGGGAGAACACGGAGAGAGCGAAATGTGAGATTTCTGTTGGTTTGATTGAGAAATGAGGACAAGAAAGTGATGAGAACACTTTACCCCCCCCTTTTTTCCCCCCTCTGCAAACCATAAATGGTCTTTCCTTCCTTCCTCTTTACATTCTCCGCTTAAAAATCCTCAACTGTTCTGGGAAACAACCAGACTCACGTTTGAAGAATAAATCTCTGGCCCTGCAGCGTTAGTGTGCAGGTATCTGCCACCTGCGTGGGCAATCGGGTAAAAAAAGAAGACCTATTTATAACCCAGTCCCATCACTGGTGCTACTGTTGATCCTACGGAGCTACAGTCTACGTAACGTTTGACATCGCCTGAGAAAACATGCCCTCGGTGCCCCCAGTGCAGTGTTATGCAAAAAATGCGGTGCAACTGTTGACGCAGTGGTTCCTCCATGAATGATGCAGAGCCCCCTGCGACAAGTCTGTGTATAGGCACAAAACTGCAGGTCTGTGTTAATTCATCCGGAAGATGTCACAGCTTCTTATGCACCTCAGAATGTAAATACAAGCAGTTTTTGCTCAAAATGTACAAATGCTATTGCAGATTACATAATGTGTTGTGGTGTGTGTGTGTGTGTGTGTGTGTGTGTGTGTGTGTGTGTGTGTGTGTGTGTGTGTGTGTGTGTGTGTGTGTGTGTGTGTGTGTGTGTGTGTGTGTGTGTGTGTGTGTGTGTGTGTGTGTGTGTGTGTGTGTGTGTGTGTGTGTGTGTGGCGCGTCTTGATTTTACACCACATCTACATTTGAAGCCATTCCCTTTTTATGTGTCCAAGATAGAAAAGTATGACGCTTAACAGAATCCAGCCTCCAATCAGTGGCCACTGATATTGCCCATGATAATATTAAATTATAATCATAGCTTAACAGAAATTAGCATGTGGACATTCTATTTTTTTCCCCCCCTCCCCATGTAGTGCTGTCTGCAGACTCAAATAAAACACTATGACTTTTCCCCCGCTGTTCTGCGCAGGTTGAATGTGCTGAATGTTTGCCCCCTGTCATGTGGTAGATGGCAGACCTGATGAAATTACAGCTCTCCTCTCGCTACGTCTCCACTCGGTTGGTGACGGGATCAATCAAGGATAAGTCACATTTGATGGGTAGGAGGGCGAGAAAGAGAGAAAACATTTTGCCATCTTGTTGTGTTTGCAGCATTGGCTCGGTGAGATTGTAAACTGTACATCCACATGGACGATGAGCGCGGGTTTATTACTTACATCCATACAATCAAATGCAATTCAGCGCAAAGCCTTGCAATATAGCCCCGTCTTTATGAATCTAATAATATTCAGTTATTGCTGATGGAGAAGTGCTGATTTAATTCGAGGTGCATTCTGTCTGTGGTGGTGTATCCTGACAGTCGTTTTTTCTAATATTCTGCCCGTCTTGTTTATGTAAAAGCTACACCAGAGGTGAATAAATAACTCTCTTGATACAGAGCGGGTTCGTAGTCACGAGCCTTCGGACATTGTCCGTCCTTTTAGTCAAATCTCCTCTCCTCAGAGATGTAGCTGTCATTAACAGCACTAGGTAATTCATGAGACTGATGGCTTTGATCACACACTGTGTGCGTTTCATTTAGATTTTAAACCTCGAGCAGTCGTGCTAACGAGACAGACTCAGGTTCTTTGTGAGCACTCTGTGTTTTGAAGCATTTGGCTTCACATGGCTGCAGGGACGACGATGCCGGTCGCGAGAGGCTTTCGCAGAAACCCTGCACAAGATTCAAAGAACCAGAAGCTTGAAGAGAGTAATAGTAACAAAAAAGAAGCCAGGAGCAAACTTTCCTTTGAAGTTTTCTTTTTCATGTTTTTATGTAACTAAAATTGACTAAAAGGCAGGATAAACAAAGCAGAGTTGTGTATAAATGACCTCAATAACATGGTTTTGTAGAGCAGATTCATGTAAATGTGTGAGCTATTGAGGTTTGACTCTGTGAAACAGCAGTAATTTGTAAGCAGTTGTATTGATAAACCTCTTAAACAGACCCATTACTATACTGCTGTGTGATTCTGGTGTGGCACTTCAGGCTTTAGGCTTTTTTAAAATATGAACCCTGGAAAATGACTGAAAAAATTGGTTCCAGCCTTTTTCTTGAGTTTGCCTTTCACATACGACGAACGCAGCAGGAGATTGTCCGAGTCAGACCAACAGGAACATTTCTGGAACGTTCTGTGGCGTCTGGGTAGAGCAGCAGCAGGCAGGACATCAGTATAACTCCGCATCGGAATAGTTCTGGAAAATGTCTAGATTTGTCCAGCGCAGCTTTGAAGAGAACCTTAAAGCTCAGTGGAGGGTGTCAAGTTTGATCTCAGTAATACTGGTCAAGTGTCTCTGAGCAGAACCCTGAATTCCCTCCTGCTCCGTCCGACTGCTCACCTTGCACCCTGTAATAAATATGATCTGGCTGGTCATGTACAAGAGATAAAACCAGTGACCCTTGCTGGTGGTTCTGGTAGTCAAGAAGTCCACAGGGAATCTTTAATGGATGAGTTTTATTATCCATTTAGATTGGCTGGAATAATCAACCCTCTATTACATGATATTTCGGGAGTTCATCTAGGATTCCTTCTAGCTTGCTTCTTTTATGATTTTCGTTTTACCGTTTTAATCCTTCAAATATTTTCTCGGCAGATCTTTTTCCATCTTGGTTAGTGGGCTGTAAAGACACCAGGGACAATAATGAGAATGTGTTCAGAGCTCTATTGTTGTATCCCTGAAAGGTCTGTTGTGTGATATATTTCATAAATATATTATGATATTCATTATGTTGTCGATAAAGCAAACTGAAATTTCTTTATTGCCTTACATGCTCCATACCATTTTCGCACATGTATTGATTCACACAGATGCCATTTCTTGAATCAGAGCTGAGATACTACAACAGCTACAAACACACACACAAATGGAATTTTAGTGACGCTAGTGAGAGACTGACATCCCCGTCAACTTCAGGAGACATGAATAATGGCCTGCTGCGAAAGACGAGCCAGCTGCCGAGGCAATATACTCTGTGCTCTGGAATCGGGAATGAAAGTGTGAATTCAGTTTCTGCAGACCGTCCCGTCTCTGCCCCGAGGCAGGTTTAGATATGTTCAGACTCTCAGCCGTGAAGCAACTCTGGTTAAGGCAAGTTAAGAGCGACCTGTTTGCTCCTCTTAGTGTAACACCAGCTCAGGGGTCACTGATGTGAGCCCAAGCTTCAGTGTGCACTGTCCCTCACAAAGTAAAAAGGATCTCCCAGCCCACAAGGTTTAGCTTGTGATCTATTGTCGGCTCTTGAACCACCAGGCTTGAAAACAGTTCACGTGTAAGACTCACTTAAAAAAAACATATTCTGTGAATGATCAGATCTCATCTACATTGCACTGTATTCGTCTGTTATTGTACGTAGTATTTCTTGATGGATAAAGTATAAAATATATTTATCTTATCTCACCCTAGATTCTGTTTTCTATTCTTATTTTATTCCTTTTTACATTTCTCCCCCTTGTGTTGCTACACGTCAGCGCTCCTCTACAGGAAATCAATAAAGGTTAATCTTATCTAACCTCAAATGAAACTATCTTGTCTCCCAGTGCTGCTCAGGAGTACTTTAGTGTCTTAAGCTAATGATACTTTTGACATTTCCAACAGCACTTGAAGGCAGCATCTCTACAGCTCTCACATGTGATTCATTGAATCTGCCTGTTTCGTCAAATCAACAATCCATGAACAATCACATGAAATCATTACCTGTCATCATCAGTCCCGGTTGTAACCCATCAGATTATGTACCATCTCGATGTGGGGTTGTTAGCATATAGCCTAGCCCTGTCCAAGCGTTAGCTTAGTGCCGAGGCTCAGGGAGCTGATAATGATTTATCCGGAACCTGTGGCGCTTAGGAAATAAGGCTGAGTCTTTAATCTCGGGGATGACTGACAGCTCAGATATTACTCTGTGGTTTTTAATAACAGTCAGTGCTGCGCGCCTCAAGAGACAGAGCGATGAACATGGCACTATCAGATGTTTGGATCATCTCCTGACGCTACCACACACACACACACACACACACACACACACACACACACTCACACACACAGTGTATGAGCGATATATAGCTTTTCTTGTATATATAGTGTTTGTGCCTCGTCCGCACGTACACATTTTAGTCACGTTTGCCACAGAAATGAGGGACGCGATAAAGATGCAGTGAGATAAATTAGTTTTATTTTCTGTCATGTAATAGTTTGTGGCTATCGAATGGAGTTTAATGGGAATTTCAATAATTTCACGACCTTCGGTCTGTGTGAAAATCAATAATTTATGGGGTTTTATTAGGTTTTTAATACAATTCTTCAAAGTCTTGTGTAGGGACTCAGCCTGATGTGCTCTGTGGACTCATCCTCATCCCAGTTTCTCTTTCCTCCCACTTATACATATAACCTCCAGCTCTTTCATTTCTCCCCCTCATGTCATTCCATCCTTCATTCTGTCACTCCTCCATTTCTCCGGCCACGTTCACTCTCTGTTTCCCTCTTTCTGGCTGCTGTTCACTGATATATACTCCACACATCCCCTCACTTTACCGCAGCCTCGCTGTCATTTGTCATCCCCTCTCCGGCTTTTTGGTTTTGCCTCGCCGCTACAGTTTGCCTCTCCATAACTCATTTGCCTCCACTTAAACTCCATTCAGTCAGATAGCCTCATTCACTCTGTCTCTGCTTTCTTCTGCCTCACTCGGTTGCCCACTCCCTTTCTCTCTTTTTCTCTCGCTGCATTTCAACATTCACCTTTTCACGTCTTCCCTGAGGTCTCCTCTTCTTCCTCCCTCCATCTCTTGCTCCCTCATCTTCTTATGATTTATTTCTCTCCATCACGTGCTGAGCAAGACACCAGTGGTCTGGTGTAGCAACCATTTATTAAACAGCAATTAAATATTGCAGCATGACAGGAAAGGAAAATGGATTCACCCCTCTCTTTCTAGGATGCATTTACTTTTCTTTTTTTGTGTTAAGATACTTTATGATGAGCTCAATTTGAAATAGAGATTCACTTTTCACCACTCCTAAATCTTGCTGCTGAAGTAATTTTCTGAAGAACATTTACTTTACATGCCAATGTGAGCTGGTAAGATCAACGCCGTGTGCCAAATTCAGTATGACTTAATAGCTGTAAGCAGGGTTTGGATTTACGCTACACGATTAAGCATACTGTACATGGCAAGTGTGCCCACTAAAATGCTTAATTTGTGAGTGCTGTTGTTAGAAACTGTTCTTTCTCAACATGGTGCTAGAAGGAAATTGAGGAGCTGCTCACATAGCAGATGGTAGTGAGACAGCTCAAGAAGGATTGTGTATAGCAAACATAATAAAATAATAAGTACAGAATTATACAGCGTGTTTTCCGGCTGATCAACAGCATTGGTCAGGTTTCCTGTTGTCCATCCATGAGGGATGAACTGAAGTTTTGCCTCACACAAGCTTTGTTCCAATTCAGGGATTTCCTATTTGGCGTCACCAGCATGTTCAGCCCTTAACAATGCTCAACTACTAAAGAGTTACTTCTATACCTGTGAGTCATAGTGTGAAGTATTTGTTGTTGCACAGTCAGTCACATACATATAGATACAAGGCAAACAGCCTTGTCCTGCATGCCGCAACTTGTGTGCTTGTGTAGTAGTTGTGTAACAAAAAATGCAGGTATGTCAAATGGTGCAGAAGTTGTTCCACCAACTGATTCTTAGTCATTTCAGTAGAAGCACAGTGGTGAGTTACGGTGAGTGTGTGCAGTACAGTAGTAGTTTGAGGTGATACTGCCTTGGATTCCCAGGTAAGACACAGACACACACAGACACACACGGTACAGTCAATGAGGCAAAGCTGCAGAGTGATTTTTAAGCTCAGCAATTGATAAGTAATGAAGGTTAAATGAACACACAGAGGAAGACTATTGATTGAGGGGAAGAAGAGAAGCGAGACACCGTCCAGCCTGATTTGAGCCAAATTACATTTCTTCTGTTTATCCATCCTTTAATTTTGCTGCCACAAGTTGTCAATACGTCAATAATCTCATCAACTTCACTATTGTCAAGTTAAATTTGTTGTTTTTTAAACCTGAATACTACTTCTCTTTTTCCGAAAGAATCTTGTATCTTGTATTTAACTTTCCCCCTGCCCTCTCCTAAAAGCTTTACCTCTCCACTTCACCTGGTAGATATCTCTGCTCTTCTTCTCCAATGTCTCCTTTTTTCTGTCTATAACAAACACACACACACACACACACACACACACACACACACACACACACCTGCTGATTTGATTACTGTGTTTGTCAGCTGTACACTTTTCCTGTCGCTCTCCTGGAGGCCAAAGACACTCAGCCGACCGAACCAAACTGTGAGAGAGGCTTGGGCTCTCTGTTGCCATAGTGACCAACAGGCTCACCTGTTGCTAACGGTTCTCATCTTAAAAAAACAAAATAAGAGAAGCGTGGAAAGAGTGATGAAGAATTGCAAAAGAAATACACAGACTTGGGCGGAGAGAAGCAAACAGAAAAAATATAACGTGTAAATGTAAAATATAATAATAATAACTTATGATGATGCCTTTGAGGTGCAGTCTAAATGTAGGATTGTCTGTGTACATTTTACACACATTGTAACATTTCTTTATCATCAAAATGCTACCGGTGTGATTCATTTGACCGAAACCATTTGTGGTGGAAAACTGAAACCGCAATTACAGTAACATAATAACTAACATCATTTACAATAGTGTTTTTTTCTCTCTCCACAAAGTAAAATGTTATGACTCATAAAAATAGATTATCTGACCTGCTGTCAATGGTCAGTGCTTCGTATATTGATTACAGTCACATAACAATCAGCTAAAAGACAATGCAGGCACAAAAGTTTTTTTTTTTTTTACTGAACACTGAGCGACTTAGTCCTGTTTACCCTCAAATGTTGAGGATTACCTGAAGCATTCAGCTTGTGCAGGAAAATAATGACAATTTCAGTCCCTGTGACGCGCGAGGATGAGTCACGTCTTCAGCCCTCATTACCTGAGGAACTCTCAATGCGAGTGTGTCGTACTTTGAAACACAGAGAGAGCAAAGTTAAGGTGCAGTAAAATGCAACACTCACCTCGAAAATCATGTGAAATGGCTCCTCACTCGAGGACTGACGTTAATATCGTTCCACTTTCTCACACTTTTATGCTTTCACTGCACAAAGGGTCATACATCTCCTGTTTTAATCACTTGAACGATTCCAGTTAGTCAAGCTCGTGGGGTTTTCTCGGAACAAGCAGACCTACATTTTCTCATGAAAAGTCTAGTCTGCATCGGCTTCATTCTGTGTCACTGGCCCGCATTATGTCATGCGAGGACAAACGAGAGGCACTAGCTAATACTGGCTAACAACAGAGAGAGAACGTGTGTGTTTGTTGGTTGGGGGGGGGGGTCGTAATTTGACGACATTGTAAATTCAGTGTCTGTGTGGGTCAGTGGGGAAACATGCAATTATTCAACTGACAGTTTTGATTACAAGCCTGTGGAGTTAGAATTGATGTGAGTGTGGACAGGCACTGTTTCCAGTTATTGACTGTGGGATTGCGAGACCGTTTGGAAAGTGTGTGTCTGTGTGATGCTCATCAGTGGTAAAATTGTTTTCATGGCCTGGTACACAACATTAACACACACTGACAAGAAACAGAGCAAAAAGATCAGCGCACTCGTGCTCACACACACGCATACACACTTGCAGTTCTCAGATTGTGTGTGTGTGTGTGTGTGTTTTACCTGCTGATTGATGATCAAACATGACATTAAAGGACCACACCTGGGGTTCTTCATGTTGTAACAAATTCGCTACAAACCAAAGTGCAATTCAAGTGAATGTTAGCCACATTGCTGTGTTTTTAGAAATTGTAAAAAATGTATTATGTAAAATAAAAGTTCTCATATTGGCACATATCTGGTTCGTGAAAAGCTCATCACGGGTGATGTTATCAGCCAGTTGGCGGGGCTCTAGTTAAAACAGCAAATGACTCAGAATCACAGATTAAAAGTTTACACAGCAAATATTACCAGACATGAACTCTTGTTTCCAGCTTCTGAGGGAAATATTTATCTCTTTAGCTGCTGAATGCTCGACAAGCTGGAAACTTGTAAAGATGCTGACGCGAGCTAGACTCAACAAAGATGGTTAAGTTGTGGGCGTTAAATCCAAACTAATGAGCTTAAAAGACACAAAGGAGCGTTGCAGATCTGAGAGGAACAACAGAGTCAGGTGATGATTCTTCAAAAAAAAGTTCACAATCCTCAACGCTTTATTCACATTGATCTGTGCAGCAGAATTTGGAGTTAGAGAAACTCAAAAAAATAAATAAGCAGACCTTTTGCCCTGTGGAGCAAAGTTACAAGCTGAATCTCACTGGAACACAGTGTTACTCCTTTGCTACGGGCTCATATTGAGCTGAAGATTTATTGAGTTTGAGAGAGTGACTCTGCTCTGGTGAGAGGTGGTAAATTATCAAAGAAGAAGAAGATCAAATAATACAGCTGTTATTCTGCATCTTGTATTATGAGGGGGACATTTTTTTTCAACATGCAAGACAGTTGATGTGACCTCAGATGTGAGTTATTTGAAGATCTACACACACACACACACACATCTATAATTTCACAAACACACACATATAAAGAACAAAAAGAAGATTTCAGTTGCTTCTTTCACTCCGCTGCACACAGACAGTGAGCGAAATCTGAAAGCACCCCTCAAAAAAAAAAAAAAACAGTCAATGGTGTATGAACGTCTGCCTCAGAGAGATCTCGCCATACGTGCACACTTCTGCACCCAGACAGTGGAGGAGCAGAGGTGTAAAATCAAAATCAGGAGTATCTTTTATTACTCCTCGGAGAAACAAACCGCTTTTGTTTGTTTTTTTACAGCTAAGCAGGAGATGTATTGCCCCATTCTTATCTTCCTATTTGCAGCTTTGGTTGTTTTGCTGTATTTGTTTTTTGTTTATTATATTTTAAGCCCCATTGCTTCTCTCTCTGTCGTGTACTGAGCATTTTGTCGAAAATCAATGTGTGCTTTATTTGTGCAAATATCTGATCTGCCTTGTTTTCTTGTAAAATCATTAGTGTGTGTCGTTGTTTTGACTGGATCATTCCATGCAAATCTATATGATTAATTCCTAATCACTGTGTTGCTGTCTGTGTCCTACTTGCAGACGACGGGCCGTACCAGAGAGACCCTCCTCCTCCTCCTCTCTGCTCTTCCTCCACATCAAACACTCTACTGGAGGAGCGGAGGAAGAGCCACATCCCAGAGGAGTTTGCAGGCCTCCTTCATGGATCTTCCCCAGCCTGCGAGACCCCTGATACGCCTTACCACCTCTACAGCCCCAAACCTCGCAAATATGCCTCTACAGACGTCCAGAGCAGTTTGCTGCAAACCCCGGAGTTTAGCATCGTGATCGGAGGAGGGCCCACACAGGTCTTCTCCAGGACAGGGAGCGAGTCATTGCCTCAGAGGACCGCCAACGACCCCCAAAAGCCTCAGGTGGTGTACCGGACTATCTTCCACACCAGGGTCAACCAGGATCAGGCTCGATCCAAGAACTGCGCGCAGGTGGATCCTCCTCGTGGCTGGTCTACATTAGACCGCCCACCCTCCTACTCCTCTGGTCAAAACAGGGAAGTTCCAGAGTTAGGAGGGGTCCAGACACTAGGGGAATCCAAGGACGGTTCATCTGGGCCTGGCTTCGAAGAGAGGGCTTGCACCCTGGGGAGGATGAGGTCGATGCCCCGGAGTGTGTTGGACTTGCAGTCGTCCAAGTCTATTTCCAAGTCTGATTCCAACCTGGTAGCTGTGTCTCCCATACAGGTAAGCTGTAAAAAAAAAAGCCTAATTCCATGTACAGTCACAGCACAACTGTGATTCATACTGATCGATTCTGCCTAGTTCATAAAACCTTCTTGAAATCAAAGTTTTTAAAGGTTTCTGTGTTTATAGAAGTTTAGGTCTGCAACAAGATCAATGGAAGCAAATGCATTCATTGTAAATATTCAGTTGTATAAATTATGCAGTCGTGGAGGTAGTTAGCATCTTGCTGTATCATGCAGTGTGACTTGAGAATCTGCACAGAAACCAGTGCAACCAATTAGATAACTCACTGGATCTGGGCCACGGTGCTCCCTGCTGTGAAGCACATTTTATAAAGAAACTTCTTCACAAGCTGAATACATAGTCTGTTTCATGAAAATAGCTTCATGATAACTGAAACTTTTTTTGTGTGTGTTTAGTTGTCCATTTATTTAGGGTTAAAATAGGTTGGTAATCTTTTGAATGTTATTGCGTCTAGTTTTATAATTCCTAAATTACAAATTGGTTCATGTCCAGGAGGAGCACAGTTGGGGGTCTGGAGCTCGCGGTCAGGGGCCTGGAAGTCCAAACCCAGGGGAGGTTGCCAGCCCCGGGGGAAGACTGGAGAGAACTCCTTCCTTCACCGCTGAGTGGGAAGAGGTGAAGAAAACATTTTTCTGTGACATGCACAGCTTGTTATCTGATTTTGTGGATCAATATAGTGAAAAGGGAAAAGAGTGATCAAACAGTTCCAAACTGATTAATTCAGGGGACAGTTAAAATCTCTGTACCCACACTCTCACTCTCTGTCACTCTCGTGTCGATGGTGCAGACGGAGCCCCGGCGCTCATTTAATATGCTCCTGCACTGATTTTCCTCTGTGCAGCTGCAGTGGAGCTGCGGGGAAGACCAGCTATCAGCGAGAAAAACTGCTTTCTCTTATAGAGGGTCAAGAGCGGAGGTTAAGGGTGCTGCGTGTTTGTGCCCGGGGCGTCTTGGATATTAAACGCTCTCCGACACAAATGTCACACAGTGACTGGGCAACACCGTTAGATCTCACCGCTTGATAAACAGCATTAGTTCACAGACGCATTAGCCTCCGCTCACTGATCATCATTCACCCCCGAGAAAATACACACCTCAGGAAACTGATGCTTTTTGTCTTTTTACACCTTGAAAATCAGGAATCTCATTTTTCATATCACTTTTTCGGAGAACATTGTGTGTAATAATGAGGGTAATCTGTTCAAATTATAAAAATGCATGTAAATTAAAGTACATGCGTGCAGGCCTTCCACATTGGCACGTATATGTTCATTAGCTCCTCCACTCATAACTTGCTGATGGTGATGAATTACCATATGGAGTTTCCTGTAATTCTGAGCAATTAAGGTGACCTTTCCTGTTTAATTGCATGCTACATGAGGAGAAGATAAATTGGCTCCGGGGAGAAAGTGTAGGGTGATGTACAGGGATTTCAGACGGGAAAAAGAAAATAACAAAGTGGATCTATTTGCAGCACATGCTGGAGAAAGAGTTGCATTATTAGCAAGGGATGTCCCACAACAGTCAATGATCTGAGGATATCCGCACTCATTAGTGCTACAGGATGGAAGAGCTCATCTAATGTGCACAACTAATTTGGGCTTTAATCTGGTTTTACCTTGAAAATTGCTGAAGTGCCGAGATTATTTGTGGTTCTTCGGATTGTAATTAAGAGCTTGTAGTAGTTATACGTTCATGTGAACCAGTGCATTGTGTGATGCCTGTTTATCCTGCTCCAAATATTCATGGTCTGTCAGCTTGTAAACAGAGAAAGGCTTTCCGGCTTCAGTTTTCAGTTGGGTTAAGTTTAGCAAAACAGAACTACTTGGTTAGGTTTCGGAAAAAGGATCTCCGGTGTTGGGTTAAAAATATTCTTTCATTCTTCTAGTGGAAAGCCTTGAAGGCAAACTTATCCCATGTACAGCTGGAGCAGGGCCAGGTTTCTCTGACCCGTGGTGAGCCAGCAGCCCTGACAAGTGGATGAATGCGCAGATCGCATAGATCAGTGGTTAGCAGCAGGTCCAGGGTCAGGGATGACATTCAGCCAGACACTAATGAGGACACAGTGGTTCTCTCCGACCCGGTCTCCCTCTTCCTCCTCATCTCCTCGGTGCTCTGTCTTTAAGTTTCCTGCTAACGCCGCTTTTTCCTCTCTCCAAACCCTTGGTGATTTTTCAATTCACTGGGGCAATGATTGACATTCAGTGTGCCGGCTGGCGTAATGGTCATGGTATGTGACACTTGAATCCAGAAATAGAGGTTAGCCTTATTACTGGGAAAATGACTTTCCCTTGCACATGCTATACGTTCCTCTAACTGTTTTTTTCTTTATCTTTCCCTCCCATTTGTTCAGATCGACAAGATTATGAGCTCTATTGGGGCAGGAATAGGGAGTGGATTGGACATCAAGGAGGACGCCTCAGGTAAAATGCACACAAGTGTGTTTGTGTGAGTTCAAGCAAATCTGACTGTCATCACATAAGTCATTCCTGAGATCTCAGACCACTGTGAGATCTCAACAACAAAGTCTGACGAGGCAAGAAACACGAGCAGTTGTAGACAAGTCAACAGTGTGGGCAGGTTATCAAAACCACGTTATATGAAGATAAAACCAAAAGTGAAATCCCCTGAAATGTCAACTGTGATGGATGTTCTACAGTTGGAGTTTGGGTTGTTATTTAAGGTGTTTTTTTAATGTATGTTTTTTTTCTCGCACATTAATGGTTAATTCTAATTTGCTCAGACATTAAGGGCCTGATCTTAAACGCCTTGCGAGGTCTGTGATAGTGTCAGACTGACAAAGTCATAATTTTACCATCCAGCGCCCAACTTGCACTTAAAAAGGTGCTCTGCTCAGAGAAAGAACACAAAAGATCCAGACAGAGTCACTTAATAACAACTGAGGGGTGAAACTCCAGAGAAATTATATCAGAGTAATTGTCTACCTGCCTGGACTTTTCTAAAAGCGTTCATATCACTGAAAGGAAGAAAAAAAAAATCTAAAATGTAGCACTCGAAGCCGTTATGCCTGTTTGATAAAACTTTTATGTTCTCTTTCACTTTTTGGGTAATGTCTTCATGGTTGAATGCACTAACTACGTCGCTTTGGACAAAAGCATCAGATAAATTAATGTAACTATCACGAAGATGACCAATACTGAAAAAAAAAAGATATTAATTGTAATAATCAGGAATTATCCTCTGTGACTTTCTTGTGTACATCAAATCTCCCTGTTTATGCCACCTGTCTTTACCTGCGCACATTGAATGCTCCGCTACTCGTACTGTATCTGTTTACTGCGCTCATCCCCCTCTCCCCAGTTAACTCCCCCATCCTCCACCTCCTGATCCCCTCCCCTCTTCCTCTCTCCCTCTCACTTCTCATCTGTGAATCCAAAGCCTCTGCTAACCATGGTTACCACAGGGAAAAATCCTGCTCCATCACCCCCACCACCACCACCACCACCACCACCAACACACACACACACACACACACACAGGCAAACATGTACATGTAGACACATGTAGACTCCATACATACACTCAGCGTGGTGTGTGTGTGTGTGTGTGTGTGTGTGTGTGTGTGTGTGTGTGTGTGTGTGTGTGTGTGTGTGTGTGTGTGTGTGTGTGTGTGTGTGTGTGTGTGTGTGTGTGTGTGTGTGTGTGTGTGTGTGTGTGTGTGTGTGTGGGAGGGAGCTTGGCTTCTTGCAGACAAAGGAGCTTGAGCTGTTGTGAAGCTGGAGTGAGCCAGATATATACAGAGCAGCGGAGAGGGCAGGGTGACGATCGAAACCCTGAGAGAAGATAGAGACGGGAGGTAGACAGAGGAAAGTGAGCGAGAGGAGGAGGAGGAGAGAGAGAGTGTGTGTGAGGGAACAAGGGAGGAGAGCATCGCTCTGAGAGCGAGAGAGAGAGAGAGAGAGAGAGAGAGGAGGCTGCAGAAGCATACAGATGAGTGGGAGTACTTGATAAAGAGAAATCTACAGCACAGGCAGCTCTCGATCTTTTTCTCTCTCTCTCTCTCTCTCTCTCTCACACACACACACACACACATGCGCTCCCACGTACACACTCGCTCACGGGAGCAGCCAAGCGAGCGCAACAGCTGAAAAAGAAAGCGATTGCTGTTCGCAGCGCACACACACACACACACACGCACAGTCAGTCGCTTTTGCTTGCGGATCTGTTACTCCAGTCTTATCCAACACCCATCTCTGGCAGGATTTTACACCCAGGACGGAAGCTCCTTTCTGGATACAACTTCAGACTTCTCCCCCTTCTCATCCCCCCTCTGGCTGGATTTTAGAGAAAGCAGCATCTGGACGCATTCACCTCCCCTTTACCCACCTGCACCCTTTGCATGCTGACCCCCTCCATCCTCACCATGCCTCGAGCTTAGCTTCCCCATTCCCCCTTTTCCTCCTCCTCTTCCTCCTTTCTTCACCTTTTCCCCCCGCTTCTACCTTTGCTGCTGCCTTGCCAAAAGACAAGCATGGCGGGCTCCTTTGACAGCCACTTTGCCCGCCATAATATGATGTGGCAGTGCCAGCTCTCTCAGCCGGACTGCCGCTGCTACCGGGTGGACGGCTACTCCCTACTGAAGCGTTTGCCCCTCCATCCCCTCATAGGTCCCCGCTGCCCGATGCAGTCTGTCGGCCAGTGGCTCGACTCCATCGGCCTGGTCCAGTACGAGAACCACCTGCTGGCCAATGGATTTGACAACGTCCAGTTCATGGTGAGTGTTTTCACAATTGTTTTTGGGGGAAATAATGAGGGAGTAGAGATCTGGATGCTGTGAGTTAAAGGTATAATCATACATTTCTCTTCTGTTCTTGTTCTTATCTATCTTTGGTTTTAAATGTAATCTCCTCTCTCTGCTCTTCATCATCCCTCATCATTCTCTTTCCATTGATTAGCAATTTTTTCCTCTTTCACACTGATGGCTCTCATTTTTGGCTTTCCTCCTCTTTGTGTCATCTTCTCTCTCCTTCTCCCTTTGCCTCTCCCCGCTGATGCCATGTGAGGTCCTCCTACGCACAGAAATCCTACGCCACATCTCCACCACAGCATAAAATCCCACTCCAGTCTCACGCTGCACACACATACATGCTCACACTGCACTAAAACCGCCTGTCACAAAGCATGCTTTGATGGGTTTTACGTACAATTTTACATGCACACAGAAATATTGCAGGTATAACCACCTGTAACCTGTGGATCAGGATGCAACGATGGTGCATTCGTCTCCAGTGACGTTGGAGGAGAAACTCTCTTGCTCATTTCACATTCAGAATCTCATTTGATGTGTGTGTGTCTGTGTTTGTAAGACCAACATCCATAGGAAGAGAGGGTGAGTGGATGATAGTGTAGGAAAGGATGACAAAGTGGGAATCCGAAAGAAACAATGAAGCCAAATTGAGAGAAACTGCACCAAAGGCAGAAACAAGGGTGACGAAGCAGAGAGATGCTGACTGGATGAGTTTATCTGGAGTTTCCGTTTGTCATCATTGGGGGTTAAAAAAAACAACTCTCCAAAATGGCAACTTTTCAGGACCGACAAAAAACACAAAACATGTTTGGGGATTTTTCTACAGGATTTTAGAAGCAATGCACCAATAGTATTCGAGTGTTGGTTGGTTGGTTTGTCAGCAGGATTATGCAAAAACCACAAAACTGATTTCCATGAAATTTGGTGGAAGGACGGGACATGGGCCAAGAAAGAAGCCATTACAAATCTGTCACTTATCTGAACAAGTAATGGATCCAGGAAAAAAAAAGAAGTAATCATTTTCTTTAACATTGCGAGATATGGTGGTTTTATTGTATTGCGAAACCCTTTTTTTTTTTCTAACTTGACGTCATCGCAACACAGTTAAATGTCCTGACTCCTGACATGACTGCCAAACTGCATATTTAGGCATTCAAATTTTTGATGTGTGTGTGTGTGTGTGTGTGTGTGTGTGTGTGTGTGTGTGTGTGTGTGTGTGTGTGTGTGTGTGTGTGTGTGTGTGTGTGTGTGTGTGTGTGTGTGTGTGTGTGTGTGTGTGTGTGTGTGTGTGTGTGTCTTCCAGTCCTCCACGCAGTGTGACCTGCATCTTTTGCTTTGGTTACCCTGGCAACAGGAGGAAATCACAGAATATCGGCGTTTCTTTCTTTGTGTGTCTCTCTCACACGTGGTCAGTGCGGATCTGTAACTCTGGTCACAAGCATCCTGGAGCGTTTCATGTGATTAAGTTAAATGTCTCCCAATTTTCTCCCATATTAACCGATTCTAGACTGCTTCTAACACATCAGCAAACTCTTCTTCTATTTCTCTTCTGCCTTCCATCTTTGTTTCTTCCTCTTCCACCAGTCCTTCCTTTTCTCAACTTATATCAGTGGGATTCAGAGAAGATTTATTTGCAGGACGATGTATTGATTTAAAAACATGTTACCAGAGCACACATAAATTATACATAGAGTGAATACATTTCTAAAAAGTTGTAATGTATACAGGACATGGCTAGATACTGATAGAATAAATAAAAAAAATCGGTGTGTTGGCACATTACTGTGCATTTCTTCCTTTTTTGTTGATGATGCTTTCAGCATAAATATTTAACCATTTCTGCACATATTTAGCAGGATTGCGGGATTTACCAGTTCAGAGGTGCTAAAGGAAATAATATTATTTGCCTAGAAGCTGTGCAAGGCAAGATATTTCCATAAAAAAATTTTTTTTTGGAACAGTTGTGTTAGTGAAGCTTCTTTATCCATAAACCTTTTCCAACAAGTCCATTGGAGTACTCCTTGTTGTTCATTAGCTATAATTGACTGTTTTTCTGCCACTTGGGGCAAAGCTGTAAACACAACACTCACATATAATCACCTCACTGTGTAAAGCTGCGGTGGCAAACATGTCAGTTGAACAGTGTTTAACACACCCAGCAGCTGTTTGCTTCCTACAGGTGGAAACACGCTGAAACAACAGCGTAGCTGCAGGTCGTGAAAACCAAAACAAGGAGCTGAAAGAGCTTAAAACAATCCTGAGAACTGCAAGAAACTGCACAGTGACACAGAAAACATTCGGACTTTAAAGACTGAAATAACATCTGAACCATGACGTCATCTGGGGTTGAGATATAAAGACAAAATCATCCCTATCATCTCAACTGTCGCTTGTTATGCAAACATAACTTTAAAAAGAAGCCTACATTCCTCTGATTTAAGTAAAATTCACTTTTTTCTTTTGCTATTGGCAGATGAAAAAAGATTAAATGAATTCATACTTTTTTTGTCTCTTTCCTGTCTTTTGAAAGCTAGTAATGTAAAGTGAACTCCACGCATTTAGGTTCTTTCCACACACACACACACACGTACAAACCATCGTATCAGTGAGCCAACATGGTTTACATTCTCGTTTGCACCAAGTTTATCATTGCTAACAGTTTGTGGCAGTGTTTCTGAGACGCTTCATTCTCTGCTCTCTTGGCTTCGCCCCTCTTGTCTCAAACTGTTTCTCAACAGCTCATGAAATGCCTTTAGATACAATTAAAACAGAAAAGAGCGGAGATGACGCTGCCCTGCAAACATCACAGTGACTTCAAAGTCCTTTTTTTTGTGAGTTTAGCCCGTCTCTGTGTCGCTCTCTGTTGAAAGTTCTGGTGTCTCACTCGCTTAGTGGAGATCTACCCTAGTTTTGTTGTTCATGTTTAAACTGAAGACGTTTGATATTTTCCAACCTTGTGAGAAAACTCAAGCTACCGCAAATTGAAATGAATGCAGCTGAGCCTCAGCCCACAGGGGTCACGTCAGTATTGGTAGCGCTCTGTTTTATTATTGACTGTGGATCCTTCAAGGAGAAGTGTGGGTCAAATTAATTTCAGCGTCACTCCGTATGAGGAATCAAGTTCAAATTTCAAATTCAAACAAGTCAATGCAATACATTATTTTTCCCTTTTAATTTCAAGAGCAGTTCAAGTTCATCTGTCGGACTGATTGGCTCGCAAATTAATTTGACCTCAAGTCTGAGCTTCATCAGATTAGAGGATGTGAAAAAATGAAATGCACCATGTAGTGTGCAGGGATGTGTGCAGACATTCACACATTCATGTAAACATGAAGAATTCCCACCCACCATTACCATTTGACACTAATGGGGGTCACTGGAGTGGGCGTGTCTTGTCACCTTAATCAGACAGTAGAGGACAAGTGCTGCTAGATTGATGGACAAATGGCAAGGGGGTGGAGTGGTTATTATGGAGATGGCATTTCATGTGAAGGACACTGGATGGAGACTAATCACCTGCGTTTCTTAAACGATGAGTGATGAAAAAAGGGTAAAGCAGAAGACACACTGTAAACTGATTAACTGTAGTGATCATTAATTTTGGCTATCCCGGGGAAGCACCACAAAACTTGATACCGTGAACTTTGTAAGCAACATGTAGCATAATTTGTTTTCAGACATACAAACTCTTGAAAATGTCACAACTTTTTGGACATTTTCCAGAGTTTGCACTTTTACAAATGAGGATCGTAGCAGGAAAGTGTTGTTTTGTTTAGTCATCGCTCGCTTTGAATATTCCTGGAGATTTTCCTGTTGTATTCTTCTCACGTGGACATTTAACTGTTTTCAAGGTTGCAAGGTTGAAATTTGTTTAATCAGAGAAGGGAAGTTTGTACATGTCTACAACCACTTAACCGCAGAAGCTTTATGGGATTATTCTGCAGGAGTGAGCCCATTCACCTTGGCTGGTCCCGTGACTGCAGTCATATTGTCCAAGCTAACAATTCACATACACACTAAACATGACACACCAGCACAGACACTCAGATATGTGACCAGACTATTGGAGTGAAAGGAGAAGAGAGAAGGAGGCTGATAATGGAAATGACGAGATTAAGTTAGATTTGTTGTTGCCGCTCACTTGGAAGACAAATACTAGAGAAACTCATAAGGTGGAGAAGTTCACACAAACACTGAGAAAGGAATTCTCGTAAAAGCTCTTTTACCATGTTCCTTATTTATTTGGTTTCGCCAGTTGATGAAAATAAAGCTGAAACGATGTTAGGATTGTACATGAAATTACAGAAATGAACGGGGGCACAATATTAGATGGATAGCACAAGTTAAAAGAGAACGTATGATGTCCTGCAGTGTGCGTTGATAAGAGCAGCCACAAGGCACGTGGAATTAATCTGACCTAACAATTCTTCCAACAGTAATAGAAATAGATTATTGTCAGTTTTTATATGTTGTACCTCTAATCCTCTTATTGTTATTCTGAAAGAGAAATTCTTATGAATAGCAAACAAGGTGGGGACTTCGGCTTGAGGAGAAATTAATGGGGAAAAAAGACACTACAATAAACCAAAACAAATTGAGAGATGGTCTGAAGAGTTAAGTAACAAAGCTGGTGGCTTCTTTTGATATCAGAGCAATGGTGACTGGAAGGCGAGAGATGAACACGACCACACCACAGAGATACAATAGGCCGAGCAGAGAACTCGCCGAAACCTGTTGGCGCTGATAATGGGCTCCACCATCACTGAATAACAAGTATTGCCATATCTCAACCCCTGCAGTTGAACATGAATTCTAATTTCTGAGTGTTTGTGACCCGCTGCGGCGGCGTCATTGAGCTGTGGAGTCAAAGTATCACAAGCAAACCACGGGTGTATCAATAAACACCTTCCTCAAGAAGCAAAATGGATCGTTATTGGTCGTACCTGTGCTGCATACTGTACCACATGTTTATCAATTTATCAGCCATATGCATGTTTAAAACTGTTTACTTCACGGGTAAAAAAAATCTAGGCATGAGGAGAATAGAACCTTACTCCCTCTCTCATTATTAAATCATCTAGTTGCATGTGTCCGCGTGATACGTATCCCATGATCCATCGTGTGCCCTCGGATCTGACATATGGGGCAAACATAACACGGAAAGTGAAACAGGACAAAATAGGTTGAGAGAGAGAGAACAAACATTAAGGAACTCCATCTTTCTCTATCAGGAGCCCGAAAAGGGAGCAATTAGTCATGCCTTTGAATCCCCCCCCCCCCCCCCCCCCCCCACACACACACACACACACACACACACAAAATCTACCCTGCGCTGAATCTGTGAGTCATTACTCTGCTGTGGAGTTGTAGCACAGTGACTCTCGACGTCGGCTCCGCTCTGCGCTCTATTAATCAGCCTGGGAGCTGATCTATGAACTGCACTCTTCTCAGAGGCCACGGCGTTCAGGTTGGTGAGCAGAACACATTTGGTACCGGATGAGCCCGATCAACTGCAGCACCAGACTAGTGGAGTCTACTAACAAACCTCCTGCTACTTCTCTTGGTTTAAATGTCCCTCATTTGTCCAAAGTGTTTAGATTTTAAACTTTGACTTGAGAAGGTAATGTGTGGAGAATCTTCCGGGGGGGGGGGGGTGTCATTTGTTAGAAATGACATGGAAATTAAGTAGGTACATGGATTTAGAAACTCGGATCATGGATTAACATACCATGTGTTCGGTTTAGCTATATAGACTGAGATGAAATCATAATTTGGAAGCGCAGAGTAAAGATGATAATGGAAAAGGAAAGACGTCCAGTGTGGACCTCTTAACCTGACGCGCCAGATGGTTTGTTACTCTGAAGCATCTGAGAAGGCTTCGTTGGAAGCTGTTTGAAATAGGGCAAGCGCTCTCACAGAATACTAGATGCAGGTGATTGGATGAACCATCTGTCTGTCACCGTCTATCACGGTTGCAGCATCTACGCTAATCTCTTTAGGAGCTGCTGTTGGTGTTTACGAACAGCTGCTTCTCACGAACAGCTGATGTTGGGACACAAGTCTGGAAAGATGGATTCTTGTCTGCGAGAAATCCAGCTGCCTCACACGGTTATAGACCTACTGTACCCTTCAAAATCAAATTAATATTGGATGTGTCTAACCGGTCATTTAAAACACAGATCAATGATAAGTGTCAGAAAAAAGAAATCCATATCCTTGAATCTCCATACCAATATTTTATCGTATATATATACTTTACTGTATGACCCCTCTCACTTACAGATTGTCCTTGAGGGATGTTTTCCAGCTTTGCGGTTATTCATATTTAAAACACATGGTTCTACTGAATCAAACCAGCGTCTGCTGGACTGGCTTAGGTGTTTTGCTCAAGGGCACATAGGCAGTAAAAGCAGTTCTCAGAGGATTCAAGGGTGTAAACCTCTGGTTACAAACATTCATCTTTGTAATTCTTATTCATGCACTGCTCCCGTGTTTCCTCAATAACCTGACATTTCTATCCACCTTTACTCCGTGTTTAATATTTCATTTGCTTGTCAGGTTTTAACCCGTTTTGTTGACTGCTGCTTTTTACAAATATTAAACTTTAACTGTCCCGTTACTGATGGGCAGGGAACTACGTAAGGATCAAGATATATTTAAATATTTTTTTTTTTCTCGAGCATGAACAGTCCTCCATAGCAACTCTGCTGGAGTGAGTCTACATCACTTTCTGCAGCGTTTACTACTGTACAGAACATTTATATCTTGCTATTGATGGAACATACAAACAGGAGGACAGAGACTCAAACCATAGGAATCCCTCTGCATTTTAAAAAGTTTACGAAGTAAGATTATACAGGCCTTTAATTAAATATTCACTCATTTCCTGTTGTGCATTAACCTCACGTAGATCATTTCAGGAAATGCAACAAAATTGTTAAATTCAGGTTGTGATTTAGATAATCTTTGCTGTTCAAAATGTATCTAAGGAAAAGTCAAATCTTTGGTGGATGTTGTTTAGGTGTGCTGGCGTGAACACTAAGCGACTGCCACCGCATCTCATATCTGGAATTAAAAAATGTCACAGCCTCGGAGCAAAATGTCATTATTTTTTTTTCCGAGAGCACAGCGATCCCCAGAGTCGACCGCTGGACAGCGGGGAAATAGAAGGAGGAAAAAGCAGATAACTGGTATCTCTACCTGGCTTTTTTTTCCTTCGTCAATTGGATGATTATCAATGTTATTAGTTTGACAGGAAGGAGATGTAACGGGGCTGGCAAGTTAAATCCTTATGCCTGGACCTGAACTGCCTCCAGGCTGCGAACACAGTCGCTTTCCTCTGACAGTATTTATTTGCAGCATCGTTTTGGCGATCACCTCAGTTTACCTTTCTCTTCTGTCGCAATCTATATTTCTATTGGTATTTTCCTGATGCTGCAGCTATTCCCATTCCTCCCTGCATTCCTACTTTCCTCTAATTACGTGTCTGAATGAGGACTTCCTCTCTCTGGAGGGGGGATGACTGATGGGTATTAAGGTTTCCCATTGGATTAATTAAAGGTGAAGTCTATATCATGCCCTTTACAGGCTGCTGTGTGTGTGTTAAAAAACACTGTTGTTCCATTACTGTTCTTGGTCAATATTCTAAGTTTCACTGGCACCAATATTCTCTGTAGTGTATTAGTAATCATCAAGAAGTACATGCAAAAAACGCTTTTGTATGTGCTGGGTAATAATCTGAGAGAAAAATACCTGCACGCTGTTATCACTTTGTAACCTTGGTCGTTGCTTTGTTGCTCCGCAGGGCAGCAACGTGGTGGAGGACCAGGACCTGCTGGAGATCGGGATCCTCAACTCGGCCCACAGACAACGTCTCCTGCAGGCCATACGGCTGCTGCCCAGGGTCAGTGCTGCAGCCAATTAAACACAGTTTCACCAGCTCACTGAGAAACATGACGTCCACCTGAGCTTCCTATCCTGGGTTTCGTCAGAGTCACGTTGAGGAGAGAGATATGCTTTATTATTCAAGATGAAGAGATTTAGCACAAAATCAACAAGCAATTCCCCTGAACTAACTATATTTCTGGGTTATATAACTGCATCTTATGCTGAATAATTGAAACAGGCACCAAAGAGTTGTGGGAATCATGAAAAGACACATTAAGCTTAATTACCGTAGATCACAGTATCTAATGCACATTCAATTAAATTAAATTAAATGACACCACAGCTCATTAGTAATGCTGCAACCAGAGAGACCAACGAAACGAAACCAAAAGATTTGAACACATCAATCTTTCTTTCTTCTCTTTACTGGCTCCAATTAAAACAAATAATTTATTTTAAAATACTTACTTACTTACTGTTTATAAATCAATACATGACTCAGAAGTATTCTATTATTAGAAATAAGAAAGCTTTCAGTTTGGTTTAACATATGTGGATAACAAGAAACACATATATTCATGTTATTATTTTTAAATTGTTATTCATTTTATCAATGATAATATCTTCCTATAAAATCTCTTTATTATTGCACAGACCTCTTCTCTAATGTTGATGTATGATCTGCCTATTGTTTGCTTTTTATCTTAAAGCATTAAGAGTAAACTTGACAAGAAACTGCTACTGTAGATGCACATCTGATAATAATAATAAAAATAATTCACACACAAACCATACATATGCAAGTAGATGCCCACGATGAACTCTCGAATGTTGCATAAGGCAGCAGACAAAAAGAAAAGCTTCTTAGTTCATTGTTAAAAAATTACTTTTTTTTACAAAAAAAGTTTGTGTCGGCTGCTGTTGAGTGTTAGTGAGGTCGAATCACTTTGTGCTGTGAGAACGACTGGAAGTGAGATCAAAGGTGTTTGACTGTGTTGGAATAAGAACAGGATAAAAAGGCGACTGCAGAAGAGGGGACGGACAGAAAAGTCGACTCTGAGCCCCGAGATAAGCGGGTTTCATGCAGACACTCAGAGAACTTTGATCTCCAGTCATCACTTTCCTCCTCTCATTCACTCTCAATTTTTTTGGGGGGGATTCTGTAAAAAACGGAACCTTTCACTTGTGTCTGCCCTCTCACACACACACACACACACACACACACAAACACACACACACACACTCAGACTCAGACTCGTGAGTAAACACAATCACCTTGAGGTGAAAGATGCGGAGATGCGTGTGTGAAGCACCATAAACTCTCTGAAGCTGTTTTTGACTGTCAAAATCAAAGTGAATTAATTTGCTTTAAGCCTCTCAGAAATCACCCCCTGCTGTTGGCGCCTTATTCTGCCTTTCTCCAGACGTCAGGCGTGTGTTTGCACTGTGGAAATGTTCAACCAAGGATGTCGCCGTAAAGTTGTTTGAAAAATCCACTGGCTTTCTGTAACTTTGTCGCCTCTTCCCTCCCGCACCCTGCTGAACTTCAAAATGTCTAATAAATCTTTAATGTAGAGATGAGGCTGCTGCGGCAGAATCAAGAAAGAAGATTGAGGGGGAAAAGTGCAGCTCGGCAATCAAGTCTAATGTGAACAGAATTTAAACAGCTGTCATGTTATGTAAGAAAGTTATTTAGGCTGCATTGTTGTATTTGTACAGAATGTACCTTTAGATAGCAGCTGGTCTTTCCTGCACCACAGTCTGTTCACATTATTACTATATTTATGAGAACACACACGTATAATGAAAGCGGACGAGTTGGAATATGCTTATAATATCTTTTGAGTAATAAAAATGTAAAATAATTCAGACCTTGAAAAGCCACTTTTCCCCTTAATGTCTCCCTCCGTCTCCAGGTGCGGCCCATCGGTTACGACGGCAACAACCCCACGTCAGTGGCCGAGTGGCTGGAGTCGCTGGAGCTTGGCGACTACACCAAGTCTTTCCTCATCAACGGTTACACGTCCATGGAGCTGGTCAAGAAGATCTGGGAGATCGAGCTCATCAATGTGAGTCTTTTTTTCCCTGACCTTTTGCTTTCACTGGTGAACGATATTTAAGAGCACAGCTGCACTGAGTGACACCTTCCTCCACTGTAGTTTATTTTTGAATTGATCCCACTTACCGTCCTGTCGCCAGAGACGCTTACAGGATCACAATGTGTGTATTAATCCATGGCTGAAAATAGTCCCCAACAAATGCACCATTCACTGCAGTAACGTTTTGCTACAGAAACACAGTAACCAGCTGTTTGAAGAAATCACTGAGGCTTTTTGAAAAATGAATCTAATTATTTGTGACCTGCTTTTTTAAGATTTGTGCTTTTACAATTGTAGGGACACATTTTTAGGGAAGTAAAAAAATATATTTGGAGACTCATTAATGTATTGTTGGTTTTGGTGTTTTTAATGGAATTTGTTGACAATAAGCAAAGTATAGAGTAAAGTGAGTTTGCTCCTTTAACAAAGTCTGATTGAAACAAGGAGGAAATCAGTTTTCAGTTGTGTGGAAAATCTTTTTAAGCGATGCCTCTCCAACTCAAAGAACAAGATTTCCTTTCCAGAGAAATGCATTTTTAGCTCAAATGGTGGGTTGTACCTGAGAATGTTCCTCTGTGTTTAAGGGCAGTGGTGTCACAGCTGGAGCTCTGTGGAGCTTGTTGGTTTGTAGCCTCATCTTTGACTTTGTATCTCCTACACAGTTTACTGCACTTCAGACCCATACATCAGTACATGCACAAGCTTTGTCCTCGGGCTTTTTCATCCAAAACAAGGTTGAAGTCAGTGTGAAAATTCCCTCTGTGTGAAGGATGCTGGGGTGGTGCTGTGCACAATCCCCATCAGGCACCTCTTCTCGTCACTGTGCAGTGTGTGCTGAGAAAACTAACGGGAAGGAAGATGAATATTTGTCCTTATATTTATAACCTTACATCTTTTTTTCCTTCATTTTACTACAGCTCTTCATCTCGCTGTACTTGTTTGTGGTTTGAATTTTGCCGTTTACAGCGGCTCTCCCTTGATTGAATCTCTCCTCCTGTGAATATCAGTAATATTGGATGGGTGGTAACAAGGTTTGACATTTAAACTCCTGTGTTGTCACAAGTGGTGCACGTTTGTGATAGAATTTTTTTCCCCCCACCAACATAAAATCTTCACCAGAGATGGGATTTCACTGCAGCCTGATCTCATCGGAGCGACGTGCTGCTTTGATGCTCAGAGAGTGTAACGAAATCATGCTCGAATGCAGAGGGCACCCGACGAGCTAATTTCAATGAGAGAGGGGGAAGAGATGAGAGACGGGGTGTTTTTTTCTTTCCCAGTGGAGGATAAAGTGATAAAGTGATGAGTGATCAGCTGGAGGAGGTTGAGAGGGAGTTATATAAGCATGTGGGATGCAAGATGTTTCACAGTGCTGGGGAAACCACCCACATGCTGTGCTTGTGAGTGTACGTGTGTGTGTGTGTGTGTGTGTGTGTTTCTGGATGCATATGTGAGGTAGAGAAAGTGTGAATACATGCTTATGTGTTTATGAATGTGTTTAAATGTTTGACTTCTCAAACAAAGGCGAAGCTATTGATCTATTTTGCCTATTTTTATGTAATATCTCTCAATAATCTATTATACATATATAAAGGTTCTGTATATCATGAAGCCCTCAAGGCTTTTATTTGAACATGCAACTGCATGTGAGTAAAATGTAACTCAAACTGGCTTATGCTAATTTGTCGTGGTGAAGAAACCATTGTAGTGCAGATTGAAGCCACCAGAGGCTGCACAAGTACACCCTGGTCCCCTACACATGATAGTTAAGGTTTCATCAGGTAACAGTGAACAGAGTGACTGTGTGAGAGTGAGAATTCACAGTTGTGTTACTGTACAAAGGGACATTTCACTGACACTGAATCTGCTTTCAGATGATAAGCCGTATCCTGCCCAAAGAGACAGATAAATTATCTGTGAACGTTGAGGGAATGTTTTTCTTGTTTTGTCTCATGTCTGGATGACTACAGGCCTGTGAACTAAACCTTATCACATGCATGTTCAGTTACATCCCCACTGTGGCTGCTTTATGGAGTTGCATTTCTTATCGATCGTAGTACATGTGAGAGCGAGAGAGTGTGTGTGTGGGGTGTACAAGCTGTTGTGTAATGACTGTGTAGCACTGCAGCAGTACACTGTCACTGAAGTAGTCTCTGGGGTGATGGAGAGGTCACTAATGCACCTGAGAGAGGTGTGAGTCTGTGGAGAGATGGTGGGGTGAGATTTTGTTGTGGAAGAATAAATTGAAGCAGTGCAGAGAAGGACACAGATGCGAAAGAAAGGTTGGGATGGAGACAGAGCGGGAGAGAAAGAGAAGGATGAGTCTTAAAAATAGACTTCGGCCACTGCTTTTCTGTAATGACCAGATAATCGCTATGGGCAACAGATGCTGTGGTGACCAGGGAGACGAGGGAGGAGTGTCAGTCTTTGTTAGAGCACTTTAAAATAGAAGAATGTGTGTGTGTGTGTGTGTGTGTGTGTGTGTGTGTGTGTGTGTGTGTGTGTGTGTGTGTGTGTGTGTGTGTGTGTGTGTGTGTGTGTGTGTGTGTGTGTGTGTGTGTGTGTGTGTGTGTGTGTGTGTGTGTGTGTGTGTGTGTGAGTGTGTCCTTTTGATGGGGCACATATGTGCAGTCTTGTTGCTGTGGGATTAGCATCCTCAAAACACCTTTTAATCCTGCCTGTCAACACTCACACACAATACACCGCAGACAGAGAGCAGGTGCTCCTCTCTCTGCAGTGTATTGTGTGTACCAGCGAGAATGTGTGTGTGGCTCTTGGGGTTAATGTCATCAGTAATTTGACTCATCTGAATCACACATGGTCCAGGTTAACTGTTACACTTCGACCTCAGGAGGAATATTAATTTCAATGTTTTTATTGGATAGCATAATATCTAATCTTCATCTTCCCCGATATACCAGCAGAGGCCAGTTTTTAGGGCACAGATATACGAGTTAAGAGTTACAGATGAGAAAAGAGTATTATAAAATGAAAGTAAATTAAAGATAGTAGGATCAGAGTTGGGGTTAAAGACTTTGTAAAAAAGTTACGACTATTTTTAGTTGAATTCAGACCACAAGTCTTGATAAAGCACACTTCTGCATTGGCTTCACTTTCCGGATCTGTTGACTTCGACCATTTTTACATTCAGTCTATGGTCACATGTTACAGACAGACAGACTGATGTTGTATTTTCAAATCTCAGTAATTAATGTTCACTATGACATGAATTATGGCAAAAACTATGAAATAATACTCAATTTGTAATAATGTTTTCAGTGCAACATGTGTGTTTGTACAATAAGTAATGTTATTGTGTCCATACAGTTAAGTCAGTTTATATATGTTCAGTTGTGACATGTCAGTTTAAAAAAAAAGTAAATTGGCATTTTAAAGCCTCAAGACCTTAAATTAAATCTCATTAAATCTGAATCAGACACTAAATTATTAAATGTTAAATATTAAATAATTTAAATGAATTCATTATTAAAAACTGTCACGAGTGCACACGCTGCTCATGATTATACATTTTTTACACATGGTTATGATTTAACAAATCACAGTCCACTGAATGTACTGAGGTGATGTACTTTCACCTGTACTGTTAAATACTTATTCAGTATATAGAGCTGAATTTAATGGATTTGTTGAGATCACAAATATATCTTTAAGTAGAGTATGAGAATTTAGACGCTCGTTAGACGCTTGTAGATGGACAATAGTGTGTCACAGGGCAGCGGTTCTGGAAAGTCTTCGCCTTTGCAAAGCCGCCACTTAAGCTGCTTAGTTCCCATTAATTTTTCCCCGATCCCAAACTAATTTAGTGGGCCATGTCAGGTACCCGAGAATGTAATAATGGGAGGACACCACGACTCTTATCAGCTTGCTTTTAATATCACAAGTCTCCTGGTAACATGTGTCAGCTGTCTCAAAATAGTTTACTTTACAGAGCGTCGAACATCAACACAGTGTGAAGGAGGCAAATACTGTTGGGGTGATGGTCAATTTAATCAGTTATTGACTGGAAGAAAAGTCTTTAAAATATTGCTTCAAGATTTGTATGAAGGTTTTGTTCCAAGGTGCTTAATCAGTTGGTATTTCTACACTTAGGAAGTCTGTCTGTAAAACATTGAATAGTCAGATTTGGCTGCTAAATGAATGGAGCTCTGATTTTCATATTCATTTCCCCGCAGTGCAACGTGCTCCAGACATGTGGTGTAAAAATCCACACAGTGGTGCTGTTGCCTCTTAGTTCCATCAGACCACCTTGTGGTGAGGAATGTGGGAAATTACAAAGCAACTGCATCAAGGCTGCAAATCGCTCTCCTTTCAAGTGAGTACTCAGAGAAGCCAGAGCGAAACGATTGAAAGCGGATTTCATTTTGGGGAAGTCACTAATAACGAATAACGACAGTGGAGTGCAGACACTCTCTGGTCCTCAAGGAACATTTCCCTTTTGATTTCTAGATGAATGGACGCTGATATCGGAGGAGGCGAGGTGTGTTTTTTGTTGGAAATGCAAAGTTTCTGATTGAAGGTCAGGTGACTTATATATATATATACTATACTAGTACAGTATGTGAGTGCATACGTATGAGTCACCTTCATCAATGAAAGGTTCTTACATAAGTTTGACATCTTTCGTTTGAAATGTTCTGCGGCACCGTTGGCATATCGGCACTCTGTTGTCTTCATATCTTCATATCTACATATCTACATACACTGGCCGACCTGTTGCTACACCAACACCAAGCGTCACCACTCCTCGCATTAACCAAGAGTGCCTGTAGGGTTACTTTGCATCAGTCCCTGAAAAATCATATGTCAAGCAAACATATGGTACTGTCAGTAACTATGATGGTACTTTAGAAAAACAAAAAGCCAACTGACAGTTTTACGGATTTTGACATCCACTCAGTACCAAAGTGTCTGCTCATCCCTTCTTCTATATTTAAGCAATAGCTCACGACAGGCCGTGGTAAACGCTCATTATATCACAGTTGAGGGGCGTTGTTCGGCCCGACGGGTCAACTCTCCATTGCTTTATGTGATGTCACCATAAAAGCTGCAGTATGTGTGACTGGAATGAATGCACCTTTCCAGTCACTAGCATGTGAAGACCTGCTACTGTGTGCTCACACCATGGGTGTGTGTGGGTGTGTTTCACCTACAGGGCCTGACTTGTCTCTGCATTCTCCTCGCTAATACAGCATGCAATTTCACACTCACACATAGATATCTTAAATATTGAACCTCTTTTTTTAGTGAGGACACCCATTGACATCCCTTGCCCATTACCCTTACCTCAACCCTAAAACCAAGTCTTAACACTTTAACTGCCCTTTATAACAAAGTGAAGACTGGCCAAAATGTCTGACTATACTCAAAATAGTCCTCTCACAGATATAAGTACACGTACACACAAACATAAATGGGAATATGTTCTTAAAACCTCAGAATGACTAACTCTGTGTGCGCGCACATAAATATGTTTGTGTAACTGTATGGGGTCCAAAATAAATTGAGGACAGTCATGAGAGTTCAGCCTTTATTCTTTCGCGTGTACTCGGTTGCCATGGCGGCTACTAGTTACCATAGAGACGAGATATGTGCACTTGGTATAAATGAATTGGAATGTGTGTGTACTGGATTGCCTTTTTCTTGACACTATTCCAAATAATGTGTGTGTGTGTGTGTGATGTTCCTGTACTTATCACCTTCTTTGTCACCTCTCCAAATGGACAGATTGTCTCACATCCCAAGAACAGATGGTTCCTGTCCTCGTTAAACACGGCTGGATTAAATCCTATACATCATTCTGTAGCACCAACACACACATGCATCCATATTTCTTCGAGTTAGTTACTTTACCTGTTCACATATTCATGAGTTTTCACACCAAAAAGATGTATCTGTGTGTGCTACGTATGTAATTGCGGCGGTCACACCCTTGTTTCATACTGTAGACTTATCATACGTGTCCCAATCTGAGGATGCAGTATGTGTGAAAAATGCGAGTGAGTAGTAGCTAATGTTAATTTTAGTGTGGGTGGATTTGCCTCAGGACTGCAGTGTACTTCACTGTCCCTGCTGGCCGATATATCGCTCTCACACAGCCTTATTTGGCGTTTGCACTTCCTGTTGTAGCACTCGCTGTGCTGGAGATAGTGTGGGAGGTGTCAGGAGAGAAAGTGTGTGACCCCCCCCTCTCAAAGCACATCCTGAACCTGTGCCTCACTAGTTCTGCTTAAGAGCTACACATGCTGGTCTGCTGCTTCACAATCAACACCCTCACTTGTTAACAGGGAAGGATGAATCCCTCAAGAGGTGTTTGCTCAGGTTCTGTGGCCCCTGCAGTTCATTCTTGGTATTAACATACGTTTAGTGTGATCTGTTGACAAGTGGACGGCCTTAAGTACAGGTGTGAACGCACCCCCGACGCTTTGAGGTCCGATCTCGCAAAGCAAACTCAGAGGTGATGTGGCCACACCGCCGACTCAACTGACGTCGTATGTATAAGTGGAAGCAAATACTCATTCGTCATGAAGCTTTGTCCACGATCTCTGAAATGCAAATATAAACATATATATAATGCAATGTATATATATATAAACAACATCTTGCGTGATTTGGTTTCCTTGGAACACACAAATTAATAGTTAGTATCCTCTATGTTATGGTTGGTGAAATCAACAATAGACTGATTAGATTCCTGATTAGTTTTCCATAATTCATTTTGAACAAAATTAGATAAATAATTAACTTTGAATCTTATTTCTCATCATTCCACATCAAATCATCATGCGCAGTGTGATTGGTCCATTTCCTTTGACATTTCTCCTCAAATTCATGGTCAGTTACAGTAATAAACCACACATTTCCTCACAACTTCCTTTGAGTTTTAAAGTTAAGATTCAAGTTCATTTGTAAACTCTCTCACATTAGCCATTAAAGTGATAATTTACTTATTTAAATCGGTACTACAGTTGTCTTCACAAAGAGGAGACTTGGTGTATCCTGCCGGTTCTCATACGTAGACACTTGTAAAGACAGAAATAGTCAGTGACGTCAAGCTTTTCGGGTTGGATTTAATTTCTTTGACACTTCCACTCACGCATGCAAATGTATACACTCATACATAAACACTTGTGCATGCTTAATATAAAGCACCAAACATAAAAACACACATGAGCACAGGTGTTGTCTTAGATTCATCCAACAGTCAGCTAATAGTTAAGGTAAAAGTATATTCTAAAAGTGAGTGTGCCCCATGTCAAACATTTCTAATTCCGTACCCAGATAAGGATATTTGGTCGTTATGGTTAAATGTTCTGCACATATTTGCATGTTACACAAACCTTCTCAGTGATGACATTGCTCTGAAGTACACAAGGAATGAAGGAACATTGCAAAAGAGTCATTACAATCAGATAAATGGGAATTGATCTGCTCTGAGACATTTCCTGTCAGATGTCTAAACTTGTCTGCGTCTGGAGCTAAACAGAAAAATGTCGCACAGACGAACGACGTAGATTTGGAAAATCGACGGCTGTTGGGCTTCTGTAAGTTTCCAAAATAAGTGCCATTCGTTTCCTACCGTGACAATGTGAGGTGAATTACAGTTGGAGAACTTCCAAGACTTGGATCGGGTTCAAACTCTCCTGGTTGAGGGTTGCCACGGTGACGAGGAGGTTAGAGCACTGACAAACCACAACAATCTCCTTGGTAACCGTCGCGCTCGGGATGTTTCTTACATGTTCATTTCCTTTCATTATTCCACTGCTGGCTCCAAAATATAACAATGTTATAGTGTCATGGTGGTTTGTGTGCTGGGCTAATACTGGGCGGTAACTTTCAGATCGTGAGGTTGCCAGGTAACCAGCAGGGACTGTTAGCCTGGCTTGAACCTTGATAGCCTTTTTTCAGTCTAAGTTCTACATCGAGCTAACCGGCTGCTAGCTGCAGCGTCATATCGGACAAGAATAAGCGTATGTCATGTATATATTTTTAAACACATCAGTGTCATATTATGATGACGATACTGCTGCTGTTGAACTCTCAACTCATGCGGCACACAAACACATTTGCACTCCTCGTGAGCCTGCACGAGCTGGTCTCTGCACGAGCCCAGTGTCTCCATAGTGACGAGATGGAGAGGAGGAGGAGGGGAAAATGTAAACTGGGTAGAGAGAGAAAGAGAGCGAGGGAGTGTGTGTGTGGAGAGAGCGAGCGAGCGCTCAAGCAGAGACATGTAGGAGATGTAGTCTGGCTGCCGCAAGCTGAAGAAAGAGGAGGAGTTGGTGAGCGCCTGAAATCTGCAGACGGAGTGAGTGTGAGAGAAAGGGAGACAAAAGCTGGTGGTAAGGAGACGAGGAGTAAAGCTAGGGAAAGCACGGATAAAGAGAAGAGAGAGACAGAAGGAAAAAGAAACACTTGTCTTGGACAGCAACTACGCAGGAGAAGAGAGTTTGAGGAGGAAAAAAAGACTGCGGGAGAGGAATTCTAACTGAGGACGACTTCTCAATCTTTCATTTGGAATAGGTCCCGTCTTGGGTCGAGGTAAGTCTGCTGGGAGACGGGATGGGGAAGAGAAGTGATAGCCTGGAATCATAAGAGAGAGAAAAAAATGCGACGGTGAACACTGATCCTTTTGTTCTTCACTTGCTGTTTTATTCATGCATCTTCTCAGCTGGATGCTCTGCGAGGCTGAGGTGATTACAACATATGAGGCACTTGCATGGTCCTCAATCTACACTGCTGCCTTGGTGTGTGCGTGTGTCGCGCAGGAGTTGGAGATAGATGTTTTTTGTGCATTTAGTGTGTAGGAGTCTGTTTTTGAGGCACCTGAGAGAATGGGCTCAGTATTTAAGCATTCGCTGTGCTTTGATAAAACACAAGTTTGCTGCAGTCTCTTTATTCCACAAGAAGAGAAACAGAGTATGTGTCATCTCCCTTTTTTTGTGTCTTTGCTGAAAATGAAGTTTCTTTTTCTCTGCTGCATAATAAGCTGCTCAGATGCTGAGGAATCCGCTTGACTCAATCTGGACCAAGTTGTCAAGTTTGTACATGTCACACGACTTTCTGAAAGGTCTCAAGCCAAATATTGTCTCTTGTTCCACGCTCAGTTAAGTGAAACTGAGAAAAAATGCAAAAACGCTCATGTACAGTAAAATTCACTCAACTCCAATTGCTGCCCTAATTTGTCCCATCCTCATTTGCATTTACTAACAGAATCTGGGACAAGAGAAAAAATCTAGTACCTTAAGAGATGGATGTTGTTCGGCTTTTAAGTTGGTCTGGAAGAGTTTTTTAAAATTTTCTAGACCCACTTTCACGTTAAGCAATGTTCTATTTCCAAATCATTCAAAGCAGTGATAATTATATAATTGTACTTTAGCTTTAGTTGAAAGCTTTTTAGTTTTATCCAGTGCCAGCTAAGAATCCAGGAGCCGAGATGATAAGTGTCAACTTGTTTTCTGAATATAATGATTGTGCAAGACTGAAATGGAATAAGTAAGAACCTTGCGTGAGGTAAAAAGTGGGAGAGACTGACAGGTTCCAGCAGGACTGAGGGAAGAGAAGTATTTTTCTTTTCCCGGCAGCTGAGGAACAAACCGTTCAAACAGAAAGATTGAGTTGGAAATCCTGCCAGATGCTGTTTACCTCAGACGCCGGTCTATCAATCATAAACCAGCCTCCTGTTCATCGAATTGTCGCCACGGCGAGTCACTGCAATAGATTCCTCCTCGGTGACCGGCATTAGTCAGGAGGCAGCATGATGGATGATCCTGTGAAAGTCGTTTTGTGGACAAAGATTTTTTGACCATACAGTAGCTGATTTAATGAAGCAAAGGGTTTAAATTCCCAATATCATTTCCAGAAAAACTGACACTATTATTTTAAATTTGTTAAGTTAATTCATATTTTTTACCCAAGTCTTAAAATGATTAATGGCATTAACACTTATTTTACAGCCTTCGGTCATTTGGCGTGAAAGGGGGAGGGTTTATTTTCAAAGTGTTGACATTTAATTTTGGGACTGAAGTGGGTCACAAATCAGGAACGTTGGCACACACTTAAACTCAGACTGTAAATCAGCTGATCTTTTTTTTTATCTGAAACATTTGTCCTCGGTACAGCAGGTTGAGTAAAGTGGCCAAGGTGTGTGTGTGTGTGTGTGTGTGTGTGTGTGTGTGTGTGTGTGTGTGTGTGTGTGTGTGTGTGTGTGTGTGTGTGTGTGTGTGTGTGTGTGTGTGTGTGTGTGTGTGTGTGTGTGTGTGTGTGTGTGTGTGTGTGTGTGTGTGAGAGAGAGACATGTTGAATAACCTTGCAGCAGGAAGGACGTGGTATCTTGCATTAGGTTTTGGTTGGTTTATCTTTAGCACCACAGCTTTGGGCTCATTGGTCTCCTGTAATATTCAGCCACATCTACTCTGATGTGGCCTGATTCAGATTTTTTTTTTTTTTTTTTTTGCCTTATCTGACAAAGATGAGGAGCATGTTGCACCAGCTCTCACTAAGTATGAACAGAAATTAGTCTTAGTTAGTTCTTATGTTAGTTAAAATATCTAGACCCTATAGCTGCTTAGGTGTAAATGCTGGAACTAGCTAAATTAACCTTAGCTTGTTAATATCTGACCCACTTAGATTAAAGTGTTAAAGATTCTTCAATAACAACGTAAACTAGGATTGTAAGATACATTTTGCAGAAACAACACAATACTAACTAACTCTAACTCTGAAAAAATAATTTCTCTATGCATCTTTACAGAAAAACACAATAGCTTCTAAGAATTTAGGAATGACTCAAAACATAAACTAAGTAATAGATTTAAATATAGCTGGAGCTATCAAATCAAGATTTCTTTGTCCAAAGTGTAAGAATTAAAGAAACACCTCACATGTCACCGGCTACTCCTACAAGATTTGCAATTTCTTTTGGCTTCATCAGGGACAGTAGTGGCACAATTATTCAATAGCTCCTTGTTTCCTTTTCAAGGTTTTCCCCACTAGAATCATGAAGGAGCTCAACAGCAGGGCACCATCAGAAGCCATCCCCCTGCATGGAGTTATCAGATGCACATATGGCTGCTACAAGCATCCTATTAACCTGATCTTGTATCTGCAGCCTTTACCGGATTTTGCACGTTTCACTGACTCTAACCACGAGCAGCTGCTGTGTGTTGAGCTCTGCTGTGCCTCTGACGTGCAAAGTGCCACATATCAACAACATAAACATCATGGCCGTGTCAACCTTAACTGTGTTATGTCATGTCATCATTCAAGTCACACACTTGTCTCTTAATATACACGTCGTCAAGACCTTGCTGTTACTAAAAACTTAATCTAAGCACCAAGAGCTGTAGTGAAGAAAAATATTGTAAAAGCCAAATGTTCAAAACAAATGCATTTTTGACTTTTAATGTAATATTTACTATTGTTTCCATGTTATGAAATATAAATCCCCCACTGCATTCTGATGCTCCAGAGGTGGCGTCTTTGAAGCACCCACACCCAGATAGTATTGTGCACTCACAAATACACACACGCATGTTCACGCACAGCCTGATGTCTGAGGAGAGCCCTTGCTCCGCTGCAGTGTGAAAATCGGTTCCATCTCGAGGCTTGAAGTATTTATTAATCCAAAAAAAAAATCATAAACCACTTCCTCTCTCTCTCGTCTTATTGAGAATTCAATTCATGAGCTGCTGCGTGTGGTAAAGAGTGTGTGTGTATGTCAGTGGAAGATGAGCTTTGCAAGAACACACATGCACGCACACGCACACACACGCGCGCACACAGCCTTAGCTTCCAGTCATAGTTACAGTTCTCATGCTATTAATGGAGATATATCTGTCTCGATGTGGGCGGGCTTATTAACGGCCTGCTCCCATTGGCTGCCTATTGGTCCATCATTTTTATCACATCACCCCTAGCTACAACTCCACTCCGGCTCTCAGGTTGCCAGGCAACCTGTGGTATCCGGTTTCCCTCTAGTGTTACCCACCCTCACCGTAATGGTTTGTGGTGTGTTTGTATGTGTTGGGAGGGTTTGTTTTTATATCCCAATGGGGCCTTCGACTTAAACACACAGTAACTAATGACGACAATTTATGTCCCCATTGGTTGAGAAAGATTTTGGAGGTTTTGACTTTAGCTAGCATTATGTCAGAGTGTGTGTGTGTGTGTGTGTGTGTGTGTGTGTGTGTGTGTGTGTGTGTGTGTGTGTGTGTGTGTGTGTGTGTGTGTGTGTGTGTGTGTGTGTGTGTGTGTGTGTGTGTGTGTGTGTGTGTGTGTGTGTGTCCGTCCGTCCGTCCGTCCGTCCGTCCGTCCGTCCGTCCGTCCGTCCGTCCGTCCGTCCGTCCGTCCGTCCGTCCGTCCGTCCGTCCGTCCGTCCGTCCGTCCGTCCGTCCGTCCGTCCAGGCCAATCGATACTAATCATGCCCTATGCATCAAGTGATGGATGGAGTGATGACAGAACAGAACAGAACAGGCAGAGAGGAAAGTGGCTGGCTGTGATTAAGTGTTAATGTTTACAAAGACATCAATATGATCTGGGTGAATAATTAGCCAAACGTTGTTGCTGTAAATGTTCACGTCTTCACAAACACTGTTATTCACATTCTATCAATACGGTTGCATAACAATTTAGATTTGGTGATGTTGGGCAACATCATTAGCTGACAAAATCTTTTAAATTTCGTCCAATTTAATATGATTACCATTATACTACAAAATCCTATTTCCAGGATTTTCAGGTAGAAAGAGAGTGTGGACCAGAGGTATTAGGAAAACAAAAGCACCTGGAAAATTAAGAAAACACATGTGGGAAAGCTGAACAGTCGGACCAGACTGATTAACTATCCAATTAGTTTAGAATATTCTAGGTTTCAACCTGTGCTGCTGTGGCAACAAGAGAGGGTCAAGAAGTAAGAAAACTATAGCTAATGAAAAGATAGATCTGGAGGAACAGAGCAACACTGACTTAAGAAACTTAACTCTAACTTAACTCTCTCTTTCAATTTATTTTTCTGGGAAACACCTTGTTTTTAGTCTAAACATTACAGAAACTAAAAATATATCTGTGGTATGAATCTATAATAATAGACCATGAATTCCTCCATGAGTCATTTAAACCAACCAAAGTCCTAGGAATATTATACAGGGCGTGACTCCGGTGCCCTCAGTGGCAGCCATGGCAGTGTGCTCAACCTCGGAGACGGTGCTGAGGCAGACGCATGAGATGTGATGATCAATATGACCATTCACTTGGCCTGTAATGTATTCTGACCCAGGCAATTTAAGTAACCTTACGCCAGTGGTTCTTTGATCTGGAAAAATCAATTTGGGTTTCTGAACCCCAAACGCACCATTAACAGATGACGCCTGCGGGGCCGTGGAGGTCTGTTGATATCGCAGAGGTCACGCCCTCATGGTCTACAGGGGAGAGGTAATGGGTCTTATTGACACGAGCCTGCAGAAGGTAGATACACACAGTGAAAGTGAACAAACAAAGAGGCACCAATCAACATGCAGTTGCCAAGGCTGAACAGAAGAAGTTCTTTTAACTGCAGAGCCTCGTCTTTTATTAGGGCCGAAATCACTAACACACTCGCACTATTTATTCTCTCTGACTGCTTTTAGCCTCTCTCTCTATCATCTGGATATAGCAGAGTGAAAATAAGAACGGGAGGAGAGGAGAGACGTGTGGGAGCAGATGATGAGCAGTAATCTGAGGTCAACGGAATATGTGGAAAGGAAAGGGGATATGAGGGTGATGAAAGGGCTATTTAGGAGAGTCGTAACAGTAGCAACAAGACTATTGAAAGTGTTTTCACTCCCGTCCTTCTCCATCATTAAAACTACGTGCTGGCCTGAGCACAGACAGTGACCGGACTGTTGGTTCCCTCACTGGGTTTCATGCTCCAGTGACCCGACCAGCTTCCAGTCTCCCCTCCAGTAAGAAACAGAGAAAAGGCTTTTTGTCCCCAGTGTCGTGAATGAGAGAGGTCATCGTCGATGTCCACAATCACTGACGCTTTCCACTTGACCCTTATTATTGCAAGATGAGTCATTTTGTCGCAGCTGTCATCATTATTTGGTTTTCTCCCTAATTTTGAGGGGTCAACATGCTGTTGTGATTTTCTTGGAAGTTTAAGGAAAGGTTTGGATCTTGACTGACACTGATTAAATAAACATAGGATCTTGGAGACAAGTGAAATTATCTTAGTTCTACTGGGAGATGTTTTATAACTCAAAAGCCCTCAGCCCAACAGTTAACATGACAAATGGCAAAAGAATCAGATTGTCATTTATGGTTTATTTTTCTGTAGTAAAGTGACAGCACGCCACAGAGAGAGATGCCGGGAGAAAGCAGAGCTCCGTGTGGTGGCTAATCCGTTAATCAAGCCCGTTCAGTCTGGGCTAACGGGACCGTTAAAAGGATTAGTGCATTGATCGACACACAGACACACATAAAAGGCACAAACATCCCGCCCGTCCAAATACTGGAGGCAAACAGCCTAAATCACTTCATACTATAGTGCTAAGATCAAGACCAGAGGATGAGTAACCGTCATTGAATAATCTGCTCTGTGACATCACCCCGACAGAGAGCAATAGGAAGACATGGACATCCACGTTTACATTCACTGTTACATAAGGTAAATATTAATAAATAGATGTTTCACTGGTTTGCAGCAAAGCCGGATCTCTTGTCGCAAACCGGCTCTACACCAGCTGATGACCCTCAAGTGTCTGCTGAGGTTTGGCCTGACAAACCTCAGCAGACAGTGGAAGGGTTGTTTGTTGTAAACGAAATGTTCAGACCACATTCTTTTGTCGTCCAGGCTCTGAAATTCCCAGAGAAAATCTTAAAAAGCCTGCTATTATGAGTAGTAACATGACTCATTTTCAAAAATAATAATCCAGGTACACGCTGCGGTGGCTCTGCTGCTATGAATATAATCTAAATGCAGATGGGATGATGCTGCAGTCAAGCGTCAGGGAGTGAAAATGTGTTTTATATAAATATATCTGTTTATACATATATTTAAAACATTTCTTTTTGGATGAGTGAATGTGGGTGACTGCTGCTGCTGCGGCGGCTCAGTGTTGCCATGGTGACAGTTGAACTTCAAGCTGAGGTTGAGGCTTCTACTGTAGTTGAAGCAGATGCTGTTGCATAAGGCAAAGTGTAACACACTGATGCACACACACAGTTACGCACTGTATGAGGCAAACCACTGTGCTTTCTTTGGTTCTTGTGTGTGTATAAATAAACGTGATGACACAACAACAGTAGGACTGGTGTCACGCTACTGCCCCCTCAGGAGACTGAATATTTCATAACCTCATCTTCGTACCGCATAAAAATCCAGGTCATTTTCTACAGGAGCAGAATCTGTTTGTTTGTTTGTTTGTTTGTTTGTTTAATTGTTCAAATAAACTCATTTTAAGTCAGGTAAAGTCGCTTCTATGATATTTAGCATTTTAAGGAAAAATAATTTAAATCTCAATCCAACATTTCCTGAAGCCCCAGATGAAGCTGGCAGTAGGTTTTTTACTGAGTTCCTGATAAATTTTCTGTTGTTTGACTCGTGTATCACACTTATCGTTTCAGTGCTAACTTCCAACACGCTAGTGTTTAATATAGAATCTAACCGCACTGTAATCAATATATTGAAATGACAATGATCACATGACCAAGGCAATGATGCCGGTTTGGAGTCGATAAATCAAGAGTAATTTTCTCTTTACTGGTTGAACAGTGAATCACAGTCACACTGGATGATACTGACTTCTTCTAAAGATGCCCCCCTTCAAACATGAGCAAGTAAAAGACTAAATCACATAATCCTAATGCTCCAAATTCAGTGAATTAGTGTCCTCTTTAGCAGAAAGAGACAGAGGCTATGGTATCACTGACTGTGTGTGTGTGAGCGAGAGAGAGAGAGATGGAGACTGTGAACGCCAGAGAGGGGGAGGAGAATGGGAGAGGAAAGATAAGTGAGTAAAAACTGTCGGAGGGAGCGCGGGGTGGCCATAATAAGCCAATTAGTTTCACTAGCCGCTGGTCCCGGCTCTGCTCTCCGGTTCCCTTTGATCCTTCTAAATTTAACAATTAAGTTACATTGTTTCCACACAGAAGAGAGGAGAGCAGCGCAGGAAGTAGTTTAACCCGCTGATGGCCACTATTCCAAAAGTCCCTTTTTCTTATTCACTATGACATGAATGGAAATTTATGAAACCTGCGAACCAAAGTCCTCAACAACAAGAGGAAGTGTTGAGCATGTTGATCGACAGATTACACCTTTGTTGTTCACACACATACATACTCAACTCATTATGCGTGGGATGGATTATTTCTGATCTGTTTAGGTCTATAACCAATGCATCACTGCCTAGTCTGTATTTTTGGGGGGGGTTCTCTCACAGATGTAGGGCAGTAATTGGTGCAGTAGATGATGAAATGTGTGTGCTTGCATCTGTGAGTTGCGCTGACTAAACGCAAGACTATTGGGAGAATCATTAGACTCACAGCAAGGCCTCACATCGAGGCTAATTACCACCTTTTTGCCCTGAAGACACACACACACACACCAATACACAAACATTCTCTCACACTGCAGAAGACCTCGAGAGGCAGCCCCCTTAAGACCAGACAGCAGTTTTTGTTGTATACTGAAGCATGGGTGACAGAAGGTGCAAACATCAGATGCAGAAAGCTTCCATGCTCCAGCTCGCCTCTTTAGAAAACCCAGTAACTGGCACAGTCAGTAGACGCCTGGTGACCAGAGAAAGAATGAGAGCTTTCACTGCAAGTCCCCAAGTCTTCCGTCTCTGTTAGTGCCTGTATAACGAGCGCCTGGGGAAAATCAATAGACTATTAGAAATTTCCCACATTCTCATATTGTTGAATTTGTATTTCATGGCTATCAGTAACTCGAGTCTCTCAGCAACAATGTTTTATCAGATAATTACCTTGGCAAAAAAAATCTGACAGTCGGTGCATCCACTTTGTTTGTTATTGTGATTTTTAACACCCCCGGAGTTTTATAGCAATAGTATGATATTTTGAAAATGTGCTTATTCACTTTTTTTACTTTGCTGTACACATACTTTGCTGTGTCAGGGAATATTGATACCTTATTAATTTGGAAGTTATAAAAGAACAAAGTAATAAATTACATTAGGAGAAAAAATTAATTTAATCAGTCTCTCCATATCGGCCCCTGTGACAGGAAACCTAACGTCAGAGGTCTGGTGTATTCTTTATGATCTTGTTTGTGTAAAACAACTAGCAGCTTGAACGCGGGCGTCCAAACCATGTCAGAGTTATGTAAGAATAATAATGACATAATGTATGCATGTGCTCAGGGGCCTTTTTATATCATTATGCCCTCATTAGAACTTCCCTGAATGCTCTGCAGTGCTCTTTGTAGTTTTTCCGTGACACTCGTTTCTATATATTGCAGATTATCCTCCATTTCAGGTTACCTGTTACCTTTATGTCGTTTTTTTTTTTGTAGGAGTGATCGTTGTTATTCTCCAGTCTGAGAGATTTGAACCCTTACTCCATATAAATGCTGTTTTACATGTAGATTACCGTGCATGTCATTTAACTTTGGTGTCTTATATCTGTGTGTTCATTCAGGTTTTGAAGATCAGTCTTATTGGACACAGAAAACGGATCTTGGCCTCGTTGGGGGACCGTCTACACGAAGACACCCCACAAAAACCTCCGCGGGCCATCTCCCTCAGGGTGAGTGATCCTCCGCCAGCAGACCGGATGTTGTACCAACCATGATAACACTCGGCAAAATCTAAACCAACGTAGAATTGAATTATTAAGAATTCATCACAGATGGCTGTGTATTTCTCTAAGGGAAACATGGCCTCCCCACTGCTGCTGCTGTTACCACCCAACTGATTACCCAAATCTCTGAGGCAGGCACAAAATGGCCGCCCCACTGCAGTTTCCTCCCCTCCGGATTTTTTTGGATACTAATCACAAGGAACTGGCTTACTCCCATCGGTGCTACGCTCTAATGTGCCCTATAATAGCCTCTTGCTCTTTGTGCTGTTGAAGCAAGGGAGTCATGTGTGTCTGCCTGGTTGATTCTGCTCATTTTTCTTCGTCCAAACAGCCAAAATTGTCAACTGTGTCTCAACATGTCCACCTACAAATTAAAATGATGTGCTGGGCTTTAAAATAATCGAACACTCTCTGGTTTGTAGTTATTCGTAGAGCATCTAACACTAAAATAAATGAATTAGAAAATCAGCAAATTTCCACAATTGAGAAGCTAGAAGAAGCATGTTCAGCACTTCTGCGTGATCAACTACAATAATTGATTCATTGATATAAATTCTTCAAAGAGGTGCCATTGGCTTGTAATTAAAAAAAAAAAAGCAAGAGTATACTGTATGGCTGTAATAGAGAGTAAAATGATGTGGCAGCCTTTCCTTCCAGTGAGTGAGTTGAGAGCTGTGTTTACTCAGTAATATAGTACAAACAGTAGCGGACAGCTGAGTGCATTAGGGCAAATGGTTGAATGAACAGAATGCGGCTCAGGATGAGAAGTGAGTTGAAAAGTTTTTCTCTTCAGCTTCCAAAGACACCGATAAAGAAAGTCTTCTCATATTTAATCAATTAAAAGTGATTAATGTATCAAGAGAAATAACCTTCTAACATAGAAGACCATTACACAATTAAAATGTAGCAAAGTCCTTATTCTTTGGGGTGGTTTAGACTCCACCCCAGCACGAATAACCTGTTACATGAACATCCTTTTCCACTTTAAGGATCAAGTCGATGCTTTTTCGTAAAGTGACTTAACACCGAACAGACGAAGCTTCAGCGCAGTGCTCACAGACACACTGAGACCTGCTGGATGTGGGACAGTCTTTGCCTCCGAGCAAAACAATTTTAGGCACTGGTACACAGCAGCATAGCAACACGGGAGCTGAAAAATGTGACCGCATACAGTGAATGCAATTGCCCTACTTATTTTATTTGCAGCAGTGACACGGCACATTATGAAATGATGAATGAACCCTCTCTTGCTTTCCACCCCACCCCATTCCAATCTCAGGAGCCCGGCGGGAACCACACTCCTCCCCAGCTCAGCCCGTCGGTGGGCCAGGCAGCGTACACGGCAGGGGTCCCGGGCGGATCTCTAGACGTGCAGCACCTCATCATGCAGGCAGATGCCCGGCGCAGACAGCGCAGCAATGATAACTACTTCGAGGACGTGCCGCGATCCAAGCTGGAGCGACAGATGGCCCAAGTCAGCATGGTGAGGAAGGGTGGAGAGGATGGAGGGATGAATGGAGGGAAGGGGCGGGTAGAGAGGGTTGGACTCGAGGGCAGTATTATGAATGGTCATACTTTATATTTAAAGGATAAGTCTGGTTTGTAAACATTCCTGTTATCTATTTGTATCAATGACTAATATAAAAATCAGATTTTTGTAATAATCATTCAAATGATTATCTAGATCGTCTTTTATTATAATTGATAGTCATACATGATAAACTAATGAGCTTTCAAGAAGTATCACACTTGTTATCAGGGCACTGGAATATATTTTAATTATAAATGAAAAATCGCAGTAATTAAATGCTTGTCTCTAATAGATACAAGATGCCAAACTCAAAGTTTTTCATCCATCTGTTTTGGTTGCTCATATAAATTTAGCAAAAACTGTAAGGAAACTGGAAATTTATTCCTGAAACTTTCTGCTAAATAATAATAAAACATGCAAACGACAGTTCAATGGGCGACTGGCTGTTCAACAAATATTGTGGTTCTAAAAAATGGAATAAGACAATCTTCTTCTGCCTTAGAAAATAAATGTTTATCTCCTGCAGTCTGTGTCTAATGCACACAAACAGCATTTTTCTACTCTGTCATCAGAGGATGTAATACTTCATAATTCTGCATAAACAAAAAACTTTACCAAATAAGCATCTAAACTGTCCAGCCAATTTTATTCTCATCCAAACGCAAAATGAGAACTTTACAACCTACAATCAACAGTTGCACAATGACTCAAACACACACACACACACACACACACACACACACACACACACACACACACACACACACACACACACACACACACACACACACACACACACACACACACACACACACACACACACATCTGAGGCTGCAGCTGTGTTTTGATTCAGTATGATTAGGGTCTTTTTGTGTCTCTGTGTGAATCACAGATCTTATCAGCACAGATTATCACACACTCATGGTTATCCTGCTAAATCGCTCAAGTGTGTGTGTGTCTGTGTGTGTCTGTGTGTGTCACACAGTGTGTCCCCCTGTTTAGATACAACACTCTTGAGGTGGCACTGATGACTCAGCTTTGCCAGAATAGAAGAATAACTATTAGTGACGAGAGTAAAAATCGTTGCTCTCTGTTTCATTACTGTCAACACATTTCAACTGGTTCTCCCTCCGGCTCTTCCCTCTCTTTCCTTTTCCTTCCTCCCTTCCCCTTCAGAAAATAAAACCCAGGAGAACAAGACACATTTTCTGGCCCTTAAGTTGGCACAATATAGTGATTTCCAGCTGAGCCCCTTGGTGGGTCAAAGTGTATGGGGGGAAACGGGTGTAATATTGTTAAGCTGGTGGATTTGGGCGTAGATTTGGACGGTTGTCGGTTTCTAAATGCCTATCCCCAAGTTGTTTATCCAACATCCCTGCCTCTGACTGTAAGGTCTCACCTCGGTCCCTCACCAACCTCCTGAGAAGGATTACATACACAAGCAATCAGATACGGACTGACGCACAAACATGCAGTCTTTGGCACAGCTTGTGTGTGCGTGTGTGAGATTTTGGAGGTTTTGACTTTAGCTAGCATTATGTCAGTGTGTGTGTGTGTGTGTGTGCATGCGTGCGTGCGTGCGTGCGTGCGTGCATGCGTGCGTGTGTGTGCATTCCTCCTCACACAAAAAACATCTGCTTTCATTTACCAAAGAATGAAAGACCATAAAACAAACTTAATTGTTATCCACAGATATTTGAGAAGTATGCAGATAGGATTTAGGTATTTCCTCTGTTTGAAAGTTGAAAGCTCACTGTGTGAAAAAGCGGTTGAGCCGCAGCAAAGAGTCTTAAACTGAGCTAAAGAACGTAGACATTTAGGAGCTCAGCATAATTCATTTGAATTTAATTTCCTCTTGGATGTTCTTTGAAGCGTGTCCCGTTGATGGCATGTTCATGCTCGGGCAGGGAAGCAGTCACATTATGAACTTAAACTTAGGCCAACAACTTATGTCAATATGAGATACTTAGCGCAAGCCTTAATGTCATGTCTCCTCTTTGTAATCTTGTGTGATCTAATTTGCATCGTGACGTGCAATTGGTTGTTGTTTCAGGCCGGCGAGTGGTGCGAGCCAATCACGTTGCGTCCGCCGAATGAGGCCACCTCATCCACTCCGGTGCAGTACTGGCAGCATCATCCCGAGAAGCTCATCTTTCAGTCCTGTGACTACGAAGCCTACGTGAGTCCAACCCCTTCTCCACTTCACTCTCACATCTTTGTTTATGTCACTTGAATTGTCAATTGATTATTAATATAGTTTGCATCATCTTCTGCTGACTCATTTGTCAATTAGTCAACAATCATTTCAGCTCTACGTGCATGAAACTTATACACAAACTGAATGTAATGATATGAAAGACTAATGACCCTCAGCTTCACATTTCAGTCAGACCTTCCATTAAGGATGTTATATGTACACTAAGTTACCATGGCTACACCCTTGCCCCTTTGATTGATTACATGCTCAGCAGCCAAACTACAGTGATGGAGCAGGCAAACCAACTGAGATACCACTGGCTCTCAGACACATTGAGAATGTATGTGATTGTGTATTTCCAAAATTTAAGTGATTGGTTCTGAGGCATTTTGATGAAGACTTTGATTATATATGATCCATGTTATTTAGTAGCAGAGAGACGAGGGGAACAAAATTTGAAAAAAAATACATTGTGGAGATGAGTCCCAAGAGCACTTCATCCGTCAGTCAAAAACCTGTCCTCCTTCGATTGATAGAAATCAGTATGGACCACTAGGCCTCTGATAGATACACAACTACACAGGCGACATGTTTCAGGTAGAAAGGGGAACGCAGGATGGGTGGGCCGCCAAAATATGGAGGTGCTCTCACAGAGCCATTTATGACACCGTCTCTGACACTAGCCGTCCCAGGACAATGGGCTGCAGAAAGCTCAGAAAGTGAGATAAATGAGCAGGAGCCACAACAGAGGGGGAGGCTGAGCACTCAGCGTGAATATTGGCAAGCTGAGAAAAGACGGAGAGTGAAGAGGAATAAATTAGATGGATAAGACACTGATGAGAAGGAAAGAGGAGAGAGAGGAGTGCACTGTGTTTGTGTTAATAGAGAGGAGGGGGTGGTAATAAGCCAAAAAGGACTGAATAAAGGATGTTTCAGCACCGCAGGCTCTAAATAAACAAAACCCTCTCTCCTCCCCATTCAGCACCGGCCCAGATGACGCTGTAACTGTATTATGTCAGGTTCACAACCAGAGCCTGGAAATATTATCTGAAGTTATCACAGATCCATTTCCAGTAAAAAGCCTGCAGATATTCTAACAACATTACCACACGTTACATCATCAACAATGAAGCCAATGTTACCTCAACATTGGGCCATATCATATTAATCTACAAGCTTCCACAGAGGCAGGATTCAATATACAAATCTTTACAATTCTCAAACCCTTTCTTTATGACTTTTGTAGTCAAATAACACCTTTGGTTGAGACTGAAATATCTCAACAAATGAACGGTCCCCAGAAGACCTTAATAACCATTGGCTCATGGTCGTAGGCCCTTTTGCTATCTTGTCAACATCTTTGAATGTTATATGGACTGAATAAAACACATTTGTTTTTGTATAATCTAACAATAACTGCCCCAAAGACAGGTAGAGGAGGCGGCAGCTGGTCTTTTGTTCGGTTGTAAAACAAGCGTGATGCATCATGTGATTTGTGCCCAGACAACCACCTCCTGATCCGCTAAGGCTCCCTGACTGAAAGTCATGGTCTGTGCTACATAAAACGTAGTTCATCACGCAAAGCAATTTGCCCAAAAGGTTGTTTTACCTCTGTTAATCAAACTGGAGATAAATCCAGTGAGATCAATGTTCCATTCTCTGATGCTTTATTTTGCCGTCATTTACTGAAGAGTCACGCAAATTAGATTAAAAAAAAAGAAGCTGTAAATATTCCTCCTTCAATTCACTAAAAGCCTTGTTAGTGTCTGGCTTCAGGGAATGAGGCTGGAAGGGCACCGCGAGGTGGTGAATGTCACACCTATCAGGTGCTGTAATGTCCACATAAACATTGTCCCTGTAAAACACTGTCACCATCATCGCTTCTTTATTAAATCAGATATGTTGGTCATTCCCAGACAGAAAGTGTTAACGTTCCTCCAGGAGCCTCGCAAGGTTCATCTAATCACTGCTGTGTGTAGCTACAGACTACAGTCATATGCTGCTCTACTATAGCTCCTGTCAAGATCCATGTTCAAAACATTCATAAGCCCCTTTTCCACAGCCTGTTCAAGGTATGAACTAGTAATTAGGCAACATTGCTGTTCCGCCTTAATGTCGGCAGTGGAAGGAGTCACAGAGCCAGATTGACGTCTAAATTAAAGTGGAGTGGGACAGGACCCTGACGCTGTTGTGTTAAGTGTCAAACCTCTGGTTTCAGTGCGCTGACAGAGTTTCTGAAATCACACACGGGGGCAGCAATATGTTTGCTTTTTTGGTTAAGTGCAAACCACTTAAAGCTTCTCAAACTTGTTCCCAAACTTTGTGATCTCCATTAAAATGGAAACTAACAGGGCCTTTGCAGAAATTAAAATGTTGTTATGTAGCTTAAAATATTTGTACAGAGCCATAACTAGACACTGATATACTGTACATACCCTGTGTGTATTTACTAATCATTTTTGTGTCTTTTCCATAGTACCTGGGTTCCATGCTGGTGAAGGAGCTGAGAGGGACGGAGTCCACACAAGATGCTTGTGCCAAAATGAGGGTAATGCGCAACTTATCACGTTTAACTTCTGCTGCTGCTATGACAACCTCCTTTAAGTCATGTCCATCTGCAGGAACATGAGGTTAACTGCTGACATCTGGCAACACAATCTGAAAGAGACTATAAGGATAAGAAGTTTTAGTCCTTCATTTACGTGTCGTCAAAATGGGACCAAAATAATTTAATTATTTTCGAGGCAAACCACCACAGCAAGTGGCTGTGCTATAAAAAACCTTCCTGGACCTTCAAATCTGGGACAGTCTCACAGTATGAGTGCCCTCACACTCATTAGAACTTAAGCAGACTTAAAGTATCATGACTGTGGATAAGGTGTTTTGAGGGATTTACTTTTAATATCCTTGCCGAGGAAGCTGAAAACCCCACGATCCCCATTTTACCTCATCTCTTCCTCTCGCTTTGTCATTCAGCCTCTCACTACCATTATCCATCTCTTGCTGTCCATGTCTCCTCTTCCAGCTTCCTTCCTAATTTCTTTTCCATATTTTACTGTAACACTGACTACCTCTGGCCCTCTGTTCATATCTCTCGTTTTCATCATGTGCTGCTGCAGTGTGAAGATAAACTGTAATATTCATGAGCAAAGCTTTCAGTTCCTCTCTCCTCTTTTCATCTGTCTCCATATTTATGTTGCCACATCACAGGGCATCTTTCGTTATCTCAGCATGACACACCTTTGCAGTGCACCCAAGGTTCTGTAATTAACTGATATTCACATCATATATTTCTGGCTTGTAATACCACGTGAACCAACCTTCCGCCTTCACCTGCTTGCCTCTGTTCCCAGCATGCCGGCTTTCATCCGTCACTCTCACCCTCCACTGTGGAGGTAGATGTGGATGTTTAAATCCCAACTCCACAGCCTCTAGCTGCCAGCGGAGCCGGGCAGCGCTGCCTGCCTTTGTCAGCTTTTCAGCACTACCTGATCCTGACAGGGCCGAGCGGCAGCAGCAACACATTGCGAGCAGGAAGTAAAGAACAGAACAAAGAAATGACAGATATGGGGAAAAAACAAAGCCAGCAAGGAGATTTGACAGAGGGAGAAAGGGAAGGACAGAGCATGATAGAAGTGTGGAAACTGAGAGGGAGATGACAGGCGAGATGGTAGGAAAGGGACTAATCTCACATGTATTTCTTTGAATACATTAAAGCGTTTGGCAGGTAGAATGACAGCTTGGAGAGATGATGCTGAAAACGCTGTAAATCACACGGTTCTCCACAGCACCTCACTTCATAATGGCCGACTTCAAATATAGGTAATCGAGACACGTTTAAGTGCCAGTATGTCATTAAAATGAATGAGTAGAGGCATATTCTATAGGAGTCTTATTGGATTTGTAGCGCTGGAGTCGATAGGACTTAGAAATTTAATTCGGAAGCAGGTTTTTATGAGGCAGCAGACAACCCCCGACCTTTGGAGAGGATTTGAATTGACTGGTAATTGAGTTAAAGTTCAATTAGCTCATTTACCTCAATGCTTAATTTATTCATTCAAATTCTGTTTAGGTTTTCATTGTTATTTTCACATGCTTGTAGACCTGAGGCAGCTTCTGAGACATGGACCCAGTCTTTCATAAAACTAAAAGGTTATTGGAGATCTCGGCTGATCAAAATTCATCAATGAAGGTGTTGAAATTTAATACTGTAACTGATTTCTGGGTTTTTTTGGTTGTCATTTACGTGTGAAATCCCTCAAAAGTCACTTCTGCCTCTCTCCTCTTTCCGTCTCTGTCTCTTGTTTTGTGTGCACTCCAAGAAGTCGACAGAACAGATGAAGAAAGTGCCGACCATCGTGCTCTCCGTGTCCTACAAAGGAGTGAAGTTCATCGACGCCACAAATAAGGTAACACTCATGGCTCATTTTGTGCGACGCCTACTGAATAACACATTAAAGGTCAGGCTTTTGAACATGAGCATCAGTGACATTAGGAGGTGTCAGGTCTGGGTAGTATCTCAGCACTGATGTCTGCTGCTGCAGCCGCCTGGCAGATTTAAAAATTAATAAGGTGTGAGAGAAAACCAAAACACAATCAGGCAATAATTAGAGTGGAACGGATGAGCAGAATATTAAGGAGATCAATAAAAACCATCCATTAAATCCTTTCTGGAATTTTTAGGAAGCTCATAACATCTTTCAAGGTTTCACACATTTAGAACAAAGCAAATTCCATTTTAAATCATGAGTCTGTGGAAAACTGTGGAAGCAACATTGTGCTGCAGTGATTGTGGTTTTGGGTTGTGTGAAATGAGATAAATAATAAATCAGATTTGTAGTCACACTAATTGGATCAATAGAGACAATCATCAGTCTCTCTTTGCACATCTTTATCTTCCCTCTCTCTCTCTGCAGAATATCATAGCAGAGCATGAGATTCGAAACATCTCATGTGCGGCTCAAGATCCAGAGGATCTGTCGACATTTGCCTACATCACCAAAGACCTCAAGTCCAGTCACCACTACTGCCACGTCTTCACTGCCTTTGATGTGGTCAGTACTGTCACTGTGTTCACACGAGCAAGAATCAAATTCACTTAGCCTGTAACGTCATATTCATATTCCTGTTTACTTTTGCCGCCTCCTGTCAGAACCTGGCGTATGAGATCATCCTCACACTGGGCCAGGCCTTCGAGGTGGCCTACCAGCTGGCTCTGCAGGCCAGAAAGAGCGGCCACGGGTCGTCTACACTTCCCGAGAGCTTCGACAGCAAGCCCAGCAAACCGGTTCCCAAACCCCGCGTCAACATCCGCAAATCTGTAAGCAACACTGCCGTACAGCTGCTCTACTAATTGCAGGGAAAATCCATCACAAACTGAAACTTGCATCAGCAACTCCAAGTGTGTTTGACAGTCTGGATTGGACGAGTTGTAAAGTCTTTTAAAAGCTAACCTTCGATAACAGATTATATAATTTCATAACTTTTAAACTGGGTCCTCTTAATCTTTTAGCTAATTCATGATAAACTTGCTCTGTCCAGCACATTACAAGACTATTTTAGTAAAGAAAAACAGAAGGAATTTTTGTGTGATGGATTTTCACCTAAATTTCTGATGTCAGCGTTCAACTCTTGAACTAAAATTTAGTTTATTCTATATTTGCATTGAACTAATAATCGTTAGCAGCATTCCATCTCCACTGGAATCTGTCCATAATATTCATCACTCTGCTCCGATTCGTCACAGTCGCTCATCTCTGCTCATATACATCATGTTCAGCTCTGTTTGGTTTACTGGGATTATCCCGAGTCACTTGAGTTCTGTATGTGTGAGAGACTTGGCCCAGCGGACGCTGTGGCAGAGAAGTAGTGTAGGTGGATATTGGATCTGTGAAGCATCCTGTCAGTCTTACAGTGTCTCTGTAGTCTCTTACACGCTGGACTGATTGATTGAGAAGAAGATAAAGAATCCTCACGAGGAAAACTCCCACATACAGCACGCAGCCTTGTTTGTAAAATGAAATTATTAACATTTCAGTCCATTAGATTCTCATCAAAAATGCTGTAGTATGTAGGAGTCTGTAATGAGTATGTCTGATCAGTTCCCACCTACTGCCATGGGTGCATGGAATCTACTAAAATCCAAAGTTCTTATGATGCAAAGCAATTTTAGTATATTTTAGCGCAAAAAGGTGTGATATTTTTGTCATCAATAATCATGGCATGAGACACATTAGTAGCCTTATATAACACAAAACAACTTTTTTCTACAACCTTTCCACTTTTCTTCAAAGAAGAACATGCTGAATCCATTTCCTTCCTCATGAAACATTTGTAAAGCCGACTTTTTGAGTAATGCGTGTTCTCGCATACTGCTTGTGAAACCAGCTCTGTCCACAATGCAATCAAAACAAGGACTGAAAGAACTGCCTAACGAGGGGTCAAAAAAACTAGTTGTCTAATTTCAGTTGGTACCAGTAAAGTATTGCTGTTGATACCCAGTTCTAGCTTTGTGTCTATTATGAATTTGTGTGTATATGTGCAGACGTGACTGGTCTTTCTTCACGCCTCCTCCAAGCACAGCGTCACAGAGTCTATCTGTAAAACCTATCGACCTCCTGTTAACCCTGACAGAGCTTCAAAATAGTCGCACTCACCCACTTCGCTCCTCCACTGACACGCATCGGCTGGCACAGCAGCACATGTGCGCCTAAAACGACCTGGTGTAGAGTTACGCCGGCTGCTATATCAGTGCGCCTGCACCGTTTACATACTGCGAGTCATGGAAGAAAGAGATTGTGATAGAGGAGAATCAGTGGCTTTGGAGGAATGGCCTCACTCTCTATAGTTAGAGCAAGTCCGGGAGTGAGGAAAGAGAGTGACAGACGAAGGATCAGAAAAAAAAGAGGACATGCAGTACTTGTGTTTGCTCGCTTCCTGTGCGTTGTTTGTTGTCCTGCGCCTACAGAGATGATGGACTATGGCATGTGTACACACAATCTGCTGACTCGGATACAGTTACATTAACCATTAATTACCTCTCTGTGCCTGTAGTCAATGGCTTGTGATGCGCAGCAGGGCATACTGCAGGATTCACTTAATATTCCTGCCACCTGCCAGCCATAATCTCCATGCTGCAGCACCTCTGAAGCCACTGTGCTTAAAATACTGTTGCTTTGTTTTTCTACCCAGAAGTACCAGTTTCTTCACACCCTCTGATTATCATTTTTATGTTCTTTGTGTGCTATCTGAGGAGCTCTGCTTGTAAATCTCCCTCCACATCCACTTAACTTACCCATGTGAGCGTGAGCGTGTCTGATATGACACTGTTGTCTTTGATCAGCATCGGCATGTTAGTGTAATCTGAGAGAAGCTTCAAGATGACGTTGGAATCCTTAACCGTGTGAGATTGACAATTCTGTATTCCTGAAGTGAAGTGAAAAAAGCTCGTCAGAGATGCGAAAATAGCTTGTTTCCAAGCAGCGGATTCATTTTTAGCAGTCGAAGAGAATAACAACTACAAGCTATCTCACAACATTGGCTGGTTTTTTCTTGACAATACAAAAAAAAATGTAACTGCGTCTGGGTGGTGACGATGATTTTGCAGAGTGATGTTTTGTCAGTTTGCTGTGCCATGTTCATCTTGTTGGGCGCGTTGTTGCCATGCAGGAGTTGCTATATAAATGTGGTGTACTCTATCTGGAGTTTTGCTGTTTTTCAGTAATGCCTGCGCTGTTGCCAGGGCGATGACTTTGCTTCCACATGGGTTTTGCTTTGGTTTTGAAGCGTTGTTGCCATGCAGCTACTCTGTCATCGTTGTGGTTCCTTTGCCTTGCCGCCCAATTTGACCTCTATGTGACCTCTGCCCCTGTAGGTCATGTCCCCCTCCAGCCGCTGGTCACTGGGCCACATTTACACCCCTCACCGGCCTCCTGTCCACCCTTCCTTTCCTCCCCCTCGACTCTTCCATCTTCTTCACAAAGCTCAGTCTCAGGTCCTCCACGCTTTTCCTTCTTTTCCTCTTTATTCCCACATGACTTTTCTTTTAATCAAGAAGAAAGCGCCATCTGTAAGTGCTTCCATTTTGATCCGTCGCTCTTTTTTTCAACTGACTGCATCCCATGTGTGTCCTTTTTGCAGTGAGTATTTTTGTCTCATTCTTCAATTACTAACTATCTCTATATCAACAGTTAGTGGCATTGCTAGTAAAAAGACAGATGTGACAACGGTCGGTCTTGCATTGTGGTGTCTTTTTATATGATTCAACCCCTTGATACACTGCCACCTTAAAGATGAACATTTAGGTGGTAAATATATGAATAAAACGATTTTGGAGCAATGACAGTACTTTAATGAGCTTTTACGCATGGAGGTATTTTTACTGACCCACATCCTCCCCCATCTTCATCTTGCAAACGAGGCAGCTGAGTTTTTAAAGGGTCATCAAAAGAGGTCGGCGCTACCAGAGCATAAAATGTGCCAAGAAATTATTCAAATGTGCATTAGCCTTCCATTGCATACAGGATGTTTTGCATCATCTTGGGTTGCAGAGGTTGAAAACGGTTTGTAGAAGCAAATCCCACACTGGATTTAGACTCTGCAGCAATACATCAAGTGTTGTTCAGACCCTTCCTCAGAAAAACACATTTAAAGGATGACAATCATCCGTCAGCAGCTTTGTGTGTGTGATTACATTGATGCTGGTGTTGCTCTGGAACAGTTTACCAAGCATGATGATGCCGTGGCACTTGCATCTGTCCTTAATCCTGTAACCCCATAACAAGATTATGAAGCCTTGTTGGCGATGTCCGAGTGTGAGTAAGAATAGAGAACTGTAATATGCTATAGATAGTTTTGTTGCTGTTGCAGTACGGGGTGAGAAGATAAACATGGCACTGTTGGTTTACTTCAGAACCACACCTACGACTATGATGCAACTTTAATGCTTTTTGTAGAAAATGTCTCTCCCCTCCCCCAACTCATCTGAAAATCAACCCCTTGTTGCTGTGGGCTTCTTTCTTCTATAGATTGTTTGACTTGCTTCTAAGTCACTTCTTCTTTGAACGCACTTCATAAACATTACCATTATAATAGAAATCGTGCAGGATCTATTTACAGATGTATACATTTAAAAGGATATATTCTTGGAACGTCACACTGGGTTTCAGGTCTTTTCCCGTTTTGCTTCTTCATTTTTTCCATTACTGTACATTACTCTTATCACATCCTCCACTCTTTCATTCGACCTGCTGTTTCCATTGACCTTATTGGTATGCAATTGAATCGGAAAATGTCCATTTTCGAAACGGCCACTGGCATTCCAAATATGTCATGACTGATCGATTGTTTGATCTGAAAACATGCTATGGCCAAAAAATATAATTTTCAGAAATAACGAAAAATGCGAGCCACGTTTCCTTGTCCCTCTTCTCTGCTCCTAGTTTTCTTTTATTTTAATGTTTTTTCCTGTTTCCATTTCCCCTCCTCCTCCGTGTGTGTGTGTCAGATGGAGCAGCCGTCCATGGACCAGAAGGGCCACGCCAACGTGCCGTGGATTGTGGAGCCGGGTCAGGAGGCCAAGAGAGGAGTCAACACCAAGTACGAGACCACTATTTTCTAACATACACCCGCCTTGTCCACTCCTGTGTGTGTGTGCCTTTCAGAGGTTGCCCTGTACCGGGGCCCCGCCCCGGAGTTGGGCTCAAGCGACGCACGCTGCCGTGTCACCTCGCCGGCTGAAACATAAAAAACGAAACATCCTGCCACGCCCCCATTAGCCGAGCCTGTCCACTGCATGATGACGTTTGGCGCTGCACTGTCTCTTCTTTCTCCTGTCTCTGCTCTCCCCCTCTCTGGCCCGCGCCCTATCTTCTTGCCTGCAGGGCTGGCGCATGACCTTTGAATCCAGGGGTGTGGTGCACTTCTGTCTCCACCTGTAGGGGGAATGGTCAGCTCCGTTTTTCCACTTCCTGTTTGTCGGTCAGTCAGCCAGTTGGTTGGTCTGCTTTTTGTTTTTGCTTCCTGTTGACGGGTGAAACCCTCTCGAGTCGTCTCTCTCCTCCTGCCTCCATCCCTTGCTTTTATCTACATTTCAGCCCCGACAACTTGAAAGATTTGAAACCAGAATACTGCTAAGAGCCGTAACAGTGTTTTAGCTGTATGTTGAGCCGAGTGTGGGAGCTGACAATGTGGAGGGATGTTGTCTTACATGACAACTGGAGGAAAGCTCAGACTTTTTTTAATCAAAGAGGAGGTGATGTAGCACAGTCTAACTCTGACTGGTTCATCCAGCAGGCTACCAGAATGTATTTCAACTTTTTTATTCTTTATCTTTATTATTCTTTATCTTTATTTTTTTTGAATACTAACAAACTATGACAACTAATTTCTTTGATAAACAGCTTTAAACTTTGACAGGAAGATGTTGGTGATTTTGGGCTTTTATTGTACGTATGTTCAGAATTATTTTAACCACATTTTTTTCACCCCCTGGTCATAAACATAATTTTATTTTGGGGGAAAAAATCTTGTATGTTAAAGGTTTTAGCATGTGGCTTGTGAGACGCATGGTGGCCATTTTGGTTTTCCTAAGCAGGTGGGCCGGTGGAGAGGCAGGGTGTGAGGGCTCTCTCGATAAGTGATGTCATCTCATTTGCAGGGCAATGCCGGACGCTCATGTCTATTACTGTGGAATACAAAGAATGTAGCCAGCCCTAAACAAGGACCTTGTCACACATACAATGCAAAAAGGACTACAACGGACTACAAACATGGACGCTCCAGTGTTTAAGGTTGACTACAAACAAAATTTACATCCATCATTCACATGATGCTCGACACAGTAAACGTTGGACCAATAGACACACACTCACAGGACTGCCTGCTCTGAATGTACACTTATCTGAAGCAGCCTCAACTTTCTGCAACTACAGCAGCATCTGTTTTATGCAGCCAGCTGGGAGGCATGACCATTGAACTTTTGGAGAGGTTAGAGGGCATCGGTTGGTAATATACAATGGGCTCTTTAAGGGCACCACTGGGCATGTCAATATTGGAATGGGAATGTGTTGGAGGATGTCTGGCTGGCTCTTTTTGTTTTCTTTACAGTCAGAAAATAAGAGATATATGCACAAGCGTGTAAATGTGATTGGACTAGCTGCAACACGCTTCAACCGCAACAGGTGCGTCGTCGTAACTGACGATGAACCTATGTGAACAAAACTGCATCTGTTTAAAAAAAGTATTCTATTCGTATTGCCCGACATTTTAATGTTTAATATGAGAGTATTATCTGATGATTATGTTTATTCTTGTGCAATTCTTGTCTACTGTTGTCTTAATGTTACATTATTTTTCTATGATATGCTGAGATGAAAACTGTTGAGCTTGAGAATGATGGCCATCCTTTAAAAAAAATAATAATCTCAAAGTAGATGATAGTCCTTGAGTGAATGTTACAGGTGGCTCGCTAACTCGTCAGGTCAACCCTCCGTCATTTCTCATGGGGCTCTACTCTTATCTAACAGATCTACTATTTTAAACGCAGTATTACTGTATCATTTGGATGACATGTCATCCAGTTATAAAATGTACATAGATATTTTGCCAACTCATTGTTCATATGTGTAATGTAAAAGAATAAAGGATTTGCAGTACATGGCACTGGAAACAAGGTACCAAAATAAAGGTTGAAGATAAAAAACAAAAGAGAAGTGTTAGATTGTATTTTGAGTGAAAACTGAAATGGGTTACATGGTGACATCACTGCTGACCAACTAATGTACATAGGCTTGGGCTTCCAGCACACTGATTTTTGTAATTTTGGCCATTATTTATATCCTTGTAAAGCACATGAAATAAAATACAACTTGTACAACCATTATTTATCCTCGAGATAAAGTTGTCATCAGTTATTTTCTTTCCTCCGCCAATACATAAAAAAGGTCTTATAAACTAGAGTTTTTTAAGGGAATCTTGAAAGGATCTTTTCTACCAAAGTAATTGCAGAAATCTGCAACCATGTCACCTTGACTGTAAACGGAGCTGAACGGTTGTAAACTAGGCCTGCGACTTAACGCTTAATCATTTTAGTTGATAAAATATATCCATCCTAGTTTTTCTGAATACAAGGTGAACGACTTCAAAAGTCTTGTTTTGTCAGCTTCACGAGCCATGTAATGACAAACAAACCTTACTTTCAACAGTGTATGAAGGGATGTTGTGAGTGTCACATACCTCATGTTAAGTTTGACACTGATGACTCCTCGACTCGCTATCCCAGCTCCTTGGGAGAAAATCTTCACAAAGAGAAAGAGACAAAAAGGTTAAAAATAATTAATTTCTACTGCTCACATCAAATCATTAAGGATCTGACATTAAACTCTTTTCTCAGAAGTTTCCTCCGAACCTGTAGGTGTGTATTTGTACCGCTGTGAGGACACGTTTCTTCTTTTCACCTAAACTGACATGACAGAGACATCAGTGGTAAAACTTTGTGACAAGCTTTACACACTGCTGCCATACAGCTAATATGAGGTTTTATGGTAAAAAAAAATGTCTGTGATTAGTTTAAGGAGTATTTATCTATAGGATGTCTACACAATATATATAATGAACTGATGAAGTAAAACCTCACACACAGCAGTACAATTTGCGACTTAATACTCTTTTACAGTTGGACAGCTCAGGAGTACATGGACTCTGACGGAGAGGTCTCCACAGGGTCAGCCTTCTTGTTCGCTCAATCAACTCTCTCCACTGGCCACCAGACAGCTCGACTGATACTTTTCATACCCGTGGTAATGAAACCTGGTGCTAGTTTCCATGGCGACCAAATCCCTGCACGGTTTGACCCATAGGCCTCTACGTGACATTGAATAAAGCACAAACATACATCGACGCTGCCATTATAAATAACAGCAGACCATCACAACAGCCATTTATTGACCATATACGAAACAAAACAACCCCAATCTCAATCTGTTCCACTGAACAGGCAGATAATATTACGCTTTTTCGAACACTGCACCTGAATCGACTCATGTTATTAATATCACAATAGTATGTCATCACGAATCCAACTTCCATTGCTCATCGTTCCTCTATGCTTTGTAAATCTGACACTAAAGCACACAGGTGTGAAATGAACCAAAGGTGCAACACAAATGTATGAATGAAATATTAAATGAGTTTAAGCTTCAGATGAAAGCTCACATATGAACATTTAATCAGTTATCAACAAACATTAGCCAACTGAATGGATCTGTTTATGCAATTAAAGGAAAAGAAAAAAAATAATCAAACAAAGCTTAGCCATGCAGGATTTGATTAAACAAACATGAAGAGGCTGGCAGCGTTTGGGAGCCGCAGCCCCTCTGGCTCTTCTCACCACACGGTCCGCCCGGATTTGACTGACGGGGCTTCCAGCCAGATAATAAACCCAAACATGTTCATAGTTTAAAAGGATCCACAATGGCAAGTGGAAAAAGTTAAGAGCATGTCAGGTCAACAGAGGCTGCTACAGTCATTTAGAATGTTTTCATGTCATCAGAAATGTATATTAATTTATCCTCCATTAGTTACTATGGGGCCAGGTTCTGTTAGAACTGTGTTCCTGGTTTGCATTTTTACTGAGCTCTAAGGAATCTCTTTCCAAACCATTTAATGAATCCTACTTCTTTGTATTTTTTCCCCACTTAGACTGGTTACAATGAAAAACATATGAGCGTAAACAAATTTATACCAATTCCATCAAGGTTCCATCGAGGATTAAACTTGAATGGGGCTGCGACTTCAGTTTAATTGATACTTGATTAATTGTTTTAAGTAAAAATGTATTTTTCCCTCTGCTTTTTACTCAAATCAGAAGACGTCTAGTTTTGACTAACCCTTTAAAAGCCAGAGATATGATATATTTTGTTCATGATCATTTTAAGACGTGGAGGCCAAAGAGAGTCTGAAATTTGCCTTTTTTTTTCTTGAACAATTAATTGTCTAATCATTGCAGCTCTCAACTTAACTGTGGTATGGTTAATGTGTTCAGAGTTTTTACTTAATTTCAAGTGGAGTTACTCAAGACACTAATTAAAAGCTAAACCTAATTTTAATCACCCTAATTAACCTACTGTCTAATTAAACTACACTATGCTACACAAATATCTCTGGTTTAAACTGGTTTCTCTCCACAACAACTCTGGTGTTACTGGAGGAGACACACCATCACCATATTTCACCAAGCCAGAATAAAAAAACTGATCACGTGTGGCAGTGAGGACGAGCGCCTGTGGTTGAGTGTCTACTAAACTACAGTGGGCTGACATTAACAGTGAGTATCTGAACGGCTGAACAAGCATTTGTCATGAACCATAAACCACCGAATGAAAAGACTCGTGATCCGTTTTGCGGGCCGGACAGTTACAATCTGCAGCCAATGGAAACGACCACGAGGCTGTTTTCTGAGATTGGAGGAGGAAGGCTGCGGTTTGGTGCATTGTGTAGAGAACTGACAAAATATTATACTGTTGGAAAAGAGCAGACCACTGCGGGACGGGAGTGGGAGGTAATTCAAGACATTATTTCTGGAAGATTAGACCACAAGTGCAGAGTGGTCCAGCGGCTGCTGTATTTAGACTCCCCCAAAGCTCCAACAGCTCGATTTTATTTTGAGTGCTGGCAGAGGTGGAGCGCAGGACTTAACAAAGCAAAGAGAGGGGGGGCACAGTGAGGAGGGAAGACGTGAATACATGCAGAAAAGCTGCAGCGCCGTGAAAAGACAACAACTGGCATCGGCATGATGGTGGTGTGTGAACAGATTTCTAGTGTCTGCAGTACACGCTTTGTCTCTCCTAGTCAGACTGCGAGAGACGGGCCAAACTTCCAGATGGTGTGCGCTGGCCATGGCTACCGGCAAAACGAGACAGCTATGCAGAAAACTGCTCATGTAGCGACAACAGTAATAATCATAATAATAATAATAATAATTGCCATTCATTCAATAGGGAAAGCTTCAATCAGAGAGCTACTAACTACTTAACACATTTGAGGGTAAAAGCAGCTGTTCTGTGATCACATTTAGATTCAGGTTCATGCTGTTCCTCCTGTGTACACTCCCACATCATATTCCTGTTATACACAAACAGGGACAAGAGATGGGAGGAGGATCTGCACCGAAAAACCCTGTTTTACATAAAGACAATTTGCTGCATTTGGTAATTGAGTGGCTGAACAACAAAACACTGTATTTGCACCTGGCAGATGTGGTGCAACAGCTCTCGCATTATCATAATGTACTGAACGAGTCCAACGTGAAAAGTGACTGGCCGGAAAGTGGGTGATCGAGGAAGAAACTGCCTCTGCAAAAGACTTGGAACAAAAGGTAGGCGGGCACACACACATACTGCTGGGCTTGGCTCACAATGTGCAAAAAATAATAAAAGTTATAGACATAAACACTTGGGCATACTCACACTCGCAGTACAGATTTTTATCCCTGGACAAAATAATTCTGCACTGTCCTCCAAAAAGAAACTGAGACACACGCTTGGTTACTGCAACAATTCATTGATCGATGAGTAATTGACTATTAAATTAATCACCAACTACTTTGATAATATATTAATCAGTGTAAGTAGTTTTTTTATGAGGAAAAAAACTCAAAAACAAAATGTTTCACTATTTAATGACATTTTATGGAGCAAAAAACGAATCGATTAATCAAGAAAATAATCGATAATGAAAATAATCGCTCAACAGTCATAGCAACAGAAAGATCTGCAGCGGACAAACAAAGAAATTGTTCATCAATAGTCTGTGACAAAACTGCTCCAACTTCCAAGTCCAATATCTGTAACTCCGCTTAAAACCTGAGGCAACAAAGAGGAAATAACCTCAGCTGAAGCATCACCACACACACCAGCAACTAGTCCCTTCAACCCAGCAACCTCCAGGAAATTCCCCAGTTCCCCTCTGCACTGACTTCCACTGTGGCTCCAGCTGCGTGACTCTGAACGTTTAAATAAGGACAACTAGCGCTTCTGGCCTGCGTTCAAACCCACGGAGAATTGGTCGAAATAGAGTTGGAACGAGGGTGGAAACTGAAAATCACCTCAGATGTGCGTCAAGTTTTTTATTCACTGATTGTGCACATTTGTACAGAAAGCCTGCATCAAACAGAATTTAAGTCTGTTTGCCCAGGTCTGCTCAGAGTGCCAAATGAGACGGGGGATAAGCGTGTAGGTTAAGTGCTGCAGCAAAATGAGATTTGACAGCACTGCAAAAAAGGCTCAGAGGAGGCATTTTACATAACGGCAATTTGCTGCATTTTGTGTAGCTGAATGCAGTGCGGAAATGTAAAGGTGGGTGGTGTTACAGCATGTGGGAAAGCTGCATGATCATCTAACCTGGAGAACACAGAAACTTCAACTGGCATGACTGCGATAAGAGCTGACGGGCTCTCGCCAGCCGTCCTGGTCCAAAACACCTCGAGCTAAGACGACGCTGCAGGCTCATGGCGAGTCGTCTTCCAGCAGTCACCCAATGTGACAGTGGTGAAGCCGAGCCGTCGCATAAAGCTGCTTATGTCACCTTCCCGGTCGGTACGCAAGAATCACCAAGGCAGAGATCACAAACAACTTATGAAGAGAAAACGCAGATCAAATATTAATGCCAAAGAAGAAGAGCAGAAGCTTAAGCTGCATTACGAAAGATGTTAATATAAAAAACACTCATCTTTTTAGCCTTAATTGCAACAGAGAACAGCATCCTACCTGTTTTGCTACACAGTTTACTTTTCCATTTGTTTCACTCTGAATTAAAATGTATAAAAGAGAAAATAGCTTTCGGCTAAACACATTTCTTTTTCCCACGCTGCAACATTTAACCGTCCTGTCGCACCATGAATACAAACAAATACAAAAGCTCATGTCAAATAATAAAATGGAAGAGAAAAGCAAGGACACACATGATCCAGGTAAAAGTTGATCTCAGCATCATCATCTACTTATGTCGTCCCCTTGCTGATGAGCATTATAAAAAACATACAGTTTGTAGTTTTCTGAGTATTTACATGTTAATAAAACCACAAATTGTACACTACAGATGTTCAGCTGATCTTCTCATCTACCGCTAAGCTACAGCATTTTTTTATTTTACAAAAAACACCACTGCTCTGTGTCCGACAGGCCACAGTCCGCTGACCACAGCAGTGCCTGCTTCAAACTCAATGGCACATTATTGTGCTCTGCTTAAAGAGCAACCTTCATTGAAAAGACAGAGTAGCGTCTTAGATCAGAGCCATTAGGCCAAATTAAGCCATCTGTTGTCAAAAATGGTTAAATCTGAAGACACGAGAGAAAAACATCACCGACTTTTCCTCCCAGTCTCTAGTTTCCGTGTGCATGTGGCTGAACAAATATTCTTTTTGTTGGTGTTTTTTTATTCCTTTTTAAGAGGAACATGGAAGATAAGCAGATAAACTGCATGAACGCACAGACACAGACGCTTCCTGAGGCGAGACAGACTACGCCGCTCATCAGCCTGCTCCAGATCTGTCTGCCTGCGTCTGAGCGCAGCAGCACTAATTGTTTGGGACAAACAATGTTTAATGTTAAATGGTGCAAGAGCGCAGGCACAAGTTATTACAATAGTGGCTTCCTCACAAAACCATGTTTTAAAATTTAAAAAATGACTGTTTGTTGCTTGGTCGAAATGAAAGGCGGCAGAGAGACAGCCTTGAAGTGGGGACCTATAATTAGCTTTTTTTGTAATGTTATATAAAGCAATTCATTTGTGATGTTTTAATTTTGCTACAAACCAAAATGTGTCCACAGGAGCAGTCAGCTCCTGATTAAAATCACAAATTTGCAACGTCTGTGACATCCATCAAGTTTCTACTGTTCAGGAACTAAACAAACATTTTGAATTATTTTATAGCACCTGAGGTTTATGTTTTTTTATATTTTATGGTGGTAACCACAGCAGCATCAATGGCTTTACCAATTTCTGAGGAAAAAAAAATAAAAAATATATTGCTTTAGTGTTGGTGCTGCATCAGGGTTAACATTGAAAAAAGTTAAAACAATACCAACGCCTGGATGTGAGCTATTATACACAAAATACCCTCCACTCACTGATATGTCCTCATGTACAGTATAATACAATATTGTTTAATTAACACGAACACAAGGAACAACAGCAGCACCAACTCTCAGTTCCATTAAAACAAGCCTGTATGCCGTTATGTGAGGTGCAGCGAGACTCCGTAGGTCCACAATATGTCATTAAAAATGAAGACTCCAGTTCAAATCTGCCCCACAGCAAAAAACTACCTCAGACAGCAGCTCCCCCATAGCAACATTAACAAGACGCAGGTCAACAACACCAAACCATCTCCTCGGAAACTTTACTGAGTTTGCTTGGATTGGATTCGGAGTTCCATCTTCATGAAATCGAGTACAAAAGCCTTCAGAAAGGCCGAAAGTCCAATCGTGCGTTGCTACATTCATAAAAACTAATCTTGCAGGCTGCCAGTGTGCCCACAGGCAGTGGAGTCGTTCCAATGAAAGTCTCTTATGGCCCCACGAACAGACGTTTGGCTCTATTGATTCTAGCCTTCTAAATAATTAGAATTAAATGTCCCAAGACAAAAGACCGTATTAGATTTATTCCAGACTGAAATCCAATTTGTACAGGCCCCGTCGACCAGAGTGATGGCACAGGGAGTAATGACGTCAACCCCTTAAATGCATATCAAGGGTCTTGAGGATCCAGGATCATATTGTCAAAATGCTTTATGAAACTAAGCCCACAAAAAATAGTTTTTCATAATAATTTTCTTGAAAAGGTATTTGCACAGGCTACACGTTTTCCTACGATAGCCAGTTCCCTTTCAGATGCAGCTGTCGAAAATACCTGGATTTACTATGAAACAAATGACTTTTACTCCTAATCCACCTTTTTTTAAGAACAAAGACAAATGTGCCCTTAATGTCAGAAGCTTCTCCTTCATAGGATCCATTAAAATGCCGAACGTTGCCAGAGCTAGATTAGTAGTTTTTTGCGTGCTTCATAATTCACCTTTAACCTCATCCTTTAAGTTCCTCTGAGATGATTTTTATCTTCCCCCCGAGAGCTCTTATATAACTACGATGAAGAACTCAAAAAGCCAGGATTTTATATTAAAGTGTAGTTTTGCTAAGCTCTCCGTAAGACGACACGTGTGCTAAACATTAGGAAATGCATCTTGGGACCTTATAATCTGATCAGTGCACAAATATGCATATCCCAGCCATAATGTCGGTAAGACAGAACTGACCATCAGCCCACTGAGCACTAAGAGGCTTTTAAAAGTGCTGCTGAACTTTTCGGTAGCCTGCACTTTCCCTGCCGCCACGAATATTGTTTACGGGTACAAAACCAGATTAAAGCATAGCGCTCTGTCTGGAGGAGTTTGTGTGTGTGTGTGTGTGTGTGTGTGTGTGTGTGTGTGTGTGTGTGTGTATCTGTGCATTTAAAGTTTATCTGTTGGGAGCAGCAGCACCTTGCGTCATCCTCAAAGCTGCTGCCGTGATGGTTTGTGTGATTCAAGGTTCATAATTCTTCAAGCGCATCTGAGCCGACGTGTGTTTGGTGCCGTACTGTGGCCTGATCAGCCACAGTGACTGTGTGATTGAAGAGGCTGATGGGACACAATGCGGACAAATTACTTGTCAAGCAAGACATAATTGCAACTATTAACTATTATTTGCAATTATTTTTCTTTTAGTCAACTAACTGATTTTTCGAGTTATAGATTCAGCTCAACTCTACATTAACACCTCTTGATGATTTTACTGTAACATTATTGTACTATTAGAAATAGACAACAGGAATAAAAATGTTTTGTATATTGTGTTGGCAAGTTCGAACGCATGCAACCACATTGTTTCTAGATTATTCAATGGACGTGGACATTATCTATTCCATTCATTTATTCCGTCCGGCTGGACAGATGAAGACGAGGTAAGCCATCACCCCGTCTTCCTGTGGCGTGTCAGTGTGGGAGCTGCTGGCCTGACTGGGTGAGCTACAGGACGAGGTGAGACACGGGTGACCACATGCAACACCCGCTCTTTACTGGGCCTCCTTCCACTTTCATTTCCACTACACTTCCTCCATCTCCCATGGCGATAAGTGGAGTTTTTGTTTTGCCAGTTCTCACTCCGGCTCCGTGTGACGTAGCCCAGGCTGCGTTACCTACACGGACCCCAAACCATCTGGGCAGATGGGTGTGGGAAGGGAAGGTGAAGCGGCAAAGGAGAAATGGGAAACGACTCAACCTGGAATGAGTTCTGGCTTCCAGCCTTCTGGCACGACGAGGAAAAGCAATAAAGGTGGCGCGCAGCTGAGCCAACAGCTGACAGGAACAGAATCCAATGTTTGGCCAAGGTCAAGGGAAACGGTGCACACACACAGACAGACACACAATCCACATGGGGTGAGGATGTAACATCAGAACACGGTCAAAGGACACAGAGGAATGATATTGTGGCGACCTGCTACTCAAGGGGTGTCAGAGACTCACTCTCTCTCGCACGCGCACACACGCGCACACACACACACACACACACACACACACACACACACACACACACACACACACACACACACACACACACACACACACACACACACACACACACACACACACACACACACACACACACACACACACACACACACACACACACACACACACACACACACACACACACACACACACACACAGGCCTTTTTCAGTTTGCCTGGTTCAATCAGTTCTTTTCTTGCCCACTGCTCCTTTAACGTATACCTTTGTCTTTCTGTGGGACAAAAATAAGAACTAGGACTGAAAAGTGAGTGTTTCTCATTGATTACCTATATTGTGGCAGTGGACTATATAATTCGATTTGCCACAGTTTCATAATGAAATCTTTTTCACACCAACTCTCATTCCGCCTCTCCGTCTCCTCCTCTCTCTCTCTCTCTCTCTCTCGACAGTGCCGGGATAAATCCCGCCGTGTCGGTGGGCCATCAAAACATCCATAAAGCTTTTTATCGTCCTCGCAGGAAGCCAGACCTCGTCCTTGTTTCAGCGGTAGCTGTAAGCGTTCCCGTGAGGGGCGAGCGGTTCTCAGCAGGCGGGCAGTCATTCAGGCTCTGTTGCGCCTGAGAGGGAAACGCGTGCCGTCGTGCAACACATGGGAGAGAGAGAGAGCACATACACACAAACCCATTTGAGGAGAGAAAGGACTTTTTTCTCTCTGTCATGGGAGTGGGACAGTTCAGGAGTATTCTTATGGGAGTGGGATGGGACAGGAATGAAAATCCTCAATTTTACAAATACTATCATGCTGTAAGTATGAAAATATGAATCCATAGGTGAAAAGAGTCCCAAGAAAATGCACTACTTTCTTCTGTTTGAGGAATGTTTGCTTAAAAACTAAAGAGATCAACTGTTTCAGGAAATTATCAAGCCATTTTTTTAAATGAAACTAGATATTGTGACCTGGTTTTTACAGACTTACGTTTTCAGCAGAGGACTGAAAGGAAAAGACTCGGCCAGGGAGTCAGAAATAGGTCAGAGACTAAAAAGAATATGGGATTTGGGACAAAGATGAACATATAGAATAACGCCAGGCTGATTCATTTTCAGGGAAAACTAACAAACACTTATTCTTAAATAACCGCCGCCGTATTACTCCTCAAATATCAATTTCAGCCATCTCTAATCTCTACCATGCAAACAGAATCACACTTACACTCCCTTTTAAGGACAAGCTGACAATCATATCATATTCACGGCCCCTCACTTTTTTATAATGTGTGCCAACGCGTTCGCGTTGCTATACCTGAGAACCTGCACATCTGCATGCGCACTGCGTAGCCACCAGCTTGCAAAAGAGAGAGGTGAAAATCTAATGAGAGGAAAGAAAGAAGAGAGAGAAAAGAGCAGAGAGAGGGAGAGAATGAAAACAAAAAGAAAGTCCTAGACAGCAGACAGAAAAGCCGGAGGGGAGCTTAGTTCTTTTGAAACAGAACCTTTCTCTTTTTTTTTTAAATCTCCTGGGAGTCCACATGCGACCGCAGACCTCTGACTGGGAGACTGTAAAGGCTTAAATATCAGGCTCGCATTAGCTTGCACTTCACTTTTCAATTCAGGACGTTATCTCTTACTGCGACTTCATTTTTTGCAATATTCACCACAACAATTCACTATTCTTAAATCAACACTGAGGCTCAGATAAACACATCTGAAAACAAAACAAAGAGTATTTTCTTTAAGGCAGAGAATATAGAGGAGTTCAAAGGACAAATCCTCATGGCATTTTTCTTTTCTTTTTTTTTTACTCCCGGCCACGCCGGGTTGAATTAGCGCGTACAGTATGACAGACATCAGAGACTGCGGGAGAGGAAATCCTGCAGCCGAGAGGGGAAGGTGGTGTCAGACAGTGTGTAGACACTCAGACAGCCAGATAGCTGTAATTACTCCAGCAGCAGACAAAGATTAATTAAGTAGGAGAGAGCAGAATTAATGAGGTTAGTGCACACCTTTAAAAACTTCACACCATCCCTGTGGAGGCTGCAGGGTGTGTGTGTGTGTGTGTGTGTGTGTGTGTGTGTGTGTGTGTGTGTGTGTGAGCGCGTGCAGTGATGGAGATGCACTGGAAAAGAAGTGGAAACAAGTCGTCAAAGTCAATAGTTCCCCGTTTTTCATTTGAAAAAGCCACATGGGAGATGTTGTTACACATCTGCACTCAGAGGAAAAGAAAGATTTTTTTAAAGCAAACAAATCCAGACGATTTGGCCGTTTCAGACCAAACCAGATACTTGAGACTAATCCCACCTTCAAGCACTGAAAGTATCAGATATGTTTAGTTTTCACTCGAAGGCAAACGGATCGCAGCTAATTAATCTGAAACTTGGCAAAGCCGTGTGCACAGGTGGGAATTTTTGGAAACGGATGAAATCGGCAACAACTTAAGATACTCATTCCTTCCGCACATAGGCCCACGGCTAAAAGCATCTTTAAATAAGACAGCAGAGCTTTCTTTGCGTTTATGCAAATGTGTGTGTGTGTGTGTGTGTAATCCGAGCTGGAACATGCCTAAATCCTCCACTCAGCAGACATTCAATCCTCCACCTATGAAAGACAACACCCTAAATTTGACACAATCTTTTCTCTCCTCTTGTTTCCAGCGAATGGAGAATATACAACCCAATACACAGGCTTGTGCAACAGAAAAATACAGGCTGTTTTTCACGTCAGCCACTGAACGACAACATATAAATAGAATGTACTGAAGTCCGGCGGACGGCTGGCAACGCTGCATTACTGTCATATGTCATATGGCTGCTCGGAAGTCTTGCACCACGATTGGACCACTTCCACAATCTGACTGGCAGCCACGATGCTCTGCGGCGCCCAGTATGTCTGAAAGACCCTGAAACAAACGCTTTCAAGTTTACTGTCAGAGGATAAGTAGTTAATGTCGTGCTGTTCTGGCCAGATAACAAGGCCCCTTGTTGTGCGTGCTGCAGCACACCATTATTCTAAAGTAATATAAAGGGACAGTTTTACCGCCGGTATTCAAAGCTGGTCCTCAAGATGACGAGCAGGTGGGGAGATCATGAAAGCCATATTTTACCCGGGGAAGATCTTGGGTAAAGATGGAGGGGGGTTAGTACTGGAAGCTCTACTGCGATACTACACTTCCTTCAGGAGGACGTGGTGACTCTTCTGACAGCCGGCAAATCTCTCGTTCGTCCTCCACACCTGCCTGTCATCGCGTAGAAATCTCATTATTTACGCGCTGATGAATCACATTACAGCTTCATCAATCACCGCTGCAACACAAACCTGGGCTGAAAAAGTGACTAAATCAAGTTTTTACTGATAAAACACGATTTTTTCAGCAGACCAGATGTTCACAGATCTACGTTCAATGGTGCACGACTTTACAGGCGAGGCCGTTGCAGGGTGAGAACCGTCCGACAATGTGTCCAGTAGTCCAATAACAAAACTTATCGGAAACTATTTTGACTATCCATTCATTTAGTTCAACTAAAAAGTTTAAAGTCGTTTGCTTGTGTTTGCCTCTCAAGTGTGAGGACTTCCTCTGTGACACATTTTATAGACAACAACAAATAAAATAAAAAGTCAGGAAAATATTATTTTTCTTTAGCCTAATTAATAGATTAATTCATCATAAATGATGAGCACTAAGCCAGTGTTAAGTAATACTATAACGTATTCTTTGACCATCTGCTCACAGGCTCACTCCAATAATAAGCACCTACATGCATGAATACAGGCATACAGTCAAATTTAAAGCCAGCCACAGAGGAACAACAGCAGATTGCATCGCCACGGAACTTCTTCACTGTGCTGGTGACTTCGTCGGATGACGAGCTTCTGTTTACACTTCAGTTTAAACCATGAACATTAAGGTAACTGGCCAAAGACGTCTTACCTTGAAACCAGGTGTTTGTTCTGGGTCTTCCTCTGGTCCACCAGTGCCACCAGGGCACATTCAATCCTTTCTTCTTCTTTTTTTCACACAGTAAAAGTATCTGTTGGTTTGTGTTTGTGTCTTTTTTCTTCTTCTTCTTCTTCTTCTTCTTCTTCTTCTCAGTTCGGAACAGGAGCGCTCACGCAGGTGTCCACAGGTGAGCTAATTGCCGCCCAGCGGACCAGGTTAGCTTCACCTGAGCTAGCTTGGCTAGCATCAACACTTTCACAGTTAACAGGTCTTCCGTGTTGCCCGCCGTCTTCCCCCGCCTCCACGTTGTCCTCGGAATGTATGTCCACCTCATTTGAGCTTTCCGTTTTTTCACCTGCGTCTCGTATTTTTCCAAGATGTGAGACGTATTTATCTATTAGCCTGTATTTCTTCTTGCGATCCCACCGGAACAGGCGCTATGAGCGACAGTGCCCCCCTGCGGCAGGGAGAGGAAAGGCAAGAGGATGTGGCGCTCATTATATAACACGCACTCTGTGTTCATCTTATTTGCCAATGAAGTGCCAGCATATAATTTATTATTTGAATGTATTTTAAAAACACATTTTATTACTGCCTTTTGTTATCTGATATTTTCTGCGTCTACAATCATCAAATTTCCCTGCGCTAAAAATAAACAGCCCTGTGTTTTTTCCCACTTTGTGGCAAAAAATTGCATATTTTGCCTAAGACGCAGGGAAACACAAAGAAATGCTAATACTTCAGCTCTTTAAAAAATTTGAAATAAATAACTATTTATTAATTAGTATAAAAATTTGAGAAATACTGGAACCAACTGATAAAATGTCCACCAATGTTCAGCGTAAACTCCCAAGATCGACCTCAAAACCCACAGCAAAAATAAATTGGGGCACGATGTCAGTGGTGACTGTATGGCTCTGATTAAGATTGAGTGCGCACTGATTAAGTGAAATAAGCACCGATGACTCACACGACACTTTTATCAGTCAACACATAACTAATCCATAGCTGAGGTCAGAACTGGATATCTGTATTCTTCAAGTTTAATGAAATTCTGCTGATGGATGTGACGACAGAGAGACATTAGACCAGAGACATAAATCTGCAACATTACCTCATTCACCGTGAACGTCATTATGAATTGTGGTCCACGCCGTCCTCCTCCCTTGTGTGTAAATCATTGCATCGAATGCTACGTATGCTGTACGACAAACAAGAGGCCTGCTGTGTCTTTACTTTCAAGAGAGGAAAGTCACTCTCCAATTTGAATGTGATTTGAATATATGAATCTGTCAGATACTGTGGACTAAACAGGAGAATGGCAGCTGTCAGAACTGTGAAATGAGCTTGATTGATCCAGATGTTTTGATTTATTTCTGTCTGCGTCACATAATTCACATCGTTTGGCTCGTCTCGATTGAAACAACTAACCTTTTGATCTGTAGTGTCAGATTTAGACAACAAAACAAAAGAGGAGAATATAAAGTTTTATTTCCATCTGGATTATTTTTTTTTAAGTAGATATTTTTGTCACCTAACTGGAAATAGCTTAGTGGTTCAAAGAGTGGAACAAATTACGAGGATGAAAACAGAGACAAGTTTAATCTTGTTGTCATGGAACTGCTTATATCAAAGCAATATGTTTTTAAAACTACTTTACAGTACACTAGCACAATTCCACAAACGAAATATTTATTTTAATAATTTGATCACTTACTGAAAACATTTAATACCCATATGCAAACAGCTCTGAAAATCTTTTCTCTATTCAGGTTATCGAACATTATGTAACACATTTGTCTCGACAACACTCACTTCAATCCCAGGCGTGAAGAAATGTTCCCAGGCGCTGGGTGACATCTGGAGTGAAAACTGGAGGTGATGCAGGACACGTTGGAGATTCAAATTAACGTAGAGCAGCAGCCAAATCACTGCAGGAAGAGGAAGAGGAAGAGGAGGAGGAGGGAGGAGGGAGGATGTCTGCTAGTGCAAGACAGTTAAATTCACTACCATTACACAAAGACGGCGTCATAAGAGAAATGTAATCGCTAAAAGTTGGGGAGGTTACCAGATGAAGACATGTATGTACGTATGCAATTTAATTTGAAATTACACTCACATTGTACCAAACCGTACAACAGCATCAATACATCCTGAGCAAACATCGATATCTCAACAATTACGTGTGACAGACACCTCCAACACAGGGAGGGAAATCTGTTGATTGAATTCATGCCAGTCTTTAAAAAGCACCAGTCAGGGGAGGGCACGATGTGAAAGTGGCAACAGCGTTGTTTATAAATGTTGAAACGCGTCCTTGCTTTTGTCCATTTATTGCCCCCTGTCCTTGCATGCTAATCACTCTGGAGCTGGAGATTGCATTATCACAAATAGGCGTGAAGAGGGAGGAACACACATTTGTGTTGTCAAATAAGTAAGACTCAGTTTTTTAAATGAAGCCATATTTCCAAAAGCTTCATTAAAGATCGCACTCCTGCTTCAAAGTGCACAGAACAGGAAAAGGCTCAGTAGTGAGACAATGTGCAGATAAAACTGTGTAAAAAAAAGAAAAAAGGTGGTATATAGAGCATTAAAAAAAAAAGAACTGGTACAATTTTTTTTTAACAATTAACAAAAAGCACAAAAAGTACCTCTTAACATGAGCAAGTAGAAATTTGATATAAATTATACATCACATTGTGCGAATTTTTCTTTTATAGAAAACGCTTACCTTTGATTAAAGTTCAAAAGTACAAAGGGTTCACATTTACAAATAGACTCTCAGGCTTTTCAGGAGATTTTGGATTCAATTTTAAATGAGTACTCATTAAAACTTAACCATGCTACTAAATTTTTAATGCATTTCAAAGTGCCCCAGACTCCCATGCCAGTGGACTGGAAAAGGCGTAAGAGCATTGAGAGAGAAAACGTACACATCCTGCAGTACCAACAGTATTCTCACTCAGGCTCAGAGCAGTTTTCACAGTTTTACAACAAAGAAACTGACCCTCACGCACAAATATATCTTTTTAGAAAAAAACATCACAGCACGGACGAGTCAAATGCACTCCACGGCTCCTCGTGGATCGCCAGACATGCACGATAGCATATATCGATCACGAACAGTGGAGCGGAAAAAAACCCTCGCGTCACACGCTCGCTCGTTCAGCACCAATGAAAATATGGATTAACACACATTTGAATTGACGCAAGAATCCCACGTCTTTAGCCTGTAGATATTTACCTCTTCATTAGCAATGAATGATTCAGAAGTTCTACGCGAGAAGACACGGTCGATGGGTTCTGCTGGCTTTTGTTGTAAGTAAACATGTGGTTTTTTATAAGACATTTTTCTCTTGTTTTGAGTACAAAAAGCACATTTGCATCTTCTCTTCAAGTGTAAAAAAAAAATGAGAGACTGGAGTAGGAATCTTTACACCACAGTTGTGTTTAAGGCTGGTAGAAACAGGTGAAGTGAAGTTAGCAGAATCATTTGACTTTAAAGAACCGAAAGAGTATGTTTGTAATCATCTATTGTATTGCTGTTCGCTGTTCAAGTGTAGAAAGGTGTGCAGTGGTAAATTGTGTGATTCTGGGATGTCACAGCTGACATTCTCCCCTCTGTCGGTATCGTTAATCCAACAAACACTCTAATGTAGTGTTTGATCGCTTTGTTTCTGTCGTGTTGTCGGCGTCGCTGTCGCCCTCATACCACCCTCTGGAGGACGTAGAGGATGCCACTGCTGTCGATGGTGACGAAGGTGGAGAAGTCCGCTGACACGTGGATTCTCTTCAGGGCGCTTCCAGTCGGATGGAAGGTCTGCAGGGCCTCGCCTCGCTCCACATCCCACCACTGGATATGATACAGAGACAGAGGGAGTGTTTTAAAAGCTCTAAGCAAATGTCATGCTGTGTGGTGTGTGTCTGCGCGAAAACAAACAAAGCCAAACTGGAGATAATCTTGTGTTCAAACTCACAGATGCACAGTGCAAACGTAAGACACTGAAATGTCTGTTTTTTTTCTCGTGACAGATCAACTCTCCCAAAATTATAAAATGACATTTCTTGGCAAAACTAATATTAATATTTTATTTACAGTTTGAGTGAAAAGTCACTGTGTGTCTGTGTGACACGTCATCCTGTTGCACTGTCATTGGTTGCTGCTTATTCAGGGTTTCACACTTAAAACCCGCTGACATGTCTGTGACAGCTGCTAATGAGTTCACAATGTGTATGATGAGCCACTGTAACAAGCGATTAAGTTCTAATTTCATGCCGACCTGAGGGAGTTTGTCTCAGATCTCAACATTTTCTATGGGATGGATGAATCACCACAAAATTCAAGCAGTGCGCACTTGGCTTAATCTGAATCTGAATCCGACCCATACACAAACTGGTTTGCAGGAAGAACCAGATGGGATTTAATATGAAGTATAATATTATCAGACTCAGTCAAACCCCCCACCCAAACACTTTCTCTGAGTGATTCTGTTTAATCTCAGTTTATAACGATGACATTTTCCTCTGAAGGTCCATCTCACTGGGATGAACCGTCAAAGGCAAATCAAGTCAATTATTTATAGCCTGGCAGGGCAGGAGTGTGTGTTTGTGTGAGCGCCTTCAACTTTGACGGTATAATATAATAAAATATGAAAGACGACATGAAATTAATAGGTTGACTCCTTAGCGGTGTGTCTCTTTGTCATTAAAGCACGCTTGTGTGTGTTTGGGAAGAGGAAGCAGGCCAACATCTCAGTCTCTCAGCAGACAGGCAGACAGACACACAGTGACAAAAGGTGGAGGAAACAGATGTCGAGCTTATAGAAGAATCCCAACACACACACACACTTTTTTTGATTTGCCCAGATTGTCGTGCTGAACTGTAGATGTACTGCTGGGTGTCTACGTGTGTGTGTGTGGGTATGTCTGTGCCTCAGAGTACACTGAACACTGAATATTTCTGTTGCTGCAGGCAGGGGGTAGGCTACGCTCACTGGACCCCCTCCCCATGAAAAAGTTAGTTTGGACTGGGAAGAAAAGTCTAAAAAAATCTAATTTGGTGGAGGGATCAACAGAAACTGAGGCATCTACGAAACAATGATCTTTATGTATACATAAGTAGATTAAAAGATGGCTACTGAAATAGAATGTGATTGGATGGCTAACCTTTGCTCTAATACTCAAACAATGCTATTTTTTGTCTAATGTTCGCGTCAACTTATTTATTTTCTTTCCCCTGTTCAAAATAAGTCTGTCGTTATTCTCCAGGAATTGCAAAAGAAAAAAAAAGAAAAAAGAAAAAGTTAACAGTTAACTGGAGTTTCCTGGAGACACCATGATGATTTCATTATTGTCGCTCCATTTGCTGCTTCTCTCACTCCTGCTAATCAGCAGTGAGCTTACATTGATTTCCACCCTCACTCAGGTAACTGTCCTGTGAAGAATTTGGCGTGGACCGGTTTCTACAGGTGATGGATCTAAGACCCTTTTTCTTGCCTTTGACATTTTGACACAGGTCAGATCCAACAATAAACCCATTTGAAATGTTCTGTAGAAAAAAACAAAACAAAAAGGCTGTAAGTAACTGAAGAACTCAAAGGCCGGCTGACCCATTATTAATAATTCACTGTGTAAAGGGAAATCATTTCACTCCTCGTACAAGAGTCTTTCTCCGGCCGCCTGCCTAGAATCACCCGCGGAATCCGAGTGGAAAATATCCTACACCACATGCTACTAAAAATACTTCACAACCAGGAAACATTAAATTGACTGTAACTAATTCAAAATAAAGTGGCTTTACATAAGGGCTATCTTTGTTCTCTTTGTGTATACAACACCATGATGAAGCCGCAATGATATTTAATTTGCTGCTGCCCTCAAGGACAAATGTGGCCAGAGAGTGAACGTGACATTTCAGCACAAATTAATTTTTGTGTTTCTGTAAATACAAACATACAGAGACGGAATAACAGGGACTAAATGTACTATAACATAAAATATACACAAATCACTGTTTGGTACACAAACAGATGCAAAACAGCTGCGCGGTAGAATTTATAATCACAGGGACTAGCTCCCGTTTTCTCTCTGCAAACTCAGGCAGCAACTATACAAGCATACATAAATGAATACATGCATATAAATGAATTTACCATATCATGGTTTGCTCCTCCTGCTCTGACTGATTATTGCATAAATAAACAAATTGCAGGATCGATCAGTCCGTCTCCTGCTGAGCTGGATCACACACATCCGGATGCGACTCAACTCGTTTTCCGTTTAGTAATAAGATGATGGTTTCAACAGTTTTTCACTTACATAAGACCTTCTATAGTTTTTCTTCCAGGTACTTAACAACTGTAGCAGTTAACACTTATAATTAACACTAAATTTGCGTAGGCCTGTGTGGAAAAAACATGAAATTCAGTTAAATATCAGTAATTTTTTAGGAGCGTTTCCAGGAAATTAGTTGGATAATACAAGGCCTGTAAAATAAAGTGTTGCCAACTCAAATTAAATTAAATTTTGCCGGAAGGAATAATGGGCGGGTTTTTTTTCATACCAGAGCCACCTACAGTAAGATATCACCCACAGTTAAAAAAAAAAAAAAAACGAAATGAAGAGAACATCAAAGTCTGTGACGTACATTCTTTTTGTGCAGATCATTCATTAGAAAATGAAATCTGTATTTTTTTTGTCCAGGGATGAGGAGAGAAAGACAGAGAGACGCATGGCTGGATGAAGAAAGACAGACGAGATGGAAGGTGGGATCAATAGACAGGTGGAGGGATGAAACAAGGATACGGTGCAGATATCAGACGGGGGAACGAGACTCTTGGTTAGCGCGTGATTGCATCTGAATGGAAGGAAATGTGGCTGCTGGCAGCCAAAGAACTGACAGCTCAAACAAATAAATAATACCTGAACACACACACACACACACACACACACACACACGCACACGTACGTACGTATGTAAAAATACAATACGCATGAAAAGTCCACTAAACAAAAGGAACAAATGCAGATTAAAGATGCTGTAAATTGGTCAAAAATAAAAGACATTCATCATAACAACAGCGAGTCTGTTTCCATAAGGCTTTGTGTCCCTTATGGGAATACACACACAGAAAGTGTCTGGTATGTGAAACAGTGTCCACGTCCTCAGAGCAGATGGCTGATGTGCTGATATCAACAGCATCACTATGGGACCATTGATTTATGGGGGGAGCTGGTGAAGCACGTAGCAGCTAAATGACTGTACAGCAATACACCGCCGGCGAGAGGACAATACCCCCGGGTGTGTTTACTGCGCGTGTCTGTGGGACCATCTTGGGTTTTCTTTGCGGTGGCCTGAGAGATATTTCCAAATGCCCAACGCAGCATCCTCGCTTTCCTCTGTGCTGAGGCGGCTGAAATTAACTTGAAGAATGGTTGGAAAACAGAGGGGGGGTTGCCACAACGTCAGCTGCACATTACATGAATACTAATGCTGAAGCAACAGACACAGTGGGGCCAAGAGGAAATATGTTGAGGATCAAGACGTGAATGAATTAGCATTAAAATGACACACTCTTGTATTCAGTGTGTAGGTTACATTAATCTAAAATTCATACGGAAAATGTATGTTCTGTACTGTAGAAATTACTCCACACAAAAGCTAATGGATTACCCCGCATGAAATGTATATAGATAGAAATAAAAATAGATAGACAAGATATCATTTAATGTTTCCATTTATCAATTTTCAGATAAATGTAGTGTAGTGTTATTAACAACAAATTTAAAAAATGTAAGATTTTGTTTTACAGTTGCAAAGACTCTAAGACCTGCAATAACTTCACTTTCCGAACTTGGTGACTACATCTATTTTTATATACAGTCTATGGCTAAAGCACAACATAAGACCGACAGCATAAAAGGAGGAAAATTATAATAATACAAATAATATAATTATAATGCAAAAACCCAATCAACAAGGGATTATCTCTGTGTGTCTACGATAAAAGAGAGAGAAAAATAATAAAAAGGACAAAACAGCAACACAAAGCCCGAAGGTAACATGACGGAGCTGATCAGTCATCAGTCGGCCGATGAACATACGTAATAAAACTTTAATTTACGACAGAGCCTAACAACAGGGACAGTGCCGGCAGAACTACCAGAGTAAAGGGAATAAAAGAGCCGAGACACCAATCAATCCAAATACTGGGTTGTAGATTTTGGCTACTCGAGCAAGTGAAATACTGTACCTGACAAATCCAGAAGCTAAAGAGAAAGCTGCTATATTAATTCAAAATCGTTAAGATGGACAAATCAAATGAAGGCAGGACTGTTTTCACCCTCAGCATGGTGAAAAAAAAAAAAGACCAGAAACTTGATGATACAGAACAACAAGGGGCCACATGCGCCCTTATCTGTAAAGCCACACTACTCTGGGTGTTCAGATAAGCTTCCTCTCAGCGTCCCACTCACATACACAGGGGTCAAAATCTCTTCTGGGGATGTCGGAATAGCTGCCATACATGTATGTGTATGTGTGTGTGTGTGTGTGTGTGTGTGTGAGAGAGTGTAACCCCAATTCATTTCAGCTAACAGCGGAGGGTCACCAAATCTCCCCCGACAGGCCCTCGGCGGTAGCTCTGGTGAGGCTTAACAGGTTCTTCTTATTGAGACTACACCTAATGCAAAGTCAGCACCCGTTAGCAGCGCTTACATAACGGAGACAATACCGGGGGGGGGGGGATGATGACTGTGTGTGAGTGAGCGCACAGTCGCATCTTTCAGCAGGGGGTGGAGGGGAGTAATTAATCTTCCTCTTACATAAATAGCTCACGTACAGAGTCCAGGGGGAAAAGGTACGGTTTTCAAAGAAATGACAACAACAACAAAAAAGTCATAGAGACTCGACCAACAACCAGCAGGATGCACACAAAGGCAGGAGGGGGATTAAAGAAAGAAGGGAGACCAGCTGGAGCAGATTTGGGCGAGTTTGTAAGACCACCTCAATTTCACAAAGTAAAAGCAAGGGGATTGTGTATGTGTGTGTGTGTGTGTGTGTGTGTGTGTGTGTGTGTGTGTGTGTGTGTGTGTGTGTGTGTGTGTGTGTGTTAGTGTGCATGTGCATGTGTGTCTCAGACCAGGCCAAGAGTCTTGCTGAGAGGGAAACAGTGTGACACCGAGTTTGAATTATTCATCCAAGGTGTCGTCCACTGAAATATTGATGCTCCGACAATCCACTACACATTTATCGCTCACACACAGTTTCTTTTTTCTTTCTTTCTACTAATACTTAGATATACTATGTGCTTGGATAGGGGCAAATCATTCCACTTTCCATTTATTTATCTTGCTCTCACACACACCTTTCTTTTCTGTCAGTCCCACAGCATGCAAGAAAGTGGAAGATCCGCGAAGAGAAAAAGACATTTGAAAGAGGAAAACAGAACAGAGAGAGGACAAGAGACGTCAGAAGAGAAAGTGAGAGAGAGAAAAAATCAGCTGGTGGTGGAAAAAAAGAGGAGCTGGGAGGAGTAAGAAAAAGAGACAAGAAAAATCTAAAAAGAGGAGGAAAATGATGCAAAGAGCAAAAAGGACATTGAAGTACAGAGGAGTATTTTGTCTTTTTCAAAACCCAGATGAAGATCAAAAGATGAACTCCTCTCAAACCACTCGTGATCCACTCAGTTTTCAGTCTAACTCTGGTGATTTTGTTTGCAAAGTCTTTACAACCACGGGAAGGGAAACACATGTCATGACTTAAATCGTGGCATAAAAGCATTAAGGATACATTTTGCGCTCATAAGGTTGTGGGAAAGGTTGCTCACTTTATATTTTACTGTTACACTGAACAGGTGGTTTGTTCCCTGCAGAGTTTATAGTTGTCCATTACTCCTGCATACATCAAAATGATTAAATACACAAATTGTTCGGAGAAAAGGGTTTTACCTCATGGAAAGTCTACGTGAATGCAGTGAACAGCATAGTTACTGTGTGTATGTGTGTGTGTATATCCATACACTTTACATCTCCCATCTGCCTCATTCCATCTCCATGTGGAACACACACACACACGCACACACGCACACACACACACACACACACACACACACACACACACACACACACACACACACACACACACACACACACACACACACACACACACACACACACACACACACACACACACACACACACACACACACACACACACACACACACACACACACACACACACACACACACACACACAGGCCCTGCTTCTTCAGCGAGAGAGACAATTAACCCCGGCTTAATGAGCAGCGCAGGGGAAAGAACTGCCTCACAGAGACAGATAAATATTTCACCAGTCTGTGTTTATACCCCAAGCCTCACAACAAGAGCAGTGAAACCAGGCCAAGTTCGTTCCCGAGCTCGACTCTTTCAAAGTTCTCCATGCTTTGTCTCGCGCGCGTGAGGGAGAAAAATGCAAATACAAGTCAAGGACGTACAGGAAACGATATCTACTCTGGATGTACTTTGCCCACATGAAGAAGAACTTGTGCTATGAAAAAAAAGACCTCTGAAAAAGGAAAAAGAGAAGATGGTGGAAAAATAGAAGAATGGATTATGAAAAAAATGTAGATGCACTTTCAGGGGCTGTTTTGCATCTTATGAGAGTGTGCAGTTATTTTTAGAGGTAGGTCTGCTGCTACGCCAGAACAGCACTGCAGGGTGCCTACTTCTGAAAGAGCAAGAAGAAAGTAAAGTGCTGAATGAAATCAAAACTGCGAACGCCGCCTGAACCGACGCGGTGGCCTGTTCCACCGGCTCGTACACGCACATGTCCTCTGAGAAGAGCGCCGTCGTCAGAGTTGTGTTATTTCCATCAACTTTGAAGGGGGAGCAGTGAGCCTGTAAACCAACGTACTGTGCAGTTGCAATAATATCCGAGGTAAAAATGCAACAGGATCAATGTGCAGAAAATTGCTGCAGGAAATCGATTGAAGTTTGAATTGTACATGCAGTTTTTCTCGTATAGGTGTGTTTGTCCTGAGAGAAGGTCTGTGTCCTCTTTTTCTCTTTCCTGATTTTTTCCCCACCTTTTCCTCCTTGTCAACGTCTTTTTGAGGAATTTTTCCGCAGTCAAATTGAGACTCTAGGCTTAGAGGGTGTCACATGGGCTGCACATGGCCCTTTGAAACTGGGGATTATGGGCGATTTGAATAAAAATGCAGTTGACTATGTCATTCTTCAAGAATAAAAAATGAGCAGCTCATGGCTTCTAAAGGCCATTGATACCAAGGGACTGATTTGGAGAAAGAGTGTAGGGTCCAAATTATCAGGGATATCGCCTATAAGAAAAACCCCAACGGCAATTTAATACATTGCAGGAAAGTCGCAGGTCATTAGCTCTGTTCTGAGTTTTTTGATATCAGATCTTACCTCACGCACAAGCTGTCGCTAATTCCGTGATACGTGGTTTCAAAAATACTCTCTACTTACATAAGCTGGTGTGTTGTTTTTTCCAGCAATAAGAACCTGCATTTGCGGAAAAAATATATATTTATGACTTCTGAAATAAAAACAGACCTCAGGCAAAGGCACCTGCAGGCAACATAACTTTAACCTGAGAAATAAAAAATAAGTACTTGGACTAACTGATGTTTCCCCTTGATAGAAAGCCTGAACATCTGCTCTGCCGGCGAAGGAAAACGGAGACACGTTTACTTATGGCTCAGCCAGTGTCGTTTATACAAAAATCTTGACAGCTTGATTAATCCATCCCGTCAGGGAGATGGCTGCGTTTTCTCCACACCCTCCTTTTTCCTCACTGCTCCTCCGCTAACCGACCGCTTCTTGATCTTTGACAGATTGGCCGTCCATCAAACGTCTCCTAAGAGAAGGTCAGGGCAACTTTCTGCTCCTTCATTTCATCTTCGTCTCCCTGCCCTCCTCCTCTTTCCCCCCGGCGGCTTCGTTTTGAGACTCTTGCTTAGCGTGATGACAGGCTGTAATGGTTCATTGCCCGCCGAGGCCTCATTAGGACGGACTAAACGACGATGCCTCAGGCTGAGAAAGCAGGAGGGAGGCCGACTCAAAACCAGTTGGGTGAAAGCAATGTCCTCTGATCTGAGGAAGCAACATTTGCGGACATTTGCGTAAAGGTTCAAGAAAATGTCCGGACTTCAGTGCATGTTCAAAAGCAGCTCATGTCAGATATACTACAAAAAGTGAGCACCGTTACACACACAAAAACAGCACTGGAGTGCACAGGGAGTGAAAACTGAGCGAGTTTGCGAGTGTGAGCTCGCACCGAGGGAGGAGGGCTTCAAACATGAGGTCACCAAAGTGGACCGATGAAGAAATTGACAGCAGTAAGAAAAGAATAAAAATATAAGGTGTGAAACATAGAGATAACAACGAGGGAGAAGATGGAAGGTGGAGGTCCGGTGGGAAATGCAGAGGCAGGAATGAATGCGGCGAGGAGGGGGTGAGAAGGTGAGATAAGGTGAAATTGTTTCTCTCTTTCTCTTCCATCTCAGGCTCGGCTGATAAGTGATGTCTGACAACACTGGTGGCAGGGGAGGACTGTCATATAAAACACTCCCATCCATCTGGGGATACACTGCCTCGGAAGAGTGTGTGTGTACTACAAATGTCAGTGTTTGAACATTGGGGGGTGTTAAAGTAAGTGCGTGTGTGTGTGTGCATGACAGCGTACGAGACAAAGAACAACAATGAAAGAGAACAGGAAACTAAGTGTTGTTACAGTCCTGTTCTCGTTAAGAGTCATTTTGTTTTCTGGGTATTGGCCGTGGAAATTCAGTCAAAATTAAAATAACTTGAAACAAAGTATTTTCTGTTTCAAATGCTACTGTGATCAAGCCTTTACACTGATCAACAGTTGGTCTCCAACAAACATAGAATTGCACACACACACACACATTTGTAGTCACACAGTTATATCCAGGTAACTTCCATGTTCTATGGATTTATGGATAGAGAATATCTGTGTACTCCGGTGTAGAAGTTGATCAGTCGCTCCAGTCCCGTGTGACAATACAAATAAAGTAGACTGACACATATGACACAATGTTTGTAGTTTCATGCTTTGAAATGAAGAACGAAGCTCCCCCTGGATGTCACATGCTAGATCTGAATCTGAATTTACAACTGAGAGCTGCCCGAGCACAGAGGTGGGTTCAGTTCCCATGTTTTTCTCAAGGCTACCTACTCAAATCAGTGGTCTGTGTTTAGCGGTGTTCGCTCTTCGAATTTTTTCCCCCCATGGTTAAAAGAACTCACCAGTCAACAGCCGTGTAATGGATGTATCAGTGAGTCAGATCCAACTGAAACAGGAGGATTTACAGATCAGAAATGATGCCTGCTGATGAGATAGCCCCTCAGTTCGGCTTCTGACAGCTGGCTCAGTGAAATAGACCTGGGAGATATTGATTAAGGATAAGTAAGGACACTTTGGAATTCATAACTGTTCATAAGATTAAAAAGAGGTACAATTAGGAAGATCTGAGACAGTATTAATAGAGAGCCGTGCTTGTTTTTTGGGTTTTTTTCGTGACAGTTTGGTGTGAATTATTCTGGGCTGCTGGGCCTGTGGGTGTCTGGGTGTCTGGGTGTCTGGGTGTCTGGGTGTGTGTGTGCGTGTGTGTGAGTGTGTGTGTGTGTGTTTGTGAGTGTGTGTGTGTGGGGGTTCTTGCAGTAGGGATGAGCCTTTTCGCACCTGCCGCCTCCCTCTTGGATCATGGCACTGTGACAGATCGACTCATCGGCATTGGTGACTGTGTGTGTGTGTGTGTGTGTGTGTGTGTGTGTGTGTGTGTGTGTGTGTGTGTGTGTGTGTGTGTGTGTGTGTGTGTGTGTGTGTGTGTGTGTGTGTGTGTGTGTGTGTGTGTGTGTGTGTGTGTGTGTGTGTGTGTGTGTGTGTGCGCGCGCATCAAGGCCAGGTGTGAGTCAGGTACAGCATATCCTAGCAAGATCCGGAGCGATGGGAAATGGTGTAGGATGTAACAGCCTCTTTCAGAAGACTGGACGGCACCACTTCATCACACACTACACTACACAACAAAAAAAAACACGTTTATCTATCTTGTCACAAGCTTTAGGCTTTAGGCTTACCTAACTGAACAAGCGCGTAGGTTATGTTTTTATAATGTGAAGTAAAACGTTGGTGATAAGGAGCACAAGAAATGTTTAATTATACACTCTACACAGGTAAGTGCCTACAACGGGGGATTGGGCAAGCACATCCCCTCCCCAACACACAATAGCCCGCTGCCTTTAATTACATTCACACCATTCAGCCGACCATGCAGAGACAGAGGGAGTGAAAAACAAAGGAGAAGCTTGAGAGCTGATTAAGGCAGAAGTACTGACAGAGATGAGTAAAAAAAAACACTGGGAGAAACAAGAAAACATATTTCTGTAAGGGGAGCGAAAGACACAAATAGAAAGCGGCAAACGTTATACGCTACAAGCCTCGCGTTGCATCATTTTCAACTGATTGACTCGGCGAGAACCATGGGAGACATCGCCCGCTGTCACTTCTGCCGCTCTTATCCGACCAATAACAACATCATCGCGTTTAGCAACAGCAACACACTGAGTCATTGTGTGCAAAGAAGCCTCTGATGTTCAGAGTTGTGCTCGGAAAGAGGATCTGAGAGCTGACAACTCCCCGACGAATCATATCACGATAAGAAAAAAAAACATGCCTTCCCTGCTCCGTTCGGCCTATTTTTTTATTTGTTTTCCCAGTGATTCTCTTCCAGCAACACTGTCACAGCAATGGCAGTCAGATTATACTTAATAGAAACCATACAATCTGTTTTATCTGCATAAGGAACTGCTCTATGTATGATAAATTAAATTATCAGCGTGGTAATTACAACAACAATGCTTAGAGAGGGCCGTGTTTGTGTTATTACATAATCCATATTATTCTTATCTTGCCAGTATTCACCAAGGGATTCGTGACAGCCTTTAAATTCTTGTTGTTGTCCCGTATGTGCAAAACAAATTTCTGGAGCTTGAGAGCTGTGGATGACTAATGCCGTGCTGTCTAATAAAGTTGGGCTTAAATCCTCCATTCACATCACCGGAAAATAGTAAACAATAGTAAACTTGAACCATATTCATATGAAACATCACTACAACTGGATGAGTAAAGAAATCTGCAATTTCTCATTTGTCAAATTAAATAACAGCTGGAAAAATGTTGGAAACATAGTGTGAGTCTCAACAATTTCAGCCCATACAATATGTCAGTGGTTCTATTAAATTATGAGTCTGTAACTGTGACATGAATATGAGCACCAATCAATTATAAATCTACTATAATCATGTTTAATGATGCTTTGTTCATGTTTTAACTTCATTTTCAAACATGACCGAATATTTTATTATCAAGTTATGTGATTATGTGATTTTTTTTTTTACCACCCAGTAACGCCCTTGTTCGGAGCTTGTATAGTATCCAAGCCAAACTTCAATATCATCTATGACTCAAATACACATTATACACAATCCCACTGATCCTTCGTAGTGAAATCTCTACCTTTCGCCAGCTGAGGATGAAGACAAAACCAAATACCGTTATGAGTGTGTTCAGATGTTTGCCAAGATCCATCATTTGTTTTTAAGATGTCAGTAAATCATTTATTTGACCACACTGGTATTCCTGCTTCACATTTATAAGGAAACTCCACTCACTCTTTCATTGTCAGAAGTATGGGAGAGCTAACTAGTCAGTTCAGAGTGCGAAGTTGCCAAGTTTTCCTTTCAAGACATTTGCTAATTGTAAATCGGGCGAGCACGGAGACACGCCCTGCCAACGATCTATCAAATCAGATAGACAGTTAGATTATGATTGTGCTGCCTCACTCTGCGGGCTATGTTATCTGTCATTAGGGGTACACACTCTGTCATGGTAATTACTGTGACGGACAAGATGGCCTCTCATAGCTGCCCGAACGACACACAGTACAATTAATCAATCAAAGCTCCCGACTCAGGGGTTCATCCTTTTGGACAGGCATAATAATCCATCACAGCTCCGCACCATCCCCATGCCGATCCATCAAGTCAACATGTTTGACTGAGGGTCTGTGAAACGGAAGAATGGAGTGATCTGGAAGCCAATTCCCTGAATAATTATGATGACAGCAATGGTAATTTGAGTGTTGCACCCCTTCGATCAGAGCAGACCTGAGTATCAAGTTCCTATTGGCGATCAATACAAATCTTTATCATGTTTTATGTTCACAATTTTCTGCTTGGAAACAATCTTTGGGGTAATTCTATATATTTTGGATAATATGCTCATTGGCTTTTTCGCTGTGAGATAGATGTTAAAACTGAAACCACTCTCAAGTCTGTGGGCTAACGATGAACTCTGAAACAGCAAGTGATTATCTTATTTTAGCGTGAATGGATTAAACATATGAGATACATGTTAATTTGGTAAATGTAGACAAGCTGGTAGGTTGATTTTTAAAAAATGAAAACATACATAATTTTCTGTTCAAAAAGCCAGGAGAGGCAGGGCGACTTGATGTGCATCTTTTTACAATGATTTTACTCATTTGGTAAAAAATATATATATATTGAAAATGATTATGTGGCACTCAATATTAATATTGTTCATTATGAAACTGTAGCAGGTCAGAGGACGTCAGACTTCGTATGTGGACCACAACGCATTTGCATTCACACAAAAGTAGGAGGCCACATGCGTCCCAGTCCGACTCCAAATGTGAAATATTGACTTGATTAATTTTAATTTGTTATATGATGTATATATACATATTTACTGTATAATTACTGTGATACATTTCTTTTACCATATCACCCAGCCCCTATTAACAGAAAATCCAAAATCTGGAATACAGCCCAGAGTGGCATCGATTATCTAAATCCTCAGTAATTCCTTGTTTCCTTCGCATTGATTCACGTTAACTTTTACCCTGTTTCCTATTAGAAAAGCAGTGAAATCCACCCTCAGGTTTATATTCTCATATTTCACGCCATACTTCTGTGTCTGGTCTTCTTTCCAGCACTGAGATCTTTTATGCCGCCCTATAAACTGCATGTGCTATCTGTATGTTGAGGAAAAGACTTTGGGTCTGACAGCTGAGTTTTCTGAAAATCTTCACATACAACTAAGAAATATATAAACACTAAAGTTATAAAGTAAAAGAAACTCATGCGTGGCTCTCGTTGGGTTTGTTTGATAAACAGAAATCAGCTGTGGGGAGATTTGAATGTCTTTTTGTCCATCAGAATAGCATCCACTGCCTTTAACAGTAACATCTCTGTCGACCCACACAGGCAGGTATACACAAAGGCGCGCGTGCACGCACACACTCACGCGCACACACACAACACACACAACACAACCCCACACACGGTATCAGGAGTGATCTGAGATATAAAGCCTCATCGATCAGAAACGACTCTCTCTTGAGGATTACATCATTGCCCGGCAAATAGCCAATCAGAGCCCAGCTGAGACTGCCCGCTCTGTGACCCCATCCCCTGTAAAAGTAAAGGCAATAAGAGGCACACACGCACATGCACGCACATGCACACAGTATTCTGGTCACGTCACAAGGAGGCATTTATATCATTCTCCAAGGTATTGAGCATTTTTATATAAACCTGAGCCACTACAGTTCAGTCCTCCAGTTAATGTAACACTGGTGCATGATCTCCTCAAGCTCAGGTTCCTCCCATTACTCCTGATCATCACCGGGATGTTTCTACACCTCCAACTGTGGTAAATTCAATTGACTGGACGTGAAGTGGAAAGCCGCACTTCTGTCTATATAAGGTCTCTGCGAAAAACCTATACGTGAGGTCCAAGGAAACTGGCATCAAATCTCAGAGACTGTGGACTGTGTCGAGGCACAGATCTGGGAAAGGCTACAAACTTTTCTGGTTCCCAAGAGTCACAGCTGCCTCCATAATACTTTCCCATTCTGGGAATCGCTCATTCACTTTGATTCCAGCCATGGAGCTATGTCACAAAATATACCCATCAAAATATTTAAAACTAAAACTGTATGTCTTGCAGTTCACTGTAATTACTTGTGATGAACACATTGTGGCACTGGGTAAACATTATGACTCCCATGTGTTATCTTACCTTGATGTAGCCGCCAGTCGAGACCAGGAGAGAGTTGTCTGGGGAGAAGTGCAGGTCGGTCACCCAGCCGCCGTGGAGCGAATCCATGCCGTCTTTACCGTCCCGCGAACAGATCTTGAGCAAAGAGCCGTCTTTGACGCTCCACAGCTGTGATGGACAGCCAAACGTTAGAAAGCATGCAAAAAGTAAACATTTTAAGTTTGTCTGTAAGAGACAAATAAAGGTTTTGGTCAAATGAATAAATTCCTTTTGCAGGGTCCACGAACTTGAATTTTCATCTTGTGGCCTGTATCAGTGGATGGAATTTTCTCTGTTGCCAGGGAGATAGGTTAGCTGTCAACATCATGTGATTAAAGTTTTTTTGATCACTTGATATAGGATGTCATGTATGAGAGGACATTCTGACCCATGTCCCTGTTCAAGGAAGGTGCAATACCATTTGGTCACATACCTTTATGTAATATCGAAACCATCCCAATGGCAACTGAGAAAACGCCATTGGTTTATGAAATTCGTGCGATATGGCTGAAAGCTCCAGAAAGACACCAAGTAAGTCAAGGCTGAACCTTTTAGCTCATTAAAAAGAAAAATAAAGGGGCATTTCCACAGTTATTTAGAGTGTGAATCTAAACAAGAAATTGCCCAAAGTGATGGTTTGTGATCACCGCATCGTGTCTATTGCAGCTGTTACACAAGTGTTCAAATGCCATGATCCTTTGACAATGACACATCACATGTACAGCTATTTTTAACTCTTGGCGTGCTTTTGTGCCGAATGACTCAGATATGTTTCCATAGAAACAGGGGTGAGATTTCAGTGCGGTTTATGTAATTGGATCTGAGGGATCGGGGCCATTTCTGGATAATGGAGCTGGTTCAGCCCAGAGGCCACTCAAGGGCATTAACCCCTCGCTCACTGACGTGGTGCCACTGTTTGTCGATAAAGGTTGAACTGCGCTCAATGACTTCTCCTTGTCTCCCTCACGCAGTCTAACTTTTCATTAACTTTGTGTTTGTGTGCGCGTGCGCTTGCACGTGCGCTTGTAGACGAACTGTGCCAATTCCAAAACCTCTGGGATCCAATTTGGCAGCCCGAGTCCTTTCCTTCGCCTCCCACTGTCAGACATCTCCTCCTTCTTCCTGATCCCTTCATCTCGACTCCTTGCAAAAAACCTGCACCTCCTCCAGCAGCCGCAGCCCTGCCACCTTCCTCTCATCCCAGCCCTCCTCTGTGCACTGCAGCAATAATGATGCATTACGGAGCAGTTCATCGAAATGAGTGATGACATGTAACGATGGGAATTGCGTTTTTGTGTGTGTTGCACAGCAGCATTGATAAGTTGAAGGCATTTGAACTGGTTCTCATTCTAGTAGCAAAAATGACATCTGGTGTGTGAACACACTGACGCGAGTATCTTGAGGCAGGTTGCTCTGTAGGAAGTTTTTCATCTGCAGCCTTTTTTCTTTCAAATCACTTTTCTCTTTGCTACCTCATTTTCCACCTAAATCCCTAAACATTTTTTGCATTTAGGTAGTCATTTTGCTGGGTAGTGATTTCATTCAAACAGCAAAACAAGCCCAATGAGCCTCGCAAAAGTAACCTAAAAAATCTAATGAAAAATACAGTAAACGGCTGGTTTGCTTTGAACACACACCCGGATCTCTCCATTGTCGTCTCCAGTCGCGAGGCGTCGGCCGTCCCAGGAGAATCGGCAGCTTCGGACACAGTCTTGGTGGCCCCTCAGTGTGTGGACACACTGCCAGGACTCACAGTGCCACAACTAAGAGAGCAGAAGGTCATGCATCAAGAACACGGAAAAACATAAATCTGTATATCATTAGGGGGGGGGATTAAAAATATTAAGACAAATGTGCATATTCTGACATGGTTCATTTTTACACTCCACTAGAAGTGAAGTGAGTGACTCATCCGTGTTTACTCAAGAGTAACCCATTTAGAAGAAGATTTCTATTTCTGTGTGACACAGAGCATCTAAACTGGGTGAACTTTGCTTGACGCATTGCACTGTAGATGAAACATAATCAGAAAAATCAACATAGCAGTGTTTACCTGGGAAATAACAGATAACAAAAATAATCATCACTCATGCAGTGGAGTAATGAAGACATATAATCATGCCAAAGGCAGAGTTAATGTTGTTTAGCGCTGCATAACAACGATGCAACTGTTCTCTCCGCTCTCTCTCACTCTCTGCTGTTTTATTTCTGTCTCTAATCATTTGTTTTCTTTTCATTCCTTCCTTCTTTTCTCTTCCCATCCTAGTCTTTGTCTCTGTTCTTCTTCCTTTACCCCGGCTGCATCCTGTGCTGCACAGAAAATAACACAGCTCATAATTAGACACTTCGTTTGGCAGCCGGCTAACTGTGTCTGCACACAAAGTCCCATTCATCTGGAGGTCAGGAGAAAAAGAAAGAGAAAAGGGGACGGACGGAGAGAGCGAGGTGGAGGAAAAGGAAGAAGCGGAACAGCACACCGTCTCTATTTTTGTGGCCTTCAACAAAGACACTCATGGCCAAGCCTTCTGGTTTGACCTCTAGTTAGATGGAGTTTGATGTTTGATGTTTGTTTTGAGCTACCAAAGCCCCTCGGTCTGTGGAGCAAGGACTATGTGGCTGGCTGCTGACCAGCCACACAACACACACACACACACCAATTATCATCTTTGCCAAATCCACAAAACACACATTCTCTCTCTCATTACCATCCACTGACAGAAGCCAGGTTGGCTGGCAACCCCAGTGGCTGCAGTCTACAGGAAGTGTCGACCAAACCCAAATTCCCGTGTGAAACTCTACGGCAGTGGCTCTAGATGAACTGCTTTGACAAATGCCAGAGAGAGGGGCTTTGCGTTGTTTCTTGTGCCGGACCCTCAGAAACAACAGTTGGTATCCATGATGCCATAACAGCACGCTGAAACTGCAGTAATTTAGGATCCAAGAAAATGAATGACACTGAAAAGAAGCCAGATTCAAAGAGCGTACAGTCGCAGTGCAGCTCAACTTGTGCTGTGCTGCGCAGTTCACGATGAGAAGGAAAACCAATGATTTAAGAGCAGCTTGGGAGAAAAAAAACACGCAATATCCAGCCTACTGAGTCAGTGAAAGTCGGGCCAAAGTCAAGCACAGCGGTGTAGGTAAATGGCAGCCTGGCAAAAACTACATCCAGACAGGACAGTGGTTCAGTGTGCAAGTCAGCCTCCCTTTGCCTGCCAGGCCGGTGGTTCAGCGGGTCCACGGGCCGCCATATAGTCAGATTCAAAGATCACTGAACGTGGGTGTGTGGGACCAGCAGCTAACTCACCAGGCCTGAGGCAAGCTAGTCTCTATGGTCCCTTGCCTCCCTACTGGAGAAACTCTGAGTGGAAGGATATCACCCGCAGCAATGCGTCCATGTGCTATGTGCTGTAAGTAATAAGTTTGAAAGGAGGCTAGAGGGAGGATGCTGATGTGTAATAGGTCAACTTGTTACTGGCAGCACAAACACTTATGTCTCATCCTATGAAAATGACTATTACAGCACGTGTGGGTGTGTGTGTGTGTGTGTGTGTGTTGAACCTTAGCAGTTTTGTCAGCAGAGGTGGTGGCGAAGAAGCAACCCTCTGGTGAGACGTGACAGGACAGAATGGCTCCCCGGTGAGCCTCGATGTCCTGTAGCTTCTCTCCACTCTCAGTGTCCCACACCTTACAGTTAGAAAGGGAAGGACGAGAACAAGAAAAATCGCTTGATATTTGATTTCATGCCGCTGTCAGCTGTGTTTTTTCGTTATCTGTGTGTTACGAGCGTCACCTTGACGGTACCGTCGAAGGACCAGGACAGCAGTCTTGTGTCGGCCGCTGAGTCGGAGAGCAGAGAGAAGCATCTGACCTGCTCTTTGTGACCCTGAAGTACTTTACCCTCCCCAAACTGCCACCTCCACACCTACAGGGGGCAGCGGAGGCAACAAAAACAAACAAGGATTAGGAATTTCTCCGCCACTGTTGCTTTTCACTTCAGAAATGTACTACCCAATGAGTTCAAATAAGTGCTTAAGGACGCACATGTAGACTTTTTCAAGAACTTGTTGCATTATTTTCCTAAACATTTCCCCCTTATATTTCACCATCCTAGTAGGGGCCTCACACTTTACAGTGTGCTTGACAGAAATCCTGCTGTCTTCGTAACACGATGTGATGCCTGTGCTGTTCTATTCCTCAAACACAAAGTTAAGCCTGTGCATCTTTTCTCTTTCATTCCATACTTGCATTATCACTTGCAATTTGCGCTTGTAAAATTATCTAAAGTCTGCAAGGGTTCAGTGCTCAGAACTTGGCGTGGACAACTTCTGTGTTCATCCAGCAGTCGAGGATTACAGTTTTCTTTTACGTTTTAAGTTTGAGGAGCTGAAAAATCTTTCAAACACGGTTTACGTTTGGATCAAGGGCTTTGTGAAATCACCTTTGCAGGTAAGACATGATTAGTTTGGGGCCAGGTCACAAGAGATATTGAACAAAAATCCTGTAATTTTTTAATCCGTGTGTGTCTCTTTTCTCCCAATAGTAAATTTTTACTGTGGTTGGTGGTACCTTTGCACTTATCACCTTCTCTGTGGATATTCAGGTAACACAAGTTTACTATAAATCATGTAGATAGGACATGGAAAAAAAACATGAAAAACAAGATCCTAAAAAAAAGAAAATCTGCTGTCCAACAGGCCTTTTTCTTTTGCAGAAGAATGTAGAAACCACCATGCTGCAGTTCAGTGGCACATATATAGGTATGTAATAAATCGATGAGCTTCTGAAAGCAACTGTACAACACTGCTGATGATACAGCAGATCACAGTATTTCATTTAGTTCTTTTCAGATTTTTGCTTTTACATCTTTTGGATGTCCTGAGTTTATACTAATGCACAACTGTCTACATTGATATCAGTGTGCAGGCAGGTGAACGAGTAGAGACAGGAGTTCAACTGAGCTCAATGAGGGCAGGACAGACAGCATCATCCAGATCATCCTATCATGGTGCAGTGTTGCACCTTGTTTCTTCTGTCATGGATCCAAAGGTTACAATCCATCACCAGCTAACATCAGCGTCATTAGACTGCTTTACATTCACTCCGTGTCTGCATTAACATCTAAATACACACTTCCACTTCCTGGCGAGCGCATGTCAAACAGCATCAATTTGAAAAGCTTCCGAATAAGCAGCGAACGGTCCAAGAAATGTGATGCTGTAGGAAGCTGCAGCATGAATACGGAACTAGGCGCTGCACTGTCGGAGAGAGGAGCAAGTGCTGCAGTGGACAGGTCTGTCGGCAAAAAAAAAAAAGATGAAGGAGGAGGAGATGAGATGGGGAGAAGAGGAAAGGGGAAATGAGCAACAGAGCATGAAGGGTGGGGGTTCAGAGAAGGTAATGGCCCGGAATACACACACATACCCACACATAAACACAGATAGTTTGCACACGGTCATCACAAGAGAAGCAGGGAGATAAAGAGTTATCGAGAGCGGCAGAGCCGAAGGCAAGGAGAAGGGAGAAGAGGGAGACGAGACGAAAGAGGGGGATACGAAATGAGGAGGTGAAGAGGCCGAATAGGAAGATGGAAGAGTGTAACAGGTAGGGGAAGGTGAAAACACCACGAGAACCGAAGCACTGTGAGGTTGGGCGAATTTAGCAGAGCAGACAGTTTTACCCAAGGTGAGGAATGGGGATGAGGGAGAAGAATAATCAATACTAGCAGAGAAGAAAAATGGGAGGCGGGTTGAAGGAGGAGGTGAAAGAACGCGCCATGAATTAAGCAAGAAAAGGTAGCGTGGTACGAGGGAGAGAGCGTGATGAATGGGGGGAAGCAGGAGCATTAAAAACCAAGAGGACGGAGAGAAACAAAAAGCATAAACTGAGGAAAGGAGGAGATGCAGACCCTAATGGTGGTGTCCTCTGAGGAAGTGATCAGTGTTTGGCCGTTCTGGCTGAACTGGCAGTGCAGCACCGTCTTAGTATGTCCAAGCAGAGTGGCCAAGAGCCTCCCAGAGGGTACCTCCAACACCTGGAGGGAAGAAACAAAGAAACATTACAGACACAAATATTCAAGTCATTGGGAGAACTACGTCTCAGTTTCTTGGTCACAAAAAAAGGGCTCCACTGTTAAGTCACATAAGGTTCATCACTGCCCAGAACATCAAGCCTCGAATGATGGCTGAGTTTGCCGAGATTTACTCAGGGAGGAAATCTGTCCCTAAAGATTTCCTGAAAATAAAAATCCTTAAGTCACAATGTCAGGGAGTACTTGAGGAGGAGAGAGGTGAGGTGCCGCCGCCGCCGCTGCTGCTGGCTTGATGGTGATAAGCACATCAAAAGGAAAGTGGAGTTGGTGGAGGAAAGGTTTGAGCTTTGAGCGTGACCGTTCAGTCCAGGCAGCTGAGGGTCTGACACCCCAGCAGACGATACTGTGGGGGTTCGAGAACAAAACAGCTTTGATGCTCACAAGATCCAGCTGGAAGTAAAACAAAAAAAACGTCATCATGCGTTCTGACTTGGGATGCTGCTTCTGCATATAACCCTGTTATAATAAGACCTTGAGAACCTTTCACAGGCTTATTTTGACCACCGACAATGAGGTCAAAATAAGTAGAGGACAACATTATCTTCACTCCAGCAGAGCACCTGTATTTTGTAAAGTGTAAAAGAAGATCCTGTGACGCTTAAAATATTTACATCTCAGTGGACAGGGGTTAAAATGTGTGAGCAGAACAAGCCTTAGGGCACGGCAACCATGTTTCCTGAAGCCTTGAGCACTGAGACGTGTGATTCAAAGCCCGAGAGGGAAAACGTTTTGGCGAGCTTCACACATGCAGCTCAAAGTTTTCTGGGACGGTGCGGTGAGGAAGATCCTGAGGATGTTGGACAAAAAATATTTATGTTTGTATATATACATATATACATTTAAAAATAGATAAAAAAGTAGATTAATGTCTTAAATACCACTGTCAATGTGCATACTTTCCCACTCACACAGAGACTTTCTGTTGTCTCTTGCACATCTGTCATGAAGACGTCGACATCTACATGAGCAGAATAAAGGCGGTATGTCAGAGCTGTGAGTGAGTCCTGCGCTGATGAATTATTAGTTAATTTTTTTAAGTAAACTGGTGGTAAATAAGAGCAGATGAGGGAAGGGGAAATTAATGCCTTCCACTGCAGCACTAGCTCCAAATAGCACCACGGCTCCCTCTGGAGTTAGCTAAGGGGGACTACAACAGCAAAAGACAAATTAAGATATATCTGAAAAAAGGATGTGAATTATTGCTTAGAATTTGTATTGCAATGATAAAATGCAGCAAAACAATTTTAATTGGGACAAACACTTTCTTATTACCTAAATTTAAAAAAAATGTTCTGATTTCAGAGGTTTTTCCTGGGGAAATGAAAACATGTTTTTGTACACATCCAATTCTTCATTCAACAAAAAGGAGCCTTCATTGTCAAATATTGTCTAAACACAGGAAAACATGCAAGAACCTTTCATATGTAAAATTGTCTGAAAATTATATTGAATAATATATTACTGACTGCAGGAAAACCTCACAAAATACTATGAGTACTTCAAGCCTTTGTGCGCTATAAACCTTCCCTCTCAAATCTCTGGGTCCAGGAGACAAGACAAGAGGCCGATGAAGGGCCACAGAAGAGCTGTAATTAAAATCATTAACCGTGTATTCATTAAGACTGCGGGACCTTTTGAATTAATTAGAGCTGCTCTCTGATGTAGAGGGGAGGCCCCGGCCACAGCACAGATGTGTCAGGGGACTGAGAGTGAGCAGGTCTAAGTAAGTAAGGGACGTCCTCTGCCATTGACGCATGTGCTTATCATGCAACAGGCACATAGGTTCACCAACACACCCGCCATGACACACACACACACACACACACACACACACACACACACACACACACACACACACACACACACACACACACACACACACACACACACACACACACACACACACACACACACACACACACACACACACACACACACACACACACACACACACACACACACACAAGGAGTAGAGGAGCACAGAGAGCTGGGGGACAGACAGAACACAGGGAGTAAGAAAGATAAACAAAACAAAGGGGTGAAGAAAGAAAGAGCAGTAAGTGAAAGAGACGTGAGAGCAGGAGTGAAGACAATGGGGGAACAAATCACAGGGAGAAAGAAAAAGAAGAGAGGAGCGTGTATAGAAAGTGAGATGAAAGAGCTGACCTGCTTTGCAGCTGACAGGACAGATAAGAAAAGGGTGACAGTGCTCATGTCAGATCTCATGACTCAACATGCCCTGACAAACACGTCCTCCAGCAACGTGGGCCGGTGTTTCACTCAGATAAACATGCAAACCTGCTGTCACACACACATTTTGGAAAATTCTCTTTTTTTTTCAGACAACCAGCAAATGCACAGCATTTTCCCTATGAAGTAACCGTTTCTTTTTCATTGATTGATTCATGTATTAACTGATGACTCCTTTCAGCAAAGGATCGTCATGTTTAGATAAGGTAAAATAAAGAACAGAACAGGAAACCCAAACACTGTATTTAACATGTACAGTAACAGGTGTTCTCTACCTGCGTGGTGCCGTCCTCTTGGCCCAGAGCCACTGCAGAGGGCTGCCTGCACAAACAGGTACACCGGATCCTGGACGACATCTCTTCTGACTGGAACAGCACTGATCCCGTCCTGCCATCACGAACCTAATTAAGAAACAATCCAGCCTTAACATTCCTGCTTCAACCAGCCAACTGCCCAAGTTCATTCAAACCCTCTCCTCTGTTATTCTCACCTGCAGCCTGTTGCAGTTGTCTGCAGCTGATACAGTGATTTCTTCATCACCGAACAGAACGTCGGAGTCTCTCTTCAGGCAGACGGCAGAGGTGGTGTGAACCTTGTTGGTCTCCCATAACTACAAAACAAGAAACACAAGACATGCTGAGTTTTAGTAGAGAATCTCTTGTGCACTTGCAGCAAAAACAAGCATTACAAAAACGAAAAATTTTGCTCTCATAATACTTTTTTTTAACCTGAATTTACACCGAAGGATGGTTTTCATCTTGAGTGGGGAAAGTTAGTTTACTGGGAATAACCGCGGCAATAGCTGAGTCATCATAAACTGTATATTGATCCCAATAATTTCTGGTTATTCTGGGCAAGGTCACACGCCGATGCAGCTTTTTAATCACACACATTTCTTCAGTCTTACCCTGACAGTCTGGTCATCGGAGCACGAGAGCAGCTGCGAGCCGTCAGGGGAGAACTGAACACGCTGGACCCAACTCAGGTGCCCACTGCAATCAGCCATCTTTTTATTGGCCTCCAAGTCCCACAGCTGAAGGACACACACACACACACACACACACACACACACACACACACACACACACACACACACACACACACACACACACACACACACACACACACACACACACACACACACAAAAATACGAAAGAAATGCTAAATCTGCAATCAAGTATGATCAGTTGTTTACTCTTTTACTGTGGGTATATGATTTTAACACACCAGAACAAACAAAAAAAAGACACTAATTGTGTATGTGAAAAGAGAAATGTGTTGTACCTCCACGGCGTAGTTTGAGAATGCGATGGCCAGCAGGTTACTGGTAGGACAGGCGTGACAGTATTGCACGCTGCTCAGGCGATTTGTTCTGATCTCCAACAACATGTCCGATGTCTCCACATCAAACACCTGAGAAACGGCGACAGACAGACAACAGATCACTGTCTACACTGCCTTTGCACTTGGTAAATGTATCTTGTTTTGATTACGAAAAGAAGTATCGTCTGGTGCCTAAACATTAAAAAAACCTGAATGCAAATGTGCATCATCAGCCTCCTCTTCCTCTCCCTAAAGCCAGAGAAACAAGCTCAGAAATCCCCTGCGGCGCTTGCGGCGTTTCGAATGAATGAAGGCGTAGAGGACGCAGACAGACTGATGACGGGACAAGACTGACTGATTTTGGAAAGCTCGGGAGAGGGAGGGGGGGGGGGGGGGGGCTGCTCACATTGTCAACCAGGACACACACTCTCCAGACTCTCCAAAATACAAACTGACATGCAGACTCTCGACCCCGTCTTCTTCACTCAAATGGCACGACAACAGCGAGGCCAGGGAGGACGAACTGAACCTTTTCCACCCTCTTCGTCACACAGTTAACAATACCATGCGTCTCTGCTCTATAAAATATGAAAAAACCCCTGTCAATAAATATTCACATTCCAAAACGCTTACCAGGACAGCATTCCTCGCTGCACATATGATACGTTTGCCATCTGCTGTCCAGGTGCTGCACTTGACGAGGACGGCCTCATCGCTCTCCGCAAACACGCCACTCACATTGATCGTCTTCCACTCATTGGCGGATGACACCTGAAATAGCTGCATTCACACAACAACACACAGACGTTGGAGCATGTCAGCAGAAAATAAGAGCTGTGAACACAGACAACAACAATATCATGTATATTGTTCAGAAATATGGTATAATTTTGAACAGAGTTTAGGGAAAGTGCAGGTTTGGATTCCAGGTCCACAGCAGATTCCTGGTGAGGTGTCAAGATGCTTTCACAATATCTCATCAACAAGCACAAACCAAAGACATTAACATATAAGTTTATTCATTTTTGTTTTTTTTAGTTGTGTGGATCATATAATGGATTCACAGGTTTTGCACATCATCCTTGTGTGGATTTAGTGGCTGCAAAACAAATTGACCTCCAGGGACAATTAGTAATATTTTTTATACATATATCAGTCAGATGTAGAATAAAGACAGTAACTAGGCAAACTCCAAATTGTGCTATGGTGATATAGCTTTAATTGTCCTAGACATGTTTTAAAAAAAAAAGCTCTTATAATCATATAAGACTATATCATCTCCATTCAATATTCCAAAGAAAAGAGGTGTTTTAAAGTTTGTATAAGTATCCAAACAGCAGAATCCATGACTTCAGTACTGAACACTTTTTTGCACTGATGTTACATCAGAGGCAAATAAGGTAGGGTGCATCCAACTCTCATAAATGATGCACTGGTTAGAGAAGTACAGCTTTGCATTAGAAGAGAACAGCTTTACAAGTATCTTGTTAATAGCACTTGCCTTCACAGTGCCGTCATTGGAAGAAGTGGACAGATAGGTGTCGTCGGGGGAGAAACAACAGTGGTTGACTGGCTCAAAGTGGCCAAACATGGTGTTCTGGGAGGATGGCCTGTTGAGGTTCCACACCTACAGACATGGGGAGATTCAATGAGGAAGAGAACAGATCACACGAAGAAGGAAAGGTCACAAGACAGGCAAAAAAAAAAAACACACACTCACTCACTCACACACTCACTCACTCACTCACTTACCTTGACATTCATGAACTTGTCATTGGAGCAGGTGGCCAGCAGGAGTCGTCGTCTCGTGTTTGTAAACTGACAGTGGTTGACCTGCTCTTCGTGCTCCTCCGCAAACACCCTGAGCAGCATCGCTCGCTCCACATTCCAAACCTTGTTTCAGAAATGTTACGATAAAATTACGAAAAAGACATGTTCTACTTCCGCATTGCTACGTATTTTTTTCGTTGCTATAATCAATCGTCAAGGGGAAATTTGTCCGGTGTCGTCTTACCTTTACTTTCCTGTCGCTAGAGCAGGTTGCTAGGAGACGGTCGTCCGGGGAGAAGGCACAGCAGAGCACCTCGTCGTCGTGGGCCTGGATCTCCGTCAGCTTCTCGCCTGTGGTGCTTTTGAACACCTGAGCACACAGGTATGGTTAAAGCAGCCCCGTGACATTACATGAACGCAGAAAAAAGTAAAACGTCATCATTAGGAACAACAACTTCTGGACACGGTTTGGAACCTTTTCTGTTAAACTGGTGAATTTCGGAGTGAATGTGCAGATAAATACTTGAATCATGTTATTTTTTACAAAGACAATTCAGCTGCATTTTAATTTGTTTAATAAACAGATTTCTGGCCTTAAAAGTGTATCGCTCTTCATATTTTCCAGTTTTTTGTCACCATGGAAACAATTTGCCATTCACAATATCTCTCTCTCACACACACGTGTATATATATATATATAAATTCACAAAGCAACATGTCTGCTTTGATACCTTGAGTGTCTTACTGGCTCCACAGGTGGCGATCTTGGCTCCGTCGTGGGAGAAGCAGGCCGAGTAGATGGAGCCCTGGTGGGGGTGGATCACCAGACGGGACAGACTCTCTACACTGCTCTTATTCCTGAACAAAACACACACGCACAAAAACACACAAAAAACAGTCCAAACGACATTACACAGATATACAGAAATCTGACATAGGGAATTATAATATAACTGATCCAACGATGCAAAAAAATGCTCAATGCATTACTTGATTTTAACTTCATCATTTGAACATATACACGTCAAAACACCATGTAAAAAAATTGTTTGCTCGCGTGCATACAGCCAGTCAAAGTAGAGTTTCCCTGTGCGGGCGCGGTCCTGTGCCTGCATCAGAGCCTGTCTGTAGACCTCGGAGGCGAGCGGCTGAGACAGAGCGAGCTGCACCACGTCGGGGAAAGGACGCTGCTCCAGGTGGTGGCCGTTAAGAGACAGGAACTCCTGGAACTGACTGCGCACCTCGCTGTTCTGGGAGGACATAAAAAAAATCCTTACGCTCAATTTAAACTAGGAGTCATTTCTGATGCTGTTTGAGGATTTTCTTTTGCATAAACAAAATCCGAAAAAGACACCTTTCTCCTTTTTTTACATCCATAAATCCAATTTGTATGTGGTCTGTATTTAATGTTTAACTGCCCAATTTTTTGTAGAGAAGCACTTTGTCGCTCTTGAATAGTGCTATACAAAAAAACTCACTTATCTACGGTGGTATGGAGGACGTAGAACTCTTGGCATTATACACACTAATTGGACACAGGAATAAATGACTGTTGTCTCAAAGCAGAGCAATGCCTTCTTACAATGCATGTCCCAGTTAATCAGGTGTGTAGCCCCATGCGTCCCCACTTGCGTCTGATAAACCATTATCAAATCTTCTCTCTTGCAGTGATGGAAATTGGAAAGGGACCGGGGGACAGCCAAAACGTGGAAGGGCAAAAACACTTATCTTTGTAAAGGAGATAATCAAAAACAACTTCAGGGGGAAAATGACAGATGGACACACTTTTTTAATCTAATTCACAAAGTTTCATGGAGAGGGCAAGAAGGACACATGGACTTCTAAACTTGTATTTCCCCGAAGGGCTGTAAATCATATACAGTTCACATTTTAATGAAGGAGAATGACTGACACGCTTTGTTTCATACATAGTAAAGTTTAAGTTTCTTCTGACCTCTTTGTCCAGAATTGGTCCATACTCCACGTAGTCGTTAATGAGGTGTGCTGGACCCATTATCTGGGCCTTGATGCTGACCCAGTCCAGAGAAAACAAGAGGGAGTAGAGCTCCTAGACAGAAAGGAGCAAGACACCACAGTGTGTATTAAAAGATTCCTTTGAAAATCATATATCAGTGTGAGTGTGTGTGTGTGTGTGTGTGTGTGTGTGTGTGTGTGTGTGTGTGTGTGTGTGTGTGTGTGTGTGTGTGTGTGTGTGTGTGTGTGTGTGTGTGTGTGTGTGTGTGTGTGTGTGTGTTACCTGCGAAAGGTTGGCTTTAGCCATGTGGAAAGTCAAAAACCGGATCCAATAGAGACACTCTTCGTCTCCCGAGATAGGAGGACCATCTCTGTAGTGCTGCTGATACTGACGCACCACTTTAGTGTGGAGGCTCTGAAATTGATGAAACTATTAATTAATGACTTGTTATCTTCCCCTGGTTCGATTACACCCACTTCATATTATGCTCACCAACACATCTTAGCTGTCATGAGGCCACGTCTGTACATCAGCTGACGTGGCATCTCAAAGGTTCAACATAACAAACAAACAGATTGAAACCCAACTGCTTTTAGAGCTCACCTCCAGCTGGGTGCGGTTCTGCTCCACCAGGAAGTCCAGCTGAAGGTCATGGAGGTAATATAGACAGGGTTTATTGTGACCGTCCACGAAGAGCAGAGACTTGTTGACAAACTCCTCGAGAATGTCCTCCACCTCCTCCGGCTCCAGGTCCCACAGAACGGACAGCACCTGGATGAAGGAATAACATTTTATCCCTTGTTTTTTAGTGGGATCTTTTTTTGCAAAAGGTTGAATTCCACTCCTGTGGTGTAGCCAAACCTTAGCAGGGATTTTAATGTCCTTCTCCAGAACTGTGAGATCCTTGTAGAGCTCTCGATGTTCGTCGGGCAGGACCTCAATGCTCGCAGCCATGGCCTGGTCCAAGGCGTCGTAGTCATAAGACGATGACTTCCGTATACGCTTGAACTGCTTCTGCTGCAGCTGGCGAAGGTAGTAACGCCAGCGGTCAGGTTTCTCCTTGAGCAGAGCTCCAATCAAGGACACCACCAGAGGGGAACCTGTGATGGTGGCCACAGAGGATTAAAAAAATATATATGTGTTTGTTACGGCACAATTTGTAAGCAAAAGCAAAGGAAGAACACAACACAACAGTTATTCTTTCACAACACCAACACTTGTAAATAACTAAATCAGGTTTTTGCATTCCTTTATAATCCTCTATGAAACGCTCATATATTTTGAATATATATGCCAAATTGAATATGTAACAAAATCTGTAATTTCATTTGTGAAGGTTCACAGACCTTTACATTCTCTCACGATGCTGCGAGCCTCCTCGGGCAGTCCTGTGAGTTCAGTTTTGGTGTACAGAGCGAGTATCTCCATTCCCTTGTTTTCATCCAGACCGCTCTCCACTTCCACCTCATATTTAGCACCTACCAAAAAATAAGAGCATAAGAGTGGCGGTGTCCACATTTTGTAAGCACCACACTGTGAAGTCAATCACAGAAGGTTTTAATTGGTTCGAGTTTGCATATGTGTAGCGACCAGTGTAAAACATTAGGCTGCATACCGCTGACAGAATCAGTGAGGCTTCTATTTCTGGTGGTCAGAAGTATCCGACAGTGGATATCAAACGCCTTGAGCACTGTACTGTCCCAGATGTCATCTAGAATCAGCAGAGATCTAAAAAACCAAGGAGTGATCAGAGACAGAAGACAATGGAAAGTGTTTACCACAGCATCTATGAAGAGCAATTATTAGACTAAAGAAAGTAAACACTTTTATATGTTTAAATGTATAACCTGGCCTTCTTGTAGTTAGTAAGTCAATTAACACCTACAGTGACTTACAACAATAAAAAAATATATTTTTATTGGAACCCTTGAAATTTATTCAGCTCAGTAAATGGATACATTTATATATTTTATATTCTGACTATTTATTTGGACTAATGTCATCCATATGTAAATGTTTCTTATCCTTTCTATCACTTTTTTAAATTTGTTTTTAATCTTAACACATTTGGTTGTATCATTATTCAAATCCACTGTAATTTCACATTATTACATTTTTGAATATGTATCTTAGTCCTAACACGGCAAATAGTTTTTGTTTCAGCGTTTATCCTTTTTTACGACAAATTCTGCTGAAAACACAAATAATTACATACTTTTGCTTGTGGAGTTGTATTAGGTATTTATTGCTGTTCTTCAAATAGGTTATTTTGTTAAATATTTCTTTATCTGGGATTTACAGCAGATAGATATCAACAGTAATATTTAGCTAACTGAAAAGTTCATCAGGATTATTTGAGCATGACAACCTCGGGTATCTGCGGAGCATGAGGAAGCGTAGTCGCTCCTTGACTTCGTCCAGAGAGTTTGGGGGCCGGTGGAGAGACTGGGAATCCAGGTTCTGCTCCAGGCGGAAACACAATGACTGGATCTTCACCAGCAGGTCTGGTTTGTCTAACTGGCCGATGGACAACCAGTGGACACCTCCAGGGAAGCACTCTGTAGAGGGAGGCGGGAGAAGGGGTAGGGAAACCGTGAGAATGAAAATCAGTCCATGATTTCTTAAGATTTGTTAAATTTCTGAAAGTTCTTTTCTCTCTGTTATCTTGCTTCAAAGTGAAGTACGCTGATAGATAGCGTCAGTCAAAGATAATTCACCTTCAATGACCCCCTGGTGTCTGACGGCCTCTGCGGCCAGGACAGATTTACCCGAGCCAGCCATCCCGAAGACAGTGACCCAGCCAGGCTCACTCTTCAGCCGGTAGAGTTTCTCTCTGACCTGGTTCAGAAGCTCCAGTCGGCTGACAAACACCACAGGCCTCTGTGGTACACCACCTTCACTTAGCACTGTCTGGACTGTTACACAAACAGGAAGGAGATCTTTATTAAAGGAGTAACTTTCCCACATGAATACGATACCACGTATGTGTTTAAGAATAAGAACATTTAGCAGACGTGTAAACAAAACAACAAGGTCACACGACCAGCACTTACTACACATTAAATTTATTCTCCCACACACTTACAAACCTCCATTCTCTCCACCCACGACTTCCCCATTCCTCACCATAAGGCGTGCAGCCATCAGAGGAGCTCTTCAGTGCATTTGGTGAGATCTGCGGTAGGTCGTCATGAAGCATGTTGGCCAAATCATAATATAACTCCTTGACCAGGGCGTTGTAGAAGGAGATATAGGCACGGTTGTCCTTCCTTAGCAGCAGCTCCAGCAGAGCCGCAGCCTGATCCTTTCTGGTGGGCTGGCAGGACAGAGATAGCAGAGATTAGACGTGGACGTCGGTATAATATATATTTTACATTCCGCTATTTCGAAGGGTTCTCATTTGAGCTTGTGAAAAGTTTCATGATTAGCATAACTAAAATAAGTATTCTTTTAAACGATATGGATAAAAATCAAAAGAACAATCTTAACATTTTCTTCAACAAGCCGCCAACAATAACTCTGCTGAATCCTCATAACATCACGCTGGTGAAGTGTCTGCTAGGGATTAAAACTTAATCTGAGAGCGGCACCAGGTTAGGAACAAGTTGATGAGACTTGTATCCAAAACTTGATGTAAAATAAATTCCCCTTCAGCAGCAGCTCACCTGAGACATGATCCTCCCCTCCTCATCGCCACTCATCACATCGTCACTGATCATGTGGTCCATCAAGTACTGGGGCTTGATATCTTCTTCCAGTCTGTGGCGAAAGCGCATCAGACAGCTCCGCGCCCCTTCCTCCAGCGCCATCTCGGCACGACACGCCAACCATACAGGAATGCCGCTGCATTGGAAATGAATGGAGGCAATACAAGGAAAATTGATGGAAGTGTGGTAAGTATAGGGGAGTCCTAGTGGTCTCAGGGCCTAAAACTTAGTTTGGTTCGAGTCTGAATATGCTTGACAGTGCATCTGAATACAGGAAGGAAAGATCGCAATTGAGATTGTGGGTTGTGACATGATTCTTTTGGGAAGACCACTCTCGACTACTGTTTACGATATAACGAAGGCCGATAATGGGGCCAAGACCTAACCATGGGAATGAAGCTGAAACAATTAGTCGATTAAAACGGGAAGTTAGTCTGCAATTACAGAATTTTGACAATAAATTAAGTTGTTTTGGGGTTTTTTAAGCTATTAATTTACAATGGGCTCAGGGAAACATTAAGGGGCCAATTGTATTTACTTGTTAGTTGCGAAAACTAGTTGTGAAAAACTAAACCGCCAAAATACACAGAATATGTGGTAGTTTCCGTCTTAATAGTGTTGTAACTCAGTGACACGAACACAAAGGAAAACGAAACGATCTGAAAAGACAAGTTCTTATCAGCTGTTCACAGAGGCCTGACAGAGGGGAAACCTCGACGATACGGAAGTGACATTTAACAGAGTTTATGCAGTTCACTGAACAGTTTGCTCTAAAGTGATGCAGTCAACGTTTAGATATCTCAATGTAATGTTAGTGGACTTTCTCCTCTCTTTCGAACAGCGTCTGATATCAACAAGACGGCGTGAGAGGTGCAGCTACTCTTTGATAGGTGACACATTCAGGGACACTTTGTAAAGTAACACTGCGAGACAGGGGCTAAATGCAAGTCTACAGACTTTAAATGCCGCTCACTTTTACTGGTGTCACGCAGTCACGTTTAGGCCGACAGACTCGGCTGCTTTCCACACCTGTCTGGACAAGTTCACTCATTCAGACCCCACTGAAACGAAACAAAGAAAGGAACCACTGGCAGACACTTACGAATATCTTCTTCCCCTTCAGCGACGGAACTGCATATTGCCGGAAGGTGACGTTACGTTATAACGTATCCAAAGTGTTAAAAATAAAAGGCAAATCTGTGTTTACGTTACATCCACCACACGCCCAATTTTGAGAGACGGGGAGCTTCCTGCTTCGCAACAAAAACAAGTACCCCGGTGTGCGGGCAGGCCAATGGCGCGGCGAGATTTAAACCACGTGACCAATGAGCTCATGCGTTTAAAGAATCTGTAACCGGGCAAACTGATGCTGCCTTCACAGACCATTGCTATGCTCGTCGATATGCCTTTTCACTCATTTGAACGCTTTCGGAACGGTAGAAAACGAACATGAGCTCAGTGAAAGCGTCGGTTCCGCCAAAAACACATATTATCTCTGATTGATACAATATTTTTGGTTTGCGGCGCTGTTTTTTTAAATAATTTGGTAATGGTAATTGTATGATTTCGGGACCGTGTTTGAAGGTAACAGTGCTGCCTGGTGACAAGATGATGAGAGAGTGTTTATTCTACAGTGTACTGATGCACTGATGATGTGGGTCGAAGTAGCCAAATTTTGCCAAATAAATAACATCATATATCAATTTGTGTTACTTTTTTATTTCATTATATTAACAGTGGTACATAGCAAGGGACCAAAAACTTCCCACATTCTGAGTGAACTTAAGCTTAAGTACATCATTTCTTTGTCTTTGTACATATTTGGGTCTACTGGAAATTCTGGACACAAAATCACTTTGAGCTGAGTACCTGTCAGCTCCAAATGAGTTCCAACAGCCAACATAAAAATACTGAAACAACCACAGGACCTCAAAATGTAACAACAATCGCAACTAAAACTATGTGGCAAATATTCCAAAATCAGAATGCGAGTAAAAGAGTACAACATACAACTTGACAAATACTCCCAACACATTACTCAAGTTACTAAAATGACAAAATCCTAACACAAAGCTACTCATGCAGACAACGGTTTTACATTATTTGAGGTCAAAATTCCTTTTCTCCAAGAATTTTTGTTATTATTTATGTAGCATAATATCAGTGGATTACTATGAAGAGAGAAACTTCCATTTATGTGGCTGATAAAAGAAAAAGAAAAAAGGAGAACAATCAAAAGGACTAATAAAATGGGAAAAGGGCTGCCTCATGAATGTTTAACGGTATTCATAAGTAAATGCTACTCTGCTAATTATCTAAATATATATATGCTTGAATTTAATTCCTCTTCGCTTCATAAAGCTCATTGTATGTATGAGACACACTAGGTTTTCCCCTTGTTCTCCTATGAACTCCCTCTGAAAGAGCAGCAGTTTGACTACAGACAAACTTACAATGTAGGGTTGCTATTAGGATCAGATATGAATCACTTTCTGGTTTGAAGCTGTGAATGTTCATAGGAGAGCATACAGAGTACATTTATTACAAAGGACGCAGGTCACATTAAATGTTGACCGCATGGAGCGTCTACTGCAGTGTCTTCACTGCTAAATGTAGGGATAAAAACTACATTTATGACACACGGAAGGCAGCTCCAACTACTGGAGAACGCTGGCCGACCAAAGCAGTAGTACTGCGTAGCTGTTGTAGTACCTCCATAGCTTCAGGTAAATCTAGTGGCAAATAGGCTCCTTGGACCGCCTGAGCCAAAGTTTGGTTTCAAGCGGAGGTAACGGAGTCCTGAGCCGTGTCCTGAGGAGCGGTGTGTGCTGGTGGGCTGCTGCTGCTGAACATGAGCCTCCTGATGATATCAGCATAGAAAGGTCCATAGACAGACTTGTTGTAGTTGACCAGAGAGATGAACCTTGCTCCCATCAATGCTAGTTCAGGTTTGATTGCAGTCAAGCCAGTTGGTACCTGTTCGAGTTTGGCTTGTGGTTTGGGATCACAGATGAGCATCATGAAGTACTGCTGCACACGGTCCTCTGCGGAGCGAGTAAAAGAATGACACAAGGTTAGAAACTCTCAGTTGCATAGATTTCTGGATTCATTATCGTTTACATTTTTTTTTTTTAATCTTCATGCTCTACTCTCGCCGCCAACAATTTGTACCAATAGAATGGGAAAAACTATTATTTATCACTCCTGCTCACCAACTAGAGATCGGATGGGATTGTCCCTCTGGGTGATGCTGCAGATCTGGCCCATGAGGGTGGCCTGCAGCGCCGGGGACAGTGCAGGGTAGTTCCTCTCTGTGAGAGATTTGTTGAGCTCGCAGCAGATCTGAGCACTGACGCCCACTAGTGCCTCTTTTAGGTTAAAGTCCCTAAAGATGAAGAAGAAGAAACTAAATAAAGTTTGAGCCACAATTTGTTGTGATGTAGACAGTAGATGTTCGTATGTTTGAATACAGATCGAAGATTTAAGATGGAGGGTAACGTGAACTGACGGGCTGTGCATGCCATCCAACAGCACGCTGGTCATCCTCTTCAGGCGGTCAGACAGGGAGGGTAAACCCTGGATAGGCCCTCCAATGGTGCTGTGCACAATGAGCAGCACCTCATTCACCGCCTGGTACTGCTGGAGCCGCCACTGAATCTCACGCAGACGTGTCTCATCCGTAATCCACGTCTAAAGGGGAACCAAAGAAAAAAAAAAGAGACTTAAATAAATAGTTTGACATTTTATATAAAGCCATAGCCGAGAGGTGATTAACCTAGTTTAGCATGAAAACTGGATGCAGGGGGTGGAACACCTAGCGTGGATTGATTGGCGGCCTAAGCTAGGTAGACATTTACAATAAAGACTTAGGTAACAATTTTGTGTGTTATCTTAAACTGAAGAAAGGGAGTTTGAAGAATTCCACAGGATTTTCCACAAAAAGAATTTCAACCTAAACAAATAATGAGTAGCTACAGAAATAAAAGCTGATAAAACCTTACTCCCTCTCTTACAAACACGAATTCAATACAATCATACCTCAGGCAGTGGACTCTTATTGTAGTCCCACGTGAGGATACGGACGAAGGCAAAATTGAGAATCTGGAAAGGGCCAGGCACAGCTTGCTGTCCTTTCCGCTGAGTCTGTCCTGTGGGGATGGTGGTCGGCAGCAGCTCCTCCAGAACTGACTTAATCCAGGAGGTGGTGTGGTTCAAAGCATCTGAGCAAAGTAGACATGATAAAAGTGTTTGACAACATGATTGGTGAAACAAAGGTATAGTGAAAAGTGTTTTCCCGATTCACTTACTGGGTGTTTTTTCCAGGATGCTCTGGAACGTGGCCCTCTCATATTCAACACTCTGTCTCTGCAGCACAGGCCGCAGATTATCAATTGTAAAGTTGACCATGTCTGCCTTCATCAAGTCCAGCACACGAAAAATCTCCCTAGTGTGAAGAAATAATAAAGCCGCTGTGATTTGACAATACAGTCTCTGGTAATAAATGTTTGATGTCAGCAATGAAATGCTTTTAAATGCTTTACGACCAAAGTATGTGGCTACTGTACCTGAACAGTGTCACAACATTATCTGTACTTTCCCGCAACTTCTTAATTTCCTCATCCCTGACAGGTGCACACATCTTGCCCATAGTGGTGATAATGTAAGAGGCAAGCCCCTGGATGTCTACAGCATCGTTGTCAGCCTGCTGACGAATCAGGTCCATGTCCAGCACCTCCATGATCTGGATCCTCATTCGGTTGGCACCCGGATTAAGGAATGACAGTAAGATCTGGTAAAAGATGAAAATCATCATCGAAGCATTATGCGTTAATCTGTGACATAATGTCGCAAACTGACGCAAACTGTGTGTGTGCTGACCTCTCTGATCTCTTCCAGTAGTCTGATGGCCTGGCCATACTCAGGCGGGTCATCGTTCAGCTCCGCCGACAAGATGTCCCAGAAAGCCTTGTGGACATTATCTCTGACTAACTTCCATATACTAAAAAAAATGGAGGGTTTCGTTTAGTTGAGTATATCATCTGTCAGGAGCAAAGGTCAGTCAGTCCTGCGGTAAGGAGGTTGGACCAACATCTATATAACTGTGGCAAGAAATTATTCACTTGCAAAGTGGCCAAAAATAATGGTGGCTCTGCATTTCTGCTATCTCGTGTTCGTTCGAAAAATCAAACATCTACATTTTTGTAAACCCCTTACCTGATATTTAGATTCACTGTTGAAAAAAATTTACAAAGGGTGAAGATATTGAGATACAAGATCTTGTGCCGCTGGTATACCTGTCCTGAGGTAGGTCGACTGGCTCCAGATGAAATTTGTGGTCCACAATGATCTCATGGGCAAGGCTGAGGTTGCTAACAGACTCCATGACTTCGTCCAGGGTTGAGGTTTTGGGTGGGCTCGCTGTGGAACACAAATATTGAAGAAACATTGTAAACTATTAAGTCGGAGGTTGTCCGGTGGGCTCAGAGACAAAAGAAAGGGGTGTGTGTGTGATGTGGGGTGGGGGGGAAACTCACAGGAGGGCGTGCAATGCTTGCTGGAGCAGTCGCTAGTGAAGCTTTCACGGGAGCAGTCCAGGTCGCTGGTCGATGTCATGCTGTCAAAGCGCTCCAACGTTGACTCCACGTCGCTGCCTTGGTCCTCGCCGCTGGACGTGGAGGTGGGTCGCTCATTGTTTAGAGGCATCTTGGGTTGCAGCTGCTGCACATGAGAAGTTGGTGTTAACCCTTGGCTTGTAGGCTATATCCTCAACAGAAAGCCACTGGATTTCCTGACACGTTTGCCTGTTCAGAAAGTTTACTACTTTCACATCTAGCGACATTCTATATTTTTCACTTGTTACCAATGAATCCCAAAACCAACACAGTATTTTCTGTGTTGCGAAACCCTGATAGAATTTATTTCTCTCAGCCATAGAGCTCCATTGTTACCTCTGCCAAGGAGGTTATGTTTTCACCCCTGTCTGTTGGTTTGTTCGTCTGTCAGCAGCAAAAACTCCAGAAAGTATTTCAACGGAACTTGCAGGAGGGACATGTGCCAAGAAAGAACACAGATCTAGACAAACAGCCATCTCTTTCTTCAACATTGCAAGATAGGGCGTTTAAAAAAAATCGTCACAATTTTCCCAGGGAATAATGCATGGATCTTGATGAAAAAGCTGTCATGAGCTAGCTACAAGGCAATGAGCATAAGGCTTGACTGAATCTAAGTGGGCCATGGCAGATGTATTTGTTCTACTGAGTGCCATTCTTGTTTTCAATATCAAAACAAGTAAATGAGGCCAACTGTTACACTGGGTGACGTAATCTGCCCTGGTACCATAAATACGCATCCGAAAAACAAATGTGTTATTAATCTGTCACTAGTCCTCAACATATGAACTATCGGTATTGGGGAGTTAGTGAGCATGAGAAACAATTTGGCTTTGAACTTAGAGCCTTACCTTAGGTCAACCTGTGCTTGTATGAGGGATAAGGACTGTGTGACCTACAGTGAATGAGGGCTCGTGCATTTTACTTCAGCAATGGTTTCTGTTGCCAAGGCAATGACCAGAAAAACAAAAACACCTCTCACACGCAACAAAACAGTGTTGATGTTTTGGTTTGTACCTCGGGGTCACGTGCGCCCACTTCTTTCTATGCATGTGCGCAGCTTCAGTAGCCAAAGATGTTTCACGTAGGGATGAGAGACAGGGCGCTGCAGCCAATCACGAGAGTCCCTGGGTAGTGGGACGGTCGCTATAGAAACGGAGATAGCTGCCTCGTTCAACAGTTCTGACATTCAACACCTTATTATACTCATTCACGGTGCATATAGTAATGTTTGGGAACAACACGTCAGTGTGTTTGGGGTGTGTGTGGGTGTGTGTGTTTACTGACAGAGGGGGTCGACCAAAGTCACGACACAGACCCAGCTTATTTAACAACTGGGTTTAAACAAAAATGCCATGTTCCTTCAGTGAAGGGAAAACTGTGTCCAGGCCTTTCTCATTGTGTCTCCAGGGCAACATGGGACAACAGAGGGTTCTCAACGGTCGTAATGATCCTGTTACACCGGTCCCTGTGTTGTCTGTCGTCCACACAAACAAAAACATATTTGTGTAAGAATGAAAGCTTTCAAGCAAACAGAGTTTGTGCCTTTCTAATACTATCAAAGTCAAATAGTGCTGAGAGAGAGTGACCCTTGGGTGTTGCTGCTCCTGTCTCTGGTCTCACTTATCTGCTGCCAAAAATAAAAGCACACTCCCTTGCTGCTCTTTTGGTTTAAAGATAGCTCATGGGGGGTGAGGAGGACGGGTGTGGGTTGAGTCCGACTTCTGCGTACCCCCCCAATCATTACATCATCTGCTAGACTTGACAGCTAGGTCACGGCAAAACGCAGCAGGCCAATTTTTCGACAGATTATCTTGGGCGATGGGAGCCGGCGCTGCAGTCCAGAGAACTGATTACAGCTTAGGTCTACTCTGTCACCCGCTGCTTCGTTATGAGAAATCCTCTTTGAGCAAACTGAACGTTGGGCAGAGTAAAATGCAGACACAACACATGAAGGTGAAACCCAAACGTTCAGGAAATGCTTAGTGTTTGTATGATAAAAGACAGTGATTAAACTATTTTATATACAAAAAAAAGTATTGAGTGTAAAGTACATCATTATAATGTGATGGGCTGATCATCCCAACCTGCTGGATTATACTAATATTAAGTACATTCTTTATGATGTCATTCATTATATTTTTTATCTTATACCTTTCGCAGGTGTATCAATTTTTTTTATATAAAGTACATTTGCTGCTCTGTTACAATAACTCCTGCAGAAAAACAACGACAGCCTTCTCTGGGATCCGCATTCGACTGCAGCAGCAGCAGCAGCAGAATGTAAACAGAGCAGTGGCTCGGGGAGGGGGGCGGGACCACTACCCAGGGACTCTCGTGATTGGCCGCAGCGCCCTGTCTCTCATCCCTACGTGGAACATCTTTGGCTACTAAGGCTGCGCACATGCATAGAAAGAAGTGGGCGCACGTGACCCCGATGTACAAACCAAAACAACAACACAATAAGAACATCATGTCTGTGTCCGGACCCAGGCGACACCTGCACAGTAAAGACGACAGTGCATTAAAGTCGTTTGTTGTAAGCTAACCGTCGAACTCGTCACTGTTGTTTTGCATCGCGATGTCGCCTCTTTGTTACACAAGCGGTCGCTTTGACTTTCAGCGGCTACATGTCGACACTAGCTTTGACACTCGAGCTGTTTGTTGTTTAACAAACCTCCTCCTCCGACGACGACGACGACGACCGCGTTTCCGGTCTCCGCTTTTCCACAGCGAAGCCAGACATTTACGTCACTTTTTATTTTATTTTTTTTTAAAGTTGCCAACAGAGCCAGGCCGAGTGGTTCATAACTGTGAGCTGGAACAACAAGGACTTTACCTCATTCGAGTCTCCAGGAGGAGGAGAAGGGGGAGGGGGGGGGGGGAGAAAGAAGGGAGACTGACACCAAAGAGTAGCCGAGCTGTGGGTGGAAGGTTCTCCGTCGCCCTGCGCCGTTCGTCACTCTGTGGTTTAAAGGTCCGTCGTCCCCCAGCTGGCTGTGAGACGAACAGGCGAGACCATCTCACAGCAACGGGGGGGGGGGGGGGGGGGGGGTCCGCCACCGAACAAAGACGAACACAAGACTAAAAGTTGTGAATATAACTATTTTTTTAAATCAAAATAGAACTCATATTGACTAACTTGAATCTGTATTTATTTTTTGTATTTATTATACGTATATTTCAAACTGTACCACATTTGGTTGAGATGGTACGCTCTGCTTCACGTGGGACGTCTTTGTTTACGGATGTGACCTCAGAGTGCGTGCGTTCCTGTGTGCGCGTGCGTGCGTGTCTGTTCAAGTATGTGCGCGCGCGTGCGTGTGCGTGTCTGTTCAAGTATGTGATATGTGTGTGTGTGTGTGTGTGTGTGTGAGAGAGAGAGAGAGAGACAATTTCCCTTCATGGTTGCAAGGTCTTGGGTCCACAAAATGGGACAAACAAAGGGGGCCAATAATCAGTTTTTTAAATGTATTTATTCATTTCCAACATGCTTCAAGAAAGTATATCAATGACAACAAGAAGTTGAAAATAAAAAACAAACTATCAAAAACATCAGTAGTCATATCAACGCCCTTTTGAGTGCCATTAACCCCAGAACCACTTGTTAAGATTACGAAAAGATTGGTATCCTCTGTTTTGTCGTAAGTATCTGCAAGTTGTGCAGGCATGTTCCAAGCCAAATTTTGACTTTCGAACTGTATACTTGTTTTTCCAGTTAAAGTAGGCCATGTATTCAGAGTCAGTTTCATCAAGGTAAAGTAGCCTCTGCCAGCGCCATTGGAGTGGAAAAGTCCTCGACATGAATGAAAGAATCAGATGGGGTGATGTCCTCATAATCTTTTCTTGGAGGGCCCAGAACAATGGGTACAGTTCCTAGTGTCAAAGGCCTAAACAACTTCTCTGAAATATAGTGATCGTACACAGAGTTTTCAAAGGAGAGGTAGAATTTGCAACTAGATACTATGTTTATATAGTCTTGATCACTTAAATGTTGGCCAAAGGCATTCCCAAAAGTAGATATGTTGATATGGTTTTTCAGTTCCTTGTAGTACTGAACTCTTCTGTAGTTGTCGTGCCAGTTGCTCACAATCCAACAGACCAACTTGTCCTTTGCTGGCAGTTGGAAAGTCTCCTCGGTTGTGCGTGGTATCAAATACCCATAAGGCACAGGAATATTGGAATCGCGGCGATAACTGCATGTCAAGTTGATTAAGTTATCGAGTTGAGGTATTCTAGCTGTGTTTGCAGGTGACTCCATATTAAACCACACCCATTTCTGAAACCAGGGACGTGGCTCTTTAGGAAGGTTTGCTAGATCTCCCCGAATGTCCCTGTGGTGGAGGAGAACCCCGTGGGCTTTATGGTAAAGAGACTTGTCAACTATCATTTGGCATCCTGTGATATTGTACACATCACAGCTGAGGCGAAACTGGTAGCCAAATGGCCACATCCAAACCAACAGAATAGTGTCGGGCTCAGCCTCCACCTCCGCAGCCTGGATCTTCTGGGTGCCATTGTGAGGTGGGCTGATGTGAAACTCAGACGAACAGTTCTTCTCCATGTAAATGCCAAAAGTTGGCCACTTGATTTCTGGCTTGTAGTATGCAGAGAAAACAAGTACAAAACAAAACACCACCAGGCAGCCGAAGGCAAATTGGCGCAGAAAAGTCACCTGGCAGCCCAAGAAGGACATGGCTTGCTTCTGGAGAGAGAAAAGATCTGGTTATTATTGTTACTACAGCTAGAAAATCAGTCAGAATAATATCTTACTATAATTCTACTTCAAAAGTGAATGAGTTTATTTTTTTATTTTTTTATTTGACATTTCTCAATATTATCATTCCTGTTGAAAAAAAGACAATGACAGCCACATGGTGATATTTAATAATAACCTATCATTCTTTCTCAGAGAGCAGGTATCATGTGTCAGCTGTCCCCTCTAAAAGACCTGTTCACGACTATTTGAACTCTTTATTTCCTGCCTTATTATGACATATCATATCCTTGCTTCACTTGCAGTTAACCCTGTCTATATCATCCATGCCGAACTTAACTGATAATCTGAAATGGTTGCACATTAACCACAGCTTTGGACAGCATGATTTACAAGATATGTTTAAAATTGCTCTCTGTTCTCTCCATTTTAATTTCAAAGAAAGAAATATGGATCAACAACCTCACCTTGAAATTGAAAAACACAGGGAAGAAAAAAAAAATCAACTAAACCTTTTATATTGGTCCAGATCCTGTGATCGCTGCATTCACCGGGAAAGTTCACCTTTCCCTTTCCTACTATTACTCTGGGTAATGCAAATTCATTTCGGTGAGACGACACTTCTACTGCTATTCTTTTGACAGTACCCAAATGAAACTCATTGGAATGAGGGCAGGGCCAACATTTGACACCAGGTAGGTAACACTTTGAGATCGCTTTTAGCAATGAAAAGTGCTCATTCATTCATTCATCGTCTACCGCTTTATCCATTTAAGGGTCGCGGGGGGTCGCTGGAGCCAATCCCAGCTAACATTGGGCGAGAGGCGGGGTTCACCCTGGACAGGTCGCCAGCCTATCGCAGGGCCACATACAGATACGGACAATCATTCACTCTCACATTCACACCTACGGTCAATTTAGAGTCTCCAATGAACCTAACCCCATTCTGCATGTCTTTGGAGTGTGGGAGGAAGCCGGAGAACCCGGAGAGAACCCACGCATACACGGGGAGAACATGCAAACTCCACACAGAAAGCCCCTGGTTGAATGAAAAGTGCTCTATAAATGCAATTTATTATCATTTATTTAAGGTTATAGTAGGATAGGATTTTGTCACTTCGCAATATATTAAGAATAAAGGACAAGATCCATTACAAATTATTTGATGGTATCAAAGGACCTTTGTTTCAATACTAATATATGCAAAACATTTTCTCCTGAACATCTCACATACTTACATTGCCCAGTGCATCACACTGTCTTCCCTAGCCTGCCCTCCTCTCACTGTGGGTCTCATTGTCTTTTCCCTCAGTAAACGACGCACCTGCACCCAGCCATTCACATGAGCCAAAAAAAAAGATTCTTCAGACCCGGCCACCATCTTCCATTAAGGCAAGACAAGATGAGTTTATTTGTATAGCACATTTCAACAACAAGGCAATTCACAGTGCTTGGCAAAAAACATTAAAAGCATTGGGAAGAAACACATAAAATGACATCAAAATACAATCAATAAAAAGAGAAAATAAAAACATGTTAAAGTAGAATAAGACAGGGAACAGATTTTGCGGTGCAGTACAAGGACTGAATTAATAGTTTATTCACTGAAAGGGAGCGGCAAACAGAAAAGTCTTCAGTCTTGATTTAAAAGAACCAAGAGTTGCAGCAGAGCTGCAGTTTTCTGAGAGTTTGTTCCAGATCTGTGGAGCATAGAAACTGAACGTGGCCTCTCCACGTTTAGTTCTGACTCTGGGGACAGAGAGCAGACGAGTCCCAGACGACCTGAGACGTCTGGAGGGTTCGTAGCAAAGCAGAAGATCAGAAATGAGTTTTGGCCCTAAACCGTTCAGTGCTTTGTAAACCAACAGTAGTATTTTTATATCAATTCGTGGACAAACAGGAAGCCGGTGTAAAGATCTGAGGACTGGAGTAATATGATCTACTCTTTTGGTCTTCGCAAGGACTCGAGCAGCAGCGTTCTGAATTAACTACAGCCGTCTGATTGACTTTTTAGGGAGACCTGTGAGGACACTGTTACAGCAGTCGAGCCTGCTGAAGATGAATGCATGGATTAGTTTTTCCAGATCCAGCTGAGAACTAAGTCTTTTGATCCTTGATATATTATTTAGGTGATAGTAGGCTTACTTTGACATTGTTTGAATGTGGCTGTTGAAGTATAGAAAATCTGTCTCGGCTAGTGTTTTCACGACACCAGTTTCAGGTTTAAGGTGGAGCAGGAATATTTAATTTTAGAAGGGAATGTGCCCGTGTAACTTCACCTGTCAGGGAAAATCCGCCACAGATAATAACCGGTTAAAGGAGAGCTATAACTGTGTCTCAGTTATTCATACACACCTCACCTCACCACACCCTGTCAGTTACGTTTAACAGAAGAAGAACAAATCTTTGACACATTCACGGTGTATAAAGTTATTTGTGGGAACAACACGTCAGTGTGTTCGGTGTGTGTGTGTGTTTGTGTGTGTGTGTGTGTGTGTGTTTACTGACAGAGGGGGTCGACCAAAGTCAGGACACAGACGCAGCTTATTTAACAACTGGGTTTAAACAAAAATGCCATGTTCCTTCACCTACAGCTTCGCCATCGAGGGAGGCCGCCACAGGCAGACGTGGCTTCCGAAAGAGGACAGACCGAGCTGCACATTGCGAACTGTACCAGGACATCAGAGACACATACTTCAGATTGCACACACCCAAAAGGATTTTAAGGACATGAACAATGATCAAACACTTTTGTTCCTGCTCGGTGACATTCCACAATGTACAGACACAGCAGCACATTGTGTGAACTGCTGCGACTGCTTTTCACGGGCTCTGGAAGTGGCGGTTGGCAGAAACTGGTTTGTGACTGGATCGGGTTGATGAGTCAGGTAGATGATGACGACGGCGACATGGACTCTGACAACTGGACTAACGTAGGGAGCCAACAAGGAAGGGGAAATGGTGGACTGAGGGCGACTAGCCTAAACACCAAAAGTTGTCTGGAGGAGAACAGCTCGGATGAGGGAAGGCAGGTCGTTCGGAAAAAGGTAGTGAGAGAGGGATTTAAAATAATTATCAAATTTAAGGCGGAAGATGTTCATATACCAATTAGCCCGATAAATCTGGCAAAGGAGGTAAAAAAGAAGATAGGAGATGTAGAATTGGCAAAGATCCTGAGGGATGGGAGTCTACTTGTCAAAGTTAAAACAGAAGAACAAAAAAATAAAACGATGCGAGTAGAAAACATATGCAAGAAGATTGTGAATGAAAAAATAGTTCTTGGAGAAAAGAAAGTGACAAGAGGGGTGATAACAGGTATTCCGGTGGAGGAGGACTTGGAGAGGCTCAAGAAAAGCATGGTGGGGGGAGAGATTAACCGAATGAAGAGATTGCAGAGAAATAGTGATGGGGAAAGGGTGGACAGTTTATCTATTCTAATAGAATTTAATGAGAGCGAATTGCCACAAAAAGTGAGGGTTGGACCAATGATATTTCCAGTAAGACCATATGTCCCAGCCCCACTTCGCTGTTATAAGTGCCAGAAATATGGACACATAGCAGTGGTTTGCAAAGGGAAACAGAAGTGTCCTAAATGCAGCGGGGACCATAGAATCGAGGAGTGTAGAGAGGGAATGCAGGACAAATGCAGTAATTGTGGGGGGCAGCATAGAGTCACATATGGAGGATGTGAAGTCAGGAAAAGGGCTGTGGAAATACAGAAGATAAAAAGCGCAAACGACATCAGTTATGCGGAAGCAATCAAGAAAGTACAAGGACAAAAACCCAGACAACAAACGGAAATAGAGAACACAAGTCTGACACCAGTGGTCGAACAAGCGAAGGACAAAGAAACAGCAGCATTAGTAGATAATATTATTCTGTTTGTGACTTACGTTATTAACTGCACGGATCAGGTCAAACACAAAACAGAGAAAATTAAAATTATAGCAAAAGGAGCAGAAAGATTTTTGGGGATCAAGAATTTGACATGGGAGCACATCAACAAGAGACTTGAAGCGGAAGGGAAACCAGGAAGTCAAGCTGAGGGGACATAATGAAAATTCTGCAATGGAACGCACGTAGCCTTTTAGCAAATGGACAGGAGTTCAAAGGATTCATTCAAAACCTCTCAAGAAAGCCAGACATATGTATACAGGAAACATGGCTAAAACCTTCATTAGAGTTCATTATAAAAGGTTACATGGGTGTCCACAGGGATCGAGGGGAGGGTAATGGAGGAGGATGTGTGATATTTATAAAGCAGGGACTGCAGTACAGATTTTTAAAAAGAGGGGATGAACTAGACTATTTATTGATTGAAGTTTGGACAAAAATAGAGAATAGAAAAATAATGAATTTTTACAATCCCTGTAAAAAATTAACAAGTAATATAATGGAAGAAATGGCAAAAGAGTTACAAGGAAAGGTAATATGCTGTGGTGATTTTAATGCACATAGTACGTTATGGGACAAAATCAATGACAATAATGGTATAGTTGTGGAGGAATTTAGGGAAATTAAAAATTTAGTATGCTTGAATGATGGAAGTGGAACAAGAATAGATGCGAGAACAGGAGTAGAGACCTCCATTGATCTGACACTGGTATCTGATACGCTGGCAAGTACTTGTACATGGGAAGTTATTACAAATACAACAATTGGCAGTGATCATTACCCCATAATGGTAGATATTGGAATTGAATATGAGGGGGAGGTAACAAGAGTGGAAACATGGGCATTCAAGAGTGCAGATTGGGATAAATTCAAAAAGATAACTGAGCAAGAAATGGGGAAAATTCTGGTTAATGAAAATGTGAATGAAGTAAATGAGTATGTTTGTAAAGCCATCTTAGAGGCAGCAGAGAAATCTATAAAGAAGAAGAATTGTAGGCATAATATTAAGATTGTTCCTTGGTGGACAAAAGAATGTAGCAAAGCAATAAAAGCTCGAAATTCATTCATCGTCTACCGCTTTATCCAGTAAGGGTCGCGGGGGGTCGCTGGAGCCAATCCCAGCTAACATTGGGCAAGAGGCGGAGTACACTCTGGACAGGTCGCCAGCCTATCACAGACAATCACGGACAATCATTCACTCTCACATTCACACCTACGGTCAATTTAGAGTCTCCAATGAACCTAACCCCATTCTGCATGTCTTTGGACTGTGGGAGGAAGCTGGAGAACCCGGAGAGAACCCACGCATACACGGGGAGAACATGCAAACTCCACACAGACAGGCCCTGGTCGAACTGGGATTCGAACCCAGAACCTTCTTGCTTCTTGATCGATTCAGCTCTAGTGTTACAGAGCTGAATCGATCTCTGAGGAAAACAAAGATGTCAGCACCAGGAAAGGATCAAATTAATTATATCATGTTAAACCATCTTGGGGAATCAGCAAAAGAAAAAATTCTGGAGTTGTACAACAAAGTGTGAGAATTAGGTAAGTTACCCCAAAGCTGGAAAGAAGCAATTATAATACCAATACCAAAAACGGAGAAAAATCGCTCAGATCCCAAAAATTACAGACCAATCTCATTAACGTCAAACATGTGTAAAATAATGGAAAAAATGATAAATGAAAGGTTAATATATCATATTGAAAAGGAAGGATATTTGTCTAGGTATCAGAGTGGGTTCAGGCGAGGGAGAAATACTCTGGACCCAGCTCTGTGCTTAGAAAATGAAATAAGGAAAGCTCAGGTTAATAGAGAGAGTGTAGTTGCGGTCTTCTTTGATATAGAAAAAGCATATGATATGATGTGGAGAGAAGGATTGCTAATAAAACTTAAGCAACTAGGAATCAAAGGACGGATATTTAGATGGGTTAAAGACTTTTTAAACAAAAGAATAATTCAAGTAAGAGTAGGAAGGAGAGAATCCGAAAAATTTGAAATAGAAAATGGAACACCGCAAGGGAGTATAGTGAGCCCACTAATATTTTCCATAATGATAAATGATATTTTTGTGGGGGTAGATAATGGGATGGGGGTGTCATTATTTGCAGACGATGGTACAATTTGGAAAAGGGGTAGAAATGTAGAGTTTGTGGTAAAGAAAATGCAGGAATCCATTAAGAAAGTGGAAGAATGGTCACATAAATGGGGTTTTAAATTTGCTGTTCAAAAGACTAAAGTAATGTGTTATTAAATAAAAGAATTAATAATGAAATTAAAGTAAAATTGTACAACCAGGAAATAGAGAGAGTGAAACAGTTTAGGTTTTTGGGGATATGGTATGATGAGAAATTAACATGGAAGGTGCATATTCAAAAAGTAATAGATAAATGCAAAAAGGTACTGAATGTGATGAGGTGTTTGGTGGGACTGGAGTGGGGGGCTGACAGAGCAGCGATGAAGGCCATCTACACAGGCCTGATCAGATTAGTTCTGGATTATGGGTGCATTGTATATGGGTCAGCAGCAAAAACGACATTACAAAGGTTAGACACGATTCAATATCAGACACTAAAATTGTGTACAGGGGCATTTAAATCAACACCATCAGCAGCGTTACAAGTAGAAATGGGGGAAATTTCACTTGAAATGAGGAGAATACAATCAGAAATAAATTATTGGGGACGGTTACAAGGGCACAGGGAGGATCATCCAGCACAGGTGTTAGGATAAATCGCTATATTGATTAGTTGTACTTCAAGGCAAACTGAATGAAGCCTGTAATATGATATTGTGTGCTACTCAAGGTCAGAGAAGAAACAGCACATGAGGCGGAACGGCACACCACGGCCTACACTCCTTTTTCTTTGATTGTGCGAGTAGTAAAAATGTTATGCAACCCCGAAAGGCGGGGACTGTTCGTCTGCTCAATAAAGAGTCATGCAGGGGGAAGTGCTCTTTGGAAGACGGCTCGGTGATGATCGAGTGGCAGTGCTTCCCCTTTGCAAAGTTTTTAACAAAATACGACTTGTCCGTGTCTCTCTTTGTTGCTCTAGATTGGTTGACTCGAGGAAATAATCCAACAACAGAATATTCTTAAACCCTGTTGGGAGAAGGAGAAGAGGAGAATGAGAAGTTTTGGATCGGAAATTCAAAGGAAATGTGAGAAACTACAAGTACATACATTGAATGTCAGTCCAACAGTACCAATGTCTGTAATTCCACCTTGGATACTCCCAGATGCCACAGTGGATTTAACACTTTTAGAAAAAGTATAGACAAAAGATTAACTGGTTCAGTGTACAGGAACGAATTGATAGTTATTATGGTTATGTAAAGATATATACAGACGCATCCAAAAGCTCTGATGGTAAAGTAGCAACAGCAGTATCAGTACCAGAGTTCAAATTTCACAAGTGGGAAAAGAATCAGTGATGGGTTATTAATATACACCGGGGAGATGTTGGCAATTCTTTTAGCAGTACAATGGGTGGAAGAAGTAAGACCAATGAAAACAATAATTTGTTCTGACTCAAGCTCATCATTACTCAGTATTAGTAGCAGCCACACAGACAGTAGGAAAGACATTTTAATAGAAATACAACAAACACTGTACAAAATCAATATGATGGGTCTCACAGTACAATTTCTTTGGGTTCCAGCACATTTGGGTGTAGTAGGAAATGAAATTGCAGACAAAATTGCAAAGCAGGCGACCAGAAAAACACAAATTGACATCACGGTGAACATTAGCACAACAGAAATTAGGGGAATGATAAAACAGAAAGTGAGAAGCATTTGGCAAAAACAGTGGGAGAAGGAAAGGAAAGGGAGATGGTATTACAGAGTGCAAAAGTAAGTAGGAGAGATGAGAAGTACAAGAAGAAGTAGAAAAGAGGAGACAATCATTACAAGACTCAGATTTGGGCATACTGGACTTAATAGTACACTATTCAAAATAGGAAAACATAACTCAGGAAACTGTGACAACTGTGACAAGAGGAAACAATAGAACACATCATGGTACACTGTCAAAAATATGGGACAGAGAGAACACGACTCAGTCAGAACCTGAGAAAGCTTAAGATGAAACTGAATATTTTGGACATTTTATAGCAAGATTCACATAATGAATGTTATAGTCACTTAATACAGTACCTCAGGGAAATAAAGGTGTTAGGGTGCTGTTAGAATGCTGTACGTAAAGAAACCAGACAATCTCGCACTTGGGGTAAGGGGAAGACAGAGCTTAAATACCCTGGGCAGGAACGACAATGAGCCACAGGTTCCACACATTAAGGCAGGGGCAGGTAATCACCCTGGCGAGAGAAAACAGGAAGTCTAACAAGTTCACACATAGGGGAACAGAGAATCACCAAAATAAAACAGAAAATGGAAAAACTAACAGCAGACATGACAAGAAGTAGTTAAAACACGAATAGCAGTCCAAACAAAATCCCTTATCAAGCGCTGACAGAGTTCAAGGGGAAAGAATCATATCATTTGATAAATGCCCCTTTTTGAGTGCTGTTAACCCCAGAACCACTTTTTAAGATTACGAAAAGATTGGTATCCTCTGTGTTTTTGTAAGTAAGCACAACTTCTGCAGGCATGTTCCCTTCCATAATCGGACTGTTGAGCTTTAAAACTCTTTCTCCAGTTAAAGTATGTCATGTATTCAGAGTCAGTTTCATCAAGGTGAAGTAGTCTCTCAGCCAGCTCCACTGGAGTGGAAAAGTCCTCAATATGAATGAAAGAATCCGGTGGTATAGTGTCCTCATAATCTTTTCTTGGAGGGCCCAGAACTATGGGTACAGTTCCTAGTGTCATAGGCTTGTATAACTTCTCTGTAATATAGTGATCGTACACAGAGTTTTCAAAGGAGAGGTAGAATTTGCAACTAGATACTATGTTTGTATAGTCTTGATCACTTAAATGTTGGCCAAAGGCATTCCCAAAAGTAGATATGTTGATATGGTTTTTCAGTTCCTTGTAGTACTGAACTCTTTTGTAGTTGTCGTGCCAGTTGCTCACAATCCAACAGACCAACTTGTCCTTTGCTGGCAGTTGGAAAGTCTCCTCGGTTGTGCGTGGTATCAAATACCCATAAGGCACAGGAATATTGGAATCGAGACGATAACTGCATGTCAAGTTGATTAAGTTATCGAGTTGAGGTATTCTAGCTGTGTTTGCAGGTGACTCCATATTAAACCACACCCATTTCTGAAACCAGGGACGTGGCTCTTTAGGAAGGTTTGCTAGATCTCCCCGAATGTCCCTGTGGTGGAGGAGAACCCCGTGGGCTTTATGGTAAAGAGACTTGTCAGCTGTCATTTGGCATCCTGTGATATTGTACACATCACAGCTGAGGTCAAACTGGTAGCCAAATGGCCACATCCAAACCAACAGAATAGTGTCGGGCTCAGCCTCCACCTCCTTAGCCTGGATCTTCTGGGTGCCATTGTGAGGTGGGCTGATGTGAAACTCAGACGAACAGTTCTTCTCCATGTAAATGCCAAAAGTTGGCCACTTGATTTCTGGCTTGTAGTATGCAGAGAAAACAAGTACAAAACTAAACACCACCAGGCAGCCGAAGGCAAATTGGCGCAGAAAAGTCGTCTGGCAGCCCAAGAAGGACATGGCTTGCTTCTGGAGAGAGAAAAGATCTGGTTATTGTACACTCCAGATTATTTGACATTCAATTGTGTTGTCTGGTGTCATATGGACAATCATTTATGTCTGCACAAGTTGTTACTACAGCTAGAAAATCAGTCAGAATAATATCTTACTATAATTCTACTTCAAAAGTGAATGAGTTTATTTGTGTTTTTTTGTTCAAGCCTGGTTATTTACATAAACCACCTTCATTGCTGCAAGCTGCCAATGTCGAGTGTTGTCGAGAGGTGGCAAAGGAGTGAATGATCATAATATCTTTCATAGCACTGGTGTCAAACATGTTTTGGAAGTAATAAGGAAAATCTTAAACTCAACTCAAATTTTATCTTAAATCTGAAACAAAATTTTAAAAACGTATTTTCTTTCTTTCAGATTAGTACAAAAGATATCTGTTTCACAGATAATCTGTAATGGTTGAACATTAACCACAACTTTGGACAGCATGATTTACAAGATATTTAAAAAAGTGATCTTTACCAACAAAACGAGGACCGACAATCTCACCTTTTAAGTTTAAAAACACAGGTAAGAAAAAAAAACATCAGCAAAAACGTTTCTATTAGTGCAAATCCTGTGGTCGCTGCATTCATCAGGAAGATTCACCTCCCATTTCTATAAGGACTCAGGGCAAGAGCTTCTGAGCAGTATAATTTTATTAAGCGGACACATCATTCTGTTGCCAGTAAATTTCCAACAGTCATAAATGTAAAGTCACCTGACAATATTTTTTTTGGTTGATGCCTTTTATGTGGTTCATGAAATCTTTGCCTGACGCCCGGAGAGGGTAAGAAAAACATTGATCTCTTTGTTCAGCACAATTTACAAGACAAGTTTAAGAATTTTTTTTCAGAACAGTCTGTGCAACACCTGTGTGAGTCCATTAAGGGAAAAGCTGATATAAGAAACAGACCAACAATCTCACCTTGAAGCAGGAAAAAACAACAAATATTTAATTTTTTCCTCCTTACCTAGCATGACCTATATTCAACAAGATGGTACCTGTACCGACAGGAGGTGCAGCACAATAACCTAGACAGAAGAAGGGCACAGATTTATTGTAAGGGAGGTTGCTACACACTTTTATAGTGAGGCCAAACCACCAAAGATTGATGATTACAAACTGGATAAGAGAACAAGAGAAATGAGAACAGAAAGAATGTGAACGGCTGGAATAACAAGGTGTGGCATAATAGTAATAATAATAATTAATAGAAAGGGCAATTTATGCAGCGTTAATGCTGGCTGATGAAAGGCTGATACTGCTGGCTTAAATTTGGATGAAGAAGCTGAAAGAGTATTAAGAGTTATGAAAAAGTTGGAATACAAGCCGGGACTTCCTAATTGAGCTGAATGTTTTGATGAGTGAAAGAAGTGTCTAGGTTGAGTAATGTGGAAGTAGCAGAGGGACACATAAAAATCCCGGAATACAATAACATAGGTTTGCTTCTAGCATTCGCACCAATTCTAATTAATACATACAAAAAGGAAAAACAAAGGCCGGCATCCCCTTAACTGTAAATTGCAAAAACGTGCCTGTTGTTGCCTGCAGGGGGCAGCAGTGCGCAGCCTTGTCTTACGTTTGGAAGAAGCAGCAGCAGAAGAAGAACGTGCCTACGTCACACGCAGAGCTCATGATGGCGGTTGATTTGACTCCTCGCTTCAGGAGGCTCAACAGCCAAACGAGAAGTCTTCGTGACAATGTGCAGCACGGTGAGTCCCGAATATTAACGCGGAAGAAACCTCACGGCAGCGTACATCGTTTTGTGTGAATGTAACTGAACCAACAGAGCTCGCTGTTGTGCTGTATAGAAGATATCATGGGCAGAGGCGATTCTAAAGTATGTTGGGGCCCTAGGCGAAAAATCCAAGGGGGCCCCTCGAACCAGCATTCATCACCATTATGTTATAAATAATCTATCTATTTAAAAACGATTCATTGTTTAATATTAACATTTCAGGGACAGTGTAATTTAACATAGTTCCAATACAGACTATTAAACTTGTGGGCTGGAGCCTGCACTATGGCTACTAAGGTTTTTACATTTACAGCGTAACAGTAATCAGTTTGTCTAGCCCTCAGGGGGGGCCCTACTGACCTGGGGCCCCCAAGCAGTTGCCTGCCTTGCCTGCTGGCAAGCGGCGCCTTGGTTGCGTTAGCTCCATGTTTAGCTCCCACCGCCGTGTTCTTACTTCTGGGTTTTAGGAAGAGGAAAGCAAAAAATATTGTAATATTTAATTATTGTTAGTATTTTACTCCTGGAGCTGATACAAGGCGGAGTTGGTTTGTCCCTACTTTAAACCCTGTTGGTTAGTTTTAACTAACAATGGCTATTATTTTACAAGATCATATGTTTTTGTTATGTAACATCTTTCTAATGTGAGTAGAGCTATATGTAATGGAGGAGTGTGTAGTAGACATTTTTTATAGATTAGTAATCGACTACTAAATTAATCGCAAGCTATTTTGATAATCGAGTAATTGGTGCAAGTCGCCTTTTAAGTCAAAACTCTCTGATTTCAGCTTCTTAAATGTGAATATTTTCTGGTTTCTCTGTGACAGTAAACTAAATATATTTGGTGTTTGGACAAAACAAAACACAATTTTTGACCATTTTAAGGGCTACATTAAATCCATCAGAACATTTTTAACTTGTCAAATTCCTTTGACCCCATTTCCTCTAACCATGTGTTGTTTCCCAACAGTTTTCTCGGGGCCCTTTGGTGCCACTCATCTGTGGCACAACATCATCCAGGCCCTGCAAACCCAGGTGGAGGTGCGCCGCTGCAGGAGGCATCTACGCGTTCATGCCGATTGTTTCACGGGCTCGGACGCCGTGGACGCCGTCCTCAGCTATCTGATGCAGAATGTGGTGTTTTGCACGAGCGAAGTGTCTCGTCTCAAAGCTGCCCGACTCTGCCAGGCTTTGATGGAGGCGAAGGTGTTTGAGCCAGTGGGCACAAAGCTTTTCCGCAGGGACAAGGAGGCGGCCTTTGAGGACAGCAGCTGTAGCCTTTACCGTTTTCTGGAATACAAAGCGTTGCCGGGCTCCTCCGTGAAGGAGTGCAGTAGTGTCACAGAAAACATGCTACCTGAGGAGCTGGAGACTAAGAGGAAAAAGAGCTCCAGGTTCCCTTTACATTCAAAATATTATAGTGGAGCCTCATTCATTATGCTCAGTATGGAGGATCTGTTATAAAAAGCAAATCTATGTTAAAAATGTCATAATGTGTCTTAAGAGTTATGAGAGTCAACTGAATGCAAAAAAACAACAGCAAAATGGACAGTGATGATCTCTGTATGGTTGAATGGAGTATAAGGATAAATAAGGATTATATTCAAAATGATTCTCTCTGCAGGTATGAACTGAGAACAATCTCCAATCCTCTTGCTGTCGGACCATTAGATAAGAGGGTTGAGAGGCTGCTGAGGACCATCAACCTGCGGCTCTCCATGTCACCAGCTTCAAACACAGCCCTGACTTCTTCTGCCTTTCTTTCCAAGGCTGGTAAGACGGGGCTCACCTGTCAGAATTTGACAATACAACAAGTGTCCTTTACCAGGGGAACAGTCTGTACAAGGTTTATAAGAAATATCATTGGATGGATATTCTACCAAATAGTTTAGAATTGTCTTCATTTTTTTTATTTCTCTCTCAGTGGTGGATGAGGTTTGGAAGCAGCAGACGCTGCTGCTGCTGCTGCAGATAGTGGAGTTGCCCATGCTGGACTGCATCCTGACCTCTCCTGCCAGAGCTCAGCCTCAGGCCTGCAGAGGTCCACTGACCAGCCAGGACCTGGTCATCTCTAACACATGCCTGGAGAGAGAGCTGCCCGATGCCCTGAACCTGCCGCAGTTTGTGTTAACACTTCAAAGCTTTTTGCACATTTCACAAAACCCAAGAGACAATTAAATGAGATCACAGTTAAGATAAATGTTTGACCAAATGTTTTGACCTCCTGTGACAATAAAATATATATATTTTGTCATGTTTCATCACCCTTCCATCTCAGGTTGGATGGCTGGCTGTCGGCAGCAGCAGACTGCTTGGAGCTCCTCCCCGACCAGCTGATTGTGTTTGCAGGGGAACAGCTCAGCCAAGGCAGTGATTCCTTTGCAGAGGAGGAAAGTGCAGAGCGGATGGCGAGCCGAAAGAGACTGCTCTTTGACACTATCTCCAAGTACTACAGTGGACAGGAAAAGGCTCCACTTCTCTCAGGACGCTACCTAGATATACACGTTGCTATTCTGAATCTACTGGGTGAGAGTTGAAAATTTCTAAAGTGATTTTATGATTTCAAATTTAGGGGATATATTTGAGAACCCGTTCGGGGCATCCTTGAATTTGCGTGACTAGTGTTTGTACATATGAATCATTAAACCTCAGTGATTTTTTTCTCTCTGTGTGAGAATCTTGCCCGTTTGCTCTGCCTCTTGACCATGTCTGGTTTCTGTCTAGATGGAGGGAAGTTGCAAGATGCCATCAAAGCATCCCAGTTGTGTTTGCGGCTACTGGAGACAAGTGTGAGAGATGAACTGCGGAGACTACTGGCCTTCATGGCCACAGCAGCTCACCCAGATGCCACTCGTCTGCAGAAACAAGTAGTAACATCAGCTACAGCTACTTTTTGCAAACATTATAGAATAATAAAGTAGAAACACAGTTTATTTAATGTTATTATAAAAGCATTCATTTAAGCACATTGCTTATTTATTTACTATTTCCTGAAGCTCTGTTGTTTTCTGTATCTGGTGGCTAATTTCCGGTGTGTTTCCTTTCAGATTGACAACAGGGCCTTGGTCTGCCGCACTTTTCAGAGAGCAATTGTCCAGAATCATGAGCTGACTCGATCTCAGAGCGAAACCCTGGTTCTGTTTCTCGTGGACATTCACACTGAGCTCTTCAAGGTACACTTCTGTTCTTTCAGCGTTGAAAGCGTTTCAACTTTTTTGTTAAAGTATTTTTTCTCTTTCTTCCCGTAACGCATACAGACTCCCACATCCCTTATTGAAGCCGTGAGGAGAACTCTGAGGACTATGCAGCAAGGAAAAGACCCTAATTCAATTGCCAGTAAGTTAAATGCAACTATAACTAAATATGCACATTACATAATCATGTATATAAAACATGACAGTATCAGTCCAGATGATGGTTAATTCTCTAATCCGTCAAACTGCATCTTAATGTTGATTTTGACATTGTTTAAGGAAAAACATACAATTAAATTATAAAACTATCTTGTGCGATCCTCAAAAATGATTTTGAAATAGTAGTTTTTATCTTCATGTATGTTGTATACCGATTTGCAGCACAACACCTGTATTGTTTAATCTTGAACCAGGAAATTTCATACAATGTTATGATGCAAAATGAAAAGTGCTTTGCCCATACGGTGGCACTGTTGCTCCAGAATTGCGCCTTCTTCTTTAACCAACGTGCCGTTATGCTCCCGTCAGTCACTTTCCCCCATTGTGCTTTGCAGCGTTCACCTTCTGCCACCAGGTGACACCACAGGAGTACGATGACCAGCGCGAGGCGACCACCCTCGAGAGTCTCAAACAGCTCCTCTGTGATATCTCCTCCAGCAAGAGCATGTCTGCCAAGCACAGGAGGAGGCTGCTCAAAGAGTTTGAAAAACACCACCCTGTGGTTTTCCTCCAACATTTCTCCAGCACCTTCTGAAACCTGCACCTGGAGGGCATCGATTTGATTTTCAAACTGCACTTGACAAAGCCAGTCTGCTGCAATGGTACTGCACTTACACTGAAGAATGATAGTATTTTTAATGCACAAATGGATCTTATAAAAGACGCTGGCCTTATAATTCTTGAAACTGGCATACTGCCATACCTTTAATCCTGCCTAATGCATTTTACCTGTAGATAGATTAGATAGATAGATAGATAGATACCATTGGTGACCGTCAGTGCAGCTTCTCCTGTAACAAATATAAGTGTTGCTGCTGCAGCATTGTTGTGTGGCTGTAGCCTCCCCACATTCCTTAAATAGTTGAGGATTTATTTGCAGCTTTGTTTTTAGGTCTAGATTTTTAAAATAAAAACCAATTATGTCCCATAGCAGTGGGTTTGTTATCTGATGAAGCGTTTTGAGGTAAACCCTGAACTATGGTTTCATTTGAGATATTACAACTCTACACTGGTGACACAAATTTTTCGGTTGCGGAAATGAAAGGTTTTTTAAACAGGGAATCTGTCTAAAGTACCACTGATTCTACTGAACTTATCATGAAATAAGTACATTAATGAAAGGGCTCACGTGAACGAAATATTTCCTTGAGTTCTATCAGTTTGATAAAGGTAGTGCATTATATACATATATGAGCTATTTAAGTTGTGTTGACTGGAGCTTTGGAAATATAGGTAATGCTGCAGAAGTAATGCTGTGCACTTCGATCATGCATTAATGTTCCTACATATCAAGTGAAGAATAATACTATAGCTGCAATGTTGTGTTTTGGTTTTCCTGTGGCATGCTATTGTGTGGTTGAGGATACTTGACAAATACCTAAATGATAAAATAATAAAAATCGTTGCAATAAAAAAGAATATTTCTCAGCCCTATAAACAACACAAATGTAGCTAAAGTTTGACACAGGATGTAACTTGTTTTTATTAGAGATGAAGCACATGCAGTTTTTTTGTTTTGTGAAAATTGTAACATAAAATTTAATATGAATTGTTTGTGTTAGGCTAACCATAGCTCAGGTTAATTATGCAGTATTTTAATTGCATTGACATTAAATGTTTTGATTGCCTGAAACTTGCCACTAAATATCTGTTAGTGGATCAGTTGGATTTGATTGTTTTAACTGATACATGTAAGTTAATCAAATTCAGAAGTTCAGTCAGCACCGTTTTTTCTTGGCAAACACTGAAATCATGTTAGAATGCACTTTATGATGCTGAAACATGCTTTATTTTATGTACTAATAAATTGTTTAATTGATCTCACAAGTTGTGGTTCATATTCTTTAGTGCAGTCATTTCATTTTTTTTCTTTATTTCAAACTCAACAACAACTGGTTCAAAATCAAATTCAGAAAGAGTTGAAAATCACCAACAACGAAAAATACATAATTTAAGGAATAACACACAAACAAAAGGAAAAACAACAGACACGAGTAGAGAAAAGAACGTAAAGACATGTTGCATACATTAATTGCTTTAACTGCTTTTTGTTTTGTACAGGGTGAAACTGTTGAGATGTACTGCTAAACTTCCTCCATGAACAATTCGTTTTTGTTTGTTTGTCTTATTGCTGTGATCATAACAACCAAATATAATATCTCTACGGTAAAAAGCAGAGCCAGAGTAATTGTTGTCAACTATAAAAGACCAAAATAAAAATGAGAGAAAGAAAAAGCAATTTACAGCCATGTCACTATGTTGTGCAAAAAAAAAAGTAACGGTAAAAATCTTTGTAATAATAATAATCATTTTATTTATATAGCACCTTTCAGAAGTAGCTTTACAAAGTGAATCACAGACAATTAAAATCAGCATTCCCACAACACGGGTTTTCAGGACACATCTGTATGTCGATATAAAAATACGACATCACATAAAGCAAGTCCATAGAAATGGGTTTCAGGATTTTTTTCAATGGATCAACTTGAATGAGACTAATTTCACTTTAATTGTTAAAAGGGAACTCTCCCCCCCAGCCAATATTCTAAAAACAAACTTATTCCAGTAGAACATCTCTATGGGAGCAGGAACTAAGCTCTGAATGCTGCGGAACATAAAGGTGTAAAGAAAACAAGTCGGATGACGTCGACGCACCTGACGCCCAAACCCGGAAGTGGGCTTGTTCGTTCACTAGCGTACTGAGCTAACTCATCCCGTGCGCGCTGCCGGAAGACATGGGGGGCTGTGTTTAACAGCCACTACTGATAGCGCTGCTGCGGAGAGTCCACCGATCACAGCAAGTCCAACTGAGAGCCCCGTGCAAAGGAAGGTACGTGGCTAAAGGGCGCGGGAGGGATATTTTAATGACGACAACGCAACTGTCTCCTTGTGCGTTGTCGGCTAGTTAGCTTTGGGTCGGGGACGGCTGACGACAAGTTGGCTCTCATCGAGGCATTTCACCTCAATCGGACGTGACAGTCCGCGACGTGAGTAACATTGAGCTGCTTGAGTTCGGAGCTGCGGTGTGGTTTCATCCTCTTGACGCGATTGTCGTGTCGAAACGCACCAGTGATCGTCAACCCGCCCGGTGTCCCGGCAGGCTAACGCGCTAGCCGCGGTGCTAAGGCTAGGTAAGGCTCTGTGGTGCAGGTGGTTCCTGTTGAATGTCCGACACGCTGCTCGTCCGGCCACTATGATGTGGACAGCTTCGTAATAGAGCGTTATGACAATGCTGTAGAAATAATCGCACTCTTCAAACGTTGTGCTCATTGGAAACCTTCAAACCGCCTCAATTCATCCCTTTGGTATGTGTTGTTTGCATTGCCCTTTTGTTGTCATCACAAAGAAAACACACAGTTCTGCCAAAGTGTTGACAAATGAGGAGCTACGATTTCCATCACAGGAGAGGGAGTCAGGTTTAGAAATCCTGCAAAGCTGCATGCTCTGTGGCTCCAGTAGATCTGTCTGTTACTGAGACATGTACATATATACAGTACAGATATGGATGCTCATCAATATAATTGATTTGGGTGGGTATTGGCAAGGACTTACAAATTTGGATGTGTATATCCAGTGTGCTTCGATCCATGAACATTTGTTGGGAAGGAATGTGTAAAGCATTAATTATGCAAACTAATGTTTGCATCCCAGCTTTTATGATGATAACATATTGTTGTATATTTAGTATAAACTTGGTCAGCTTGGTTTCTACGTATATGATATACGAAATACAAATGGAAAATTATAAGGACTGCAAAACTGTAAAAGAATAAGGAATGTGCAGGAAATAGTGCATCCGTGTGCAATCAGTTACCGGTAATAATGTGCAAATGTGCACCCCTAACCCTTAATGCAAACGTGCCGGGTTTTGTGTCAAACAGGGAGTCGAGAGTGTCTCTGTCAGACAGAGGCGAGGTGTTTTGAAAGGCTTGTGGCTGGAAAAGATTTCCTGTAACTGTCCTTGTGACAGCAAAGCTGTAGGAGCCTTTTGGAGAAGGAGCTCCGCTGTCTGTCCAATGTGTGGTGGAGCCTGCAGCCTATAACAAATCCAGCTTTCTTAATCACTCACTTGCTTAATCCGTTACTGTCCGCCATGTTCTCTTGTCTGACTTCCTGTTGCCTTACATGCTTTCAAGTAACTGAAGTATTTTGAAAGACGGCCTCACTGTGGAGTGCATGAGTCATTTGAAATTTCTGGGGACAGATTGTGCTTTTATGGTGCAGATTCTCCTCAGCACGAGCAGGACGCTGGTTGGTGCTTTCATGTGCAAATTTCCAAGCAGGTGCATCCGAGTGCATGTCTAATGGATTGTTGAAGGCCTTTGCTTGGCTCCAGCAGTCTCTTTAAGTGATTGCAAAAACGTAATGTTTTGACACTTCTTTTTACTGGTCTATAACTCTTAGTTAAAAACTTTTTGAATTGTTCTGCCCCTCTCTCCTCAGCTGACAGGTCCAGCCTGAACATGGAATCCATGCTGAACAAGCTAAAAAGCACTGTCACCAAGGTGACAGCAGATGTCACCAGTGCTGTCATGGGCAACCCGGTGACACGGGAGTTTGAGGTTGGACGACACATCGCCAGCGGCGGTCCCGGCATGTGCTGGAGAATCTACAATGGCACCAAGAAGTCCACCAAACAGGTGAGTGTTAATAATCCGCCCCCTGATCAGAGCAGCTCCAATTCATGCTCAGACTTAAATGGATAAATAAATGCTGGCGCTTGTGCTGTTGATGGAGTCAGCTGAAATAACTGGGGGACTTGATGAAGCTAGTTTCATCACCCGGTTGTTTTTCTTTGACCCGGCAGGAAGTGGCAGTGTTTGTGTTCGATAAGAAGATGATTGATAAGTATCAGAAGTTTGAGAAGGACCAAATCATTGATTCGCTGAAAAAAGGGGTGACACAGCTGACCAGACTGCGTCATCCCCGTCTCCTGACCGTGCAGCATCCTCTGGAAGAGTCACGGTGATTAATGCACGCACAAACACAAACACAAGCGCGTATATATCAAGGAAAAAATTGAATGAGTCACAACTCAAACAAGGGGTTGACATTCAAGGTGAAATGAAAAGGCAACAAAGGTATTCGTCAAAGTTATTTGATGTTATTTCTTGTGTGTGGCCTTCAGGGACTGCCTGGCGTTCTGCACGGAGCCAGTTTTTGCGAGTCTGTCCAATGTGCTGGGCCAGTGGGACAACCTGCCCAGCCCCGTGCCCAACGACATCAAGGAGTACAAACTCTACGATGTGGAGACCAAGTATGGTCTGCTCCAGGTGAGCACACAGAGAGGTTAAGTTGCTTGATCTAGCTATGTATTATTTTTTATGATTGATTAGATGCCAATGTCTAGCAGGTTCTAATAACACAAGGCTACGTATGGAAGTATTTATTTACATGCTGTTGTTTGTTATAGCCAGTTGAACCAGCTCAATTCCACGCCTCGCCTTATAATTTAATTGTGTTGTCTGCCCGGCTGCAATGTCAGTTCTCATTTTTCTATCTCTTCAGATGTCGGAGGGCTTGTCCTTTCTCCACAGCGGGGTGAAAATGGTTCATGGTAACCTGTGTCCAGAGAACATCATCCTCAACAAGAGTGGAGCATGGAAGATCATGGGCTTTGACTTCAGCATCTCCTCAATAAACTCCTCAGACGCTGAGGTTTGTTGAAGATCTTTTTTTTTCTCCCTCAGTCCAGCCTGTCAGGCAGCGTTTACACTCAAGCCTACTGCCTGCAAGAATCTTTACCGCATCGATGTCTTGCAGCATGGTCACATCTTTACATTCTCATTCTGTCTCTCTTCCCCTTCAGCCCAAGTACACGTGTAAAGAGTGGGAGCCCAACCTCCCTCCACTCTGCCTCCCAAACCCTGAGTACCTGGCCCCCGAGTACATCCTGTCCGTCAGCTGTGACGCTGCCTCCGACATGTACTCCCTGGGTGTGGTCATGCATGCCATCTTCAATGAGGGCAAGCCCGTCTTCCAAGTCAACAAGCATGACATTTTTAAGAGCTTCAGCAGGCAGCTGGACCAGGTGAGTGGAGGTGTGCGAGATGTGGCCGTGCTGTAGCTCTAGAGAGTGATTTTGACTTTGAACAGAACTACCGTCAACCACTGATTTTTATTATCTCCATGTGTTAGCTTTCCCATCATTTCTGTGTTTCTCCCCATTGTAGCTGAGCAGCATCAGTCCAACAGTGCTGAACAAGATCCCAGAGGCGGTGCGGGAGCACGTCAAAATGCTGCTCAGTGTCACGCCCAATGTCCGGCCCGATGCCGACCAGATGACCAAGGTCTGTGATTCAGATCCATTAAGATGATCATGTCAAGTCACATAGTATACTGTTTGCACTTATGCTGGAGTTGGTATTGGAATTTTTTAGGCCTTATTTTTTACCTCTTTTTTTGTGTGAAATTCAGATTCCATTTTTCGACGATGTGGGTGCCATTACTCTCCAGTACTTTGACTCCCTCTTCCAAAGGGACAACCTACAGAAGTCTCAGTTCTACAAAGGCCTCCCCAAAGTCCTGCCCAAACTACCCAAGGTAAGTGCCTGTACATTTTGTAAAGGAAATGCAGTGTACATTGAAGTTACGCAGAAATTTTTTCTCTGTACCGTAAAAAAAAATTCAACCCATCCTCATTTCCCTCCCTGCAGAGAGTGGTGGTATATCGAATTTTGCCGGCGTTGACCTCTGAGTTCGTCAACCCGGACATGGTTCCCTTCGTGCTGCCCAATGTGCTGCTGATCGCCGAGGAGTGCACAAAGGAGGAGTACATTCGTCTCATCTTGCCCGACCTCTCACCTGTTTTCAAGCAGCAAGAGCCAATTCAGGTACACATAAAACACTTAGGCTACTTACATCAACTGCTTGTTTAAGAGACTGTACAGTTGTAGTCACGCATTTTTTGTGAAGTCAGCAAAGTAGTTTTCTCTGGCAGTTTCATGTTTGAAAAAACTGAGGTTAATCAATTAAATAGAACCTGACATGCTCTATTTGTTGTTCAGTCTGTTACTTTATCAAGACCCGTCTTTCTCTGTATTTTTCTTTCCATGCCTCCTCAGGCGAGTAACATGGTGAGTGGGCTCTGTTGTGAATATGCTCCAGTTACATCAGCTAGTGAATGTGTTATGTTGTTGGTGTTGTCGCTCCAAAAGCTGTACTAAAGCCACTGAAATCAGTCTCCACTCATTCCACTTACCACCGCACACAGGAGTAGAAGATGGGATCTTTTTACTTTTTTTAGTTCCTAACCCCTGAGTCCCTGTGCTGTGCAGATCCTGCTGATCTTCCTGCAGAAGATGGACCTGTTGCTGACCAAAACGCCACCAGAGGAAATCAAGAACAGTGTGTTGCCCATGGTCTACAGAGCTCTGGAAGCACCTTCTGTACAGATCCAGGTACAGTATAGGGGGGAAATGGGGCTGTTCAGTATAAACTCAATTACCCAGAAATCCAGAAAGATATTTATTTTTGTGTTGCCGGCTTTTTGACTTTTTTTTTTGAGAGAACAGTAAAAATGGATGCTGCTTTTTTGCATCATAAAAATTTCATATTTCATAACGTCTTGTCCATGACTGAGCAGGAGCTTTGCCTGAACATCATCCCGACGTTCGCCAACCTGATCGACTACCCATCAATGAAGAACTCCCTCATCCCTCGAATCAAATCGGCCTGCCTACAGACCTCCTCACTCGCTGTGAGTCTATATTTTTTGTTCAGTAGTTATGTGCTTCAAGTGTCTTAACTTCTTTCCTTGTCCTCTTAAAAATGTTGACTTTATATTTTCCTGTGTTACCGCGCAGGTACGAGTGAACTCTCTGGTGTGTCTGGGGAAGATTTTGGAATATCTGGACAAGTGGTATGTCATTGATGAGATCCTGCCCTTCCTACAGCAGATCCCCTCTAGAGAACCAGCAGTGCTCATGGGCATTCTAGGTAATGACACAGGACCTTCTCTCTCCACTTCCCACTCACGTGACTGAACCAGTCGAGCAGCCTCTTGATTGCTTACTTGACTTGCTTTCTCCTCACCAGGAATCTATAAATGCACCTTCAGCCACAAGAAGCTGGGCATTCCCAAAGAGCACCTTGCCAGCAAGAGCCTGCCCCACCTCGTATCTCTTAGTATAGACAACAACCTCAACCTGAATCAGGTACTGCACATTTAAATTATTGCGGGTGAATTAAATCCGTGAAAAACATATCCTATTATCTTTTTTTTGTATCATCTGCATAAAACTATTTAATGCGAGTTCCCTCTTGTCTGATCCGTTCTATGTTTCAGTTTAACTCGTTCATGGTGGTCATACGTGACATGCTGGGTCGCATGGAGGCTGAACACAAGACCAAGTTGGAGCAGCTGCACATCATGCAGGAGCAGCAGAGGTACGTGTGAATTTGATTTTTAGACTCTGATTAATTCACATTGACTTTTAATCAAATAGCCATAAATATTAATGGGAATTGTGATATGAATTAGCCAAGGCGCCTGGGGTAATTGGATCTCTGATAGAAAGCAATGAATAGTCAATATTGGTTACATGAATATGATAACTGCTCGACTGGCCAGCCTCGTATAAATGCCTTCAAATATTTTCTGCTTTTTGTTTTCTAACAGGAGTATGAACCCATCCATTTCAAACCCAGGGAACAAATCCGAGGAGACTCAAAGTCCGCCACGCTCTGGCAACCAGGTGAGAGGTTGATTACTAACTGTGGAAGAAATATTTTCTTTTGCTTTAGAAGATCATGGAAATACCAACAGTGTTTATTATTTTTATTTCTTTGCTGCAATGATTCCATCTGTTTTGCTTTCCAGGTTGAAGATATCTTTGGCAGTACGGGGGTTAACGGAAAAGAGAATGGGTCTGTAACAGCAGGGGCAGCATCACAGCCTAACAGAGTATGTAAACGATTCCACACCTCATTTACACACTATTTCTCATTTTGCATGTAGTCCGGGCGGTTCATTGGTCTCTCTCCGCTTGAACTCCTTCTAGATGTCCCTGACTCTGGAGGAGAAACAGCGATTGGCTAAGGAGCAGGAGCAGGCGGCTAAACTGAGGAACCAGCAGCCGTTGGCACCGCAGACTATCAGACCAGCCTCCACCGCCAACTCACAGGTAGAAGCTGCATGCTCCTGTGTACACACACACACACGCACACGGTTGTGATTCATGGTTTGTGAATATTAATCCCTCTATATTTAATGTTGCAGGCGAAGGATCTGACCAGCAGCCTTCTCAACAACATAACATCACTAAACAGCCTGTCCTTGGCCAACACGGCACGACCAGCCCCGGTGCAGGGCGCCACCATCGCTGCCTTCCCCGCCTCCAGCCCCATGGTCTCTAATGGCTTCAATCCACCTATGGGCTTCCAGACGGGAGGCATGGGGATGGGCATGCGGCCCCCAGGCGGAGGCCTCTATGGCGGCATGGCCACCACCACCAGCACCCCAAACTTTGGCGCGCTCACACAGAATCACGTCTCCGTCGGGCAGACGAATAAAGCGCCCAACATGGCAGCCTTGGACAGTCTCTTTACACCCAGCAAGCCCAAAGTCAGCCTCAACCAAATGGGTCCCACGGCTGCACCTGGAACCAACACCCCCTGGCTCAATCAGTACGGTTCCGCCCAGACGGCTCAGACTCAGTTGCAGGGTGTGTCAGCAGGTATGGGAGGGGTGCCCACTGGGTTCGGGATGCAAGCTAACCCTTTCTTCAGCCCACAGAACTTTTCTCAACCTGCCGCCACCCCTAGTATGAACCAAAGTGGAGTCAAACATAGCGCCTCCGTCAACAACGATCTGAAAGACTTATTTGGCTAAATCCAAGGGAAAGATGCCCCGGGTTAAGTATATTGTTATAATAACTTTGGACAGAAGAGCCAGGAATTCTCACAGAAATAGACACTGATTGAATGTGAAGATTTGAAATCCCTTCAAGGATGTTGCTGTCTGTATTTTTAAATGCGATCCTGGTTTAAATTCTGAATCTCTCTAAGCTGCACCTGAATTCCATTTCTACCCGACCAGAAGGACAAAAAGGTTGTGGGTGGGAACTTCTACTTCTATACTGTGTCCTATAAACGCTGGGGGGCTTTCCTACTGTTTTGTACTTGACATTCTTGGGAGTCCAAATGTCATGGGTTGAGATGAATCCCAACTTGGCTTATTCAGGAAAGGCTTTGTGTTCATATCATGAATGATTGAGTGGATCGAGTGTCTGTCACTAATCCCCCTAACAGTCAGAATCACCCTCAAGAAAAAAAAGACGGGGAAAAAAAACGTTGCCTCCATGCCACACATCTGCTCACTTTCAGGCTGCTGTACCTTTTATTGTTTCTCCAGACTATTTTAGATTTTGCTGCATGTCTTGGCTGATCACAGGGTTGACTTAAAAAAAACAAAAAAAAACATATATATACAGCATACACCAAAATGCCTGAGCCCAGTGGGAGGTGGCTTGAAGTGTAGCAAGCTTGCAGTTACTGATGTGCATCCCTCTGCAGTCCATCTCCATTATAACTGTTTCTCTGCAGCACCTCCACTTTGAGAGCACAAGTTGGACTTTCTGGTCTGCTCTTCATTTTCCCCCCTTTGGTTCCAGTGAAGCAAAGGGGGGAAGCGTCATCTAATTAATTTAAATAATAATTTAATTGAATATTAAAGTGTTTATAACCACTTCACCTCCATTGTTGGCAAAAATTACTTTTGTATGAGTTTCTGTAAATGTAGAATGAATGGACGTGTGTGTCTGTGTGTTAGGATGTGTTGCGTAGCTTTTCATAGCAACAATGGAAGAGAAGATCATTATGCGCTTGCTTAGGAAACTGTGCCTTATATGGGCACGTGAAACTAGACTGACGCCACTCATCTGTTTCTCAAGTGTTAGCGTTCTTCCCTGTTAAATCTAGCTGTCTGGCATTGGCTTTTCAAATGTACATGCTTTGCTGCATGTTACTGAACTCGACCACTTTTTCTAATAAGCGTTCCCTAATTATGTCACCGACCAAATTACATTTTTATTCCCCACATCCAGCTGGACTTGCTCTCAAGTCCTTCAATGTACAATTGCTGTTGATCTTGTACAGTCGAAGAAATCGTTCTATATTTAGTTTTCAGCACTTTTTAAGGGGACCCCTGCTGGCGACATATGATGAAGTGTAAATATATAGTTATTTAAAAAAAAAAGCTATAGCTCGGCGAGGGCCCTGGCATTTTTTTATGTTTTGGTGATAATGGTTAAGAGGCCTTAGATGAGTCGTGTGCAATAATCCGTCTCGGTTGTTGAGGGTGGATATCGATTGACTCAAGCAGCTTTGTCCTGACGTTCATCTCCCACGGCAAAGTTGAAGGTCTTTCTGATTTGCTGTTCTCACATCAAATTCTCTATTTTAAGGTTCCTAGATGCACCTTGGCCACTGCTGACAGCGCTCTCTCTTAACACTCTGAAGCGTAACATCTTTCTTTTTGGATTAACTTCTGTTTTTGTGTAGTGATGCCACCCACACAAGGTGAGCCTTCTCTGAAGCAGCATGGCAGTGTTATACACTTTTGTGAATTTGGGTCTGGTGCATTTCCACTTTTTTTTTTTTGTCATACGACGACGCGTGCATCTGTGATTGGATCTGTTTTCACCTGTAGATCGACTCGCACTGTGATTATTGATTTCATCGCAAAACGGATGTGACCTTTGGCAGAGCACCCCAAAAGCTGAAAACTTAAAAAAAAGAAAAAAAGAAATCTTATTCTTCTACAAGATTGTTTGTATACCACTGCTGTCATGTATGTGTTGTGTGGCCTGTGTTTTATCTGTTGAGGTGCTGGTCTCTGAGGTGGAAAATCTGTACATATAAAGGAAAGTACACAATCTAACACTCTGGAAGTCACCGTCATTATTTGTACAAACCATTTCAGATACTGGAATATAAATCACATGCCCAGTGATTTAAAAATAAGCCATATCTACTGATTAAAAGGCAGCATTAATGAACATTATATGAACATGCACAATTTAATAGACAGCATTATATGGTACAATTAGGTCAAGGTTTTAGTTTCATGAACAATGATACGCAGGCATAATAAGGCAGGGTTATGATAAACATTGGTAAACATTTAGGTTTGAAGTTAAAAAATAATGGACGACGCGCATTAAACTCATGGAACCTGCTGATGTAAAGATGGAGGTATTCTCATATACCTTTTTATATGAAATATCCCATGATTCATTGGCTGTTTTGCAAGATCGTCCACACTGCAAAGAGAAGATGCAGCTTGTGCGGAGTCATACCAGTTTGAGAGTCGACCTGAGGCGGGTAAAAATAAACGTATTCCCCCTAATCTGTCAGTGGTCAAGTCGTCGCACTGGTCTGCTGGTGTTGGTGGACAGGTTCCTCTGGGTCATGGCTGCAAAAGACATCAGTCAGAAACGTCAGATACACTTGGATTAAAAACCTCGTAATTGCAGCTCACCTGAGAAGTCCAGCTCATAGCTGAAGTTCTTGGTAGTAAATGACATTTTGCCTGACTGGTTCTGAGTGTAAAGGAGCTCGATGTCCCGACTGGAAACACTGCACCGATGATTTGCCTGCACGACATAGAGAGAGCAACACATTCTTGTTATTCTATATCGTATTTAACGCTTATTTACTGCTCAACATTCACAGCATTTACACACTAACACAATGACGCGTCTTACTTTGGAGTAATCTTTCCATATTCCACAAATGTCTTGGAACTGCCACCGTGGCGTCGCACCAGAACTGAAGAAGAGAAGAAGTTGAAAACATTCACAGAAGAAAACACAAAAGTTTTACAGATACACTTCTCACACACACATCTGCCTTGCTACGCAGAATTGGTGACAGATATGAAACGGGAAATACGTCAGTTATGTAAGTATTGCGGAAATGTTTTTATGCAGCAATGTTTTTCAAGTTAAGGTGTTTATGTTAATGTTTGAAATTCAATTGGGGGGAGAGTCATGTTCATCTTAAATTATGTTAATTTTGGGGGGATTTAGATTTCACTTTTCAAACGAATGGATGAATTAGGGATATCTTTCTCCAGACATGCTGCTCTGCTGGCTCCCGGCGACAAACGTCCTCCTCACTGCTCTCTTGGTCCCGATTTTGTTGTTGACTTGACACATTCCTACGATAAAACCAAAGTCGAGAATGCGTAATTATGCTTAATTAAAACAGTTGCACTGATTTGTTTGGTCTGGCTGAAGAGCCCGCTTTAGTGGTTGCGCAGCGTGAGTGCGTTATACTTGAAAAATCCAGCGCGTATGAGAATCTCTTGATCATGAACTGTAGCTGCCCCCCGGGGTTCAGTCGGTAATGCCCCTCGATGGCGGTGCTGTCATACGAACATACCTGCACACAAATACATCCACTTTAATACATATTGTCTCTGAAATGTACAACGACAAGTGCACAGGTACATACTTTATGTTGAAACTATTCAAGAAAATGATTCATCTTAGACGTATTTTCTATTTGACCACCACGGATGACTGAAATGATTTACAAGGTAAATTAATAAATACCACAATATATTGAAAGTTATATTGATTTAAATTTAAACTCTTCTTATAGATATTTTGGCACGTTTTGTTTATGTTCTTGTGCCGCAGCTACTTGAAAGAGTTGATGCCCTACTTACGTGTGCTTGGTATTCTGTCCACTCCCCCTCGTCTCCCATGAATTCCCACCTGTAGCCTCCTCCAGCGAGCTGGGAGGAGGAAGCCGTGGGCAGGACTGAGGTGGTGTTAAGGCTGCAGAGACATGAGGAGACTGTCACGCATGATCAGACCTACATACCGGGGCTTTTGAAGGGGGTCTCTCTGCAGTGCGGATTCCTATACAGATCAGAGGTTTCACTTTCCTTACTGTCGTCTATTCGTCTACACTCACTTCAAATTCTGTTCCAAGTTACACTCGGAGATAAAAAACCTCCAAGGAAAGGGCTGTCTGTCTGCGGACCGCTCTGTGTAGATTAACGCTGATCTATTTCGGGTGCATCACATGCGTGAATAAAAAATCGTCTTACCTCCCAGAGTTGGGAGTGAATTTTGGTCGCCGGCGTATATTCCTGCACAGGCCTGTGATGCAGTTTGTTTGGGTCATGGCTGCCGAGTGAAATGGCGTCAGTTAGATTTGGCACATTTGCTTGAAATTACGCGGCTGCCAAAAGTTTAAAAAAATCAACGTACCGGAGAAGTCAAGTCTGTAGCCTGTAGAGCCGACCGTGAATCTGAAGGTTCCCTGAGGGTTGAGAGCAAACTGACGCTCAACGTCTCCGCTGCTGACCGATGAGGCCAACATGCTGGAGCCCTGAAGACGAGGACGAGGAGGGTAGAAGGGATGTGGTGACTGTTTGTGTGACGTTAATCAAGATTGCACATGGGGAGATTCAAAACCTTGAATGACAAAATGAACCTTGGGCTTCGTTGCCCTGGATCCTCCTCACCTGGGATCCATATTCACGCCACAGCTGGTCATCTCTGAAGTACCAACCCACGTCCTCGGTCTGACCCTGAGGAACGACGCTCAGTCTCTGAACACTGAGAGTAGAGGTCCGAGTCTGCAGCTTGTCAAAGTCAATGAACACCTGCCTGGGAAGACACAAAAAATAACTTTGATTCATTAAATTTGATCAGTAGATAGAGTGGACATTTTGCTCCGAATTCATCAACACAAAAATCCATCCATCCTTCCATGTAATATTCATATTAGAACTCTGTGTCCCCATCTGTGTCAGAGGTTTATCCATCGTTTTTTTTTCCTGCAACTGTCGAACAAACGTCAGAGGGGTAAGAGCAGTTATAAAACCACACCACTGACCCTTGGATGTCAGTGTCGATGGTGATTCCTTTGGCTCCAGGTTGGCAATAGTGGGTCTCGATCACATGGTCATTATCAATTGTCAGCCACTGGCGTCCATCGGACAGCTGCCACTCATAATGTTTCCCGCTGACTGTAAGACAGGAGGAACATTGGTTCCTGTTACACACATGGGTTCTCTAAAGTAAGCAGCCCCGAGTCCAGTTAATGTTTGACACCGACTGCTTAGTTCTTTGCAGCCTTCCTTGTTGTATACTGTAAAAACTATCACATGACAAATATTTTTTCGTATACATTACATACAAGAACTTTTTCTAGGCCAGTAACAAACAAGAAGTATGGCGGTAAAATAAACGATGGGTTAACCCACTTGACTAATCTGTTATGGTCCCACAAAGTCAATCTGGCATCATACCCAGTCTGGTATTCATTTTAATTCAGTGTTTGAAACGTAACATGATACTAACAGGGACTGATGTAGAATTAATCAAATAAGTGAGCATTCAAAAAATAATCTATATTGTTTTCTCTCAACTTTTTCTTTTCATGCTTTCGTTTTGAATTATTAATTTGACTTGTCAATCCAGGTGAGAGTAAAAAATAAAAAATTGACCTGACTGACCTGGAGTTTCCTGCAAATCCATGATCTCCTCTTCCTCTCCCTGTAAGTAACAAATACAAAAACTAAAACTGAACAGTTCACATTAGAACATCACTGAAAACGTTCCGTGGCTCAGCTGATGACGAAGACTCACAACGTGCTCTGGTTGAAAATACACTGCAATGACAAGAAAACATACACATTATACAGACATAACGTGGGCTCAAATCGAATGTGCTTTTTCGGTTTGTCTTATTAACTTACATCTCTCTATTATATTCATTACTCACTCGTGCCAAGCCGTCGATGTGCTGTATAGATTCCACTTGTCAACTCGTCTTTCACTTTCGAAGCAGAACGGGGACACCTCCCTGTCAGGGATTTTTTTAAATAATTTTTTATTTACATATGAAATTCTTTCTCAATTTTTAAAAAAAATTTTTTGGTGATACTAATAAAACAGTTTAATTGCAGCCAGCACACGTTATTAAAATTGCCTGTTGACATGGCACATTAAGACAAGTTATGTATATTTTGTACTACTTGCATTTTGTTGCATCCGTAGTGAGACAAAAGAATGAAGTGACAGTGAATCATCTGCACTGAGTTGTTCCGGTTGTACCTGTTTCTATACAGTCTATGGGTTGTACCCGTCACATAGTGCAGCCCTGAGTCACTGGACGTGGCCTTGTTGACATTGTCATAACACTAAACGGCAAACGAAAAAAAAAATGTGGGGAGGAGGATTTTTTTTAAATCTTACATTTCGAGAATAAAGTTGAAATGTCGAGAATAAAGTCGAAATGTAATTTCGAGAATGAAGTCGAAAATTGTGACCCGGAGGCACTTTTCGGCGACACCAAACAACCGGATGTTGACGTTTTGCTAGCCAGTTCGCTAAGCTAACGCTAGCTGCTAACCAAGTTGTAAAGTTGCGATATAATTATTATTGACAGGCTGAATCTGGAAGAAACGATGCGGTGACTACGGGTGTTTGCACACGAACGTCAAGGTGTTACCTGACACGAGAACGTTCAATTGCAAAAAACCGTGAATGAATTTCGAGAGGCGTGCAGTTACCGGAGCTAACGTAGCTTTGCTAACTTTAGTTCACGTCGATGTGTGACAGCTGAGCTGGTACGACAACGCGGACGGTTGAGGCTGTTTCGACATTGTTCTCGAAATGTTAAATGAATAAATAAAATCTTCCCCCTCATTTTTCTTCTTCTTATGCCTGGCCCGCATACTCTACTGTAGCAAACAGAGAGTGTGTTTTTAAATATATATATTTTTTTATTTGCAATAATATTCAGTATTTCCAGTCCAGCAGAATACAAAATACCAAACACTGGAGGTCCAACATTGAGCAAAAAAATAATATGAATTTGACAGAAAGATTGCACAGATTGGATTGCACTATGCAGATTGCATTCATCTGAGTTATGGCTTTAGAGGTCAGATAAAAGGTAATGTTTTGCAAAGTGAATGTAACATCAAGTATTAATTTCTGGAGTGACTATTAAAGTTTATTCACTCTGTGCAGGTATTGATGTAGTACTGTGAATGAGACAAGACAAAGTGTAAATCATTTACTTTTTACTTGGAGTGTTACTTTTTAAGATAAAATCTAAAAATCTTTTAAAGGCAAGGTGGCACAATATAGTATCTGAGTGCACGGTTGTCAGGCAGGATTTAGGTGCGTGTGTGTGACAGTAAATACTTTTTAAAAACAACACTTGTTGTTATCCTTCAGGATAATTAAATCTGATCCTGAATTCATTTATAATGTAAACACAATATTCAATATGCCATAACAAGACCAATATAAAAGTATGTAAAGTAAAGAATGCTCCCCAAATAAATTAATCTCTCCTCTGGACTTTCTTCCGGAGGTCAAAATCCTCGATCGTGACTTATACCAGCACACGTCTGATCTTGCGTGTCTTCTTGGTCACGAGGTTGGTTTGCATCATTGCTGTAGGAAATAACAGGGAAAAAAACAAGAGTTTAAATGCTCCATGTCGTGTCTCAGGATATCCATTTAGGAACAATTTAATTTGGGTCTAATAATAGTTAGAATCTTGAATCTTTTAGCCAGTGCACAAGGTCAGCTCAAAATGCAAAAATGTGGACTCTGTCTCCACGCTAGCTATAACTCAACTTACTGTACATGAGGTATTACATTTTCTAATGCTAAATTAAAACAAATATTTCCGTAAACAATTCTTTAAATTATAATAATGGAAACAACAACTGCATGAACTCATTACAAATTCTGACAATTAATTGCATGAATTATCTCTAGAAATAAGTAGGAAACAATGGGCCTGTAAAATAAATTGCTATTTCTTCGTATGACAGCATTTGAAACAACAACTCAACCTCTTAAATCTAACTTGTAGGACTCTCCCTTCACTGTGAAGCTCATGCTGTCTTCGGAGTTTTGCTGGTGCACCCTCTCAATGTCATCACTGGTGACTGAGCATTCAGTCGACGTGCAGCTCTGCAGAAACAAGACCATCCAAGTGATCATGGACTAGAAATTGGCACTCTTATTTAGAGGTAACTGCCAGAGTGCCCCTCTGCCGAGATAACTCACCCTGTGTTTGAAGTCGTACCATGCTCCACCGGATCCCTTGAACTGCCATTGTGGTTTGGTGCTCAGAGAAACATTCTGCAAAGCTGAGGCCGCTTGAGAAACTCTGCAACAACAGTATTTTGGAAATTCGTTTAGTTGCTCTCTTCCTGAGAGTTACAGTAAAAAGTAAAATTATAGGTACGTCCAGCAGTTAGCCTAGCTAAACATAAAGACTGGAAATGTGGGTTATTTCTTAAGAAGCTGAATTCTGTTGCCCTCCTGCACAAGCAGTATTTCTCTTATGTTGCCCGCCATGCTTGGGATTTACGCCACATGGTGTTAGGGAAATTTGATCAGTCTGGATAACAAATTAAATCTAAACTCACCCAGCCCCGGCCTGGCGCTGTCGGTAAAGTGGTCGACGAGCGACTTTCCGCACTCTGTTCGTACTCACCTGTCGCATTTCTAATAAAAGACGAAAAAAAAAGAAACAATGAGTACGTTTTTTGAAAAGAAACCAGTGATGTACATGTAGATATTAGTTGGAAGGTTGTAAAAATGTCAGGTCATGTTAGTTTACTTCACCTCTGAATTTAATCTCAAGGGTATCAGCACGGACGTTGAAAGTAAAAGAGCTTGATGGGTCACTCTGGAACTGCTGCTCTATGTCAGAACTCTTCACAGGAATTACATTGCCCTTGGAATCCTGTCAAATACATCTAAATATATTCAAAGTGGGGCTTCAAACCTCTTTAAGTGTATTTTTTGACACACAAACAAAGCTGCAATTGACCTTGTCTCCGTACTTGATCCACTTATGACTCAAAGTGCAGAACCAGGTCCACACGGTGTTACCGTCATCCAGACGTCTCACTCTCAGGCTCTTTCCACACACTCGCATCCTGTCAAGATCTATGGTCACTGCTCTGAGAGACACGGTGGTAGAATACATTTGTTTAGAATACCCTCTGCCTTATCCCTTCAAATATTGGCTCAGATGCTTTTATAATCTTTCGAGGTAACCTTGAAGCCTTGTGTACCCTGGTTTTAAAAGTTGCTACTGACTGGACTATAATCCAGCTTATGTTTTGAGCTCTTACCCATATGGCGTGTTGTAGATTTTAATGCTTTTACTATGGGGCAGGCAGTACTGGGCCTCGATTATGTGATCATTGTCAACATCCTTCCAGTCAGTCCCATCATTCAACTGCCACTGGTAGCATCGGCCATCAGTAATCTTTATTTCTGGTGGAAAATAAAATAAATACATACACAGAGCAGGCTGACAGAATTTACAGTGATTATTATTTTATTTTTCAGCTCCAGTGATTGCTGGTGATTTTAAAATTTTCACATAAACAATTGATGAAATGACTAATTGTGTGTAAGGTATTGGTCAGTGACCAACCCACAGAGAACTAAGATATTATACTCAAAAAAATATTTAAACCAACAAACTTCTTCCTCCTCACCTCGAGATGTCGAACGCTCCGAAGCCCCGCTGCTTGTAGGGGAGGACTGCTTTCGACCCCTGGGGTGTTTCAGCTTACATCTGGACCCGTGTCGACAGTTTCCTCTCAGGGCAAACTTACAGACGTGCAAGTAAAGGCACCTGTCTCCCTCCCGACAGTGACCTTTGTTGTAATACTTGCATGGCTCCGTTACATTCAACTTTAATCAAAAATTTAGAAGTTATGTGTGCTGTATCAGTTTAAAAATGCGTGTCGAGAGTGTTCATGAAACTGACGCCGATTCCAACATCCTCTGTATCAATAAACAAACCTGAGAATCGTCCGAGTCATCATCTGAGTCTCTGTCATCGGTCGACTCATCACTGGCTTTCGATTCACTAAACGCAAAGTCGTCTTCGTTGTCAGACTCTGGGGGGGGGGGAATAAGCTTTAATTTTCACGATACACAATGTTTGATATGCACATGACATCAAAATGATCTTTAGCCTAGAAATGTGTACTATCCAATACATTATTCCTACATTCAATAGGAATAAACACTATATGGCCAAATGTATATGGCCACTGTGTTCTTTGGGTCTGGGAATGTTTTTACACAGTTTAGACTTGACCCCTTAGTCGCAATTAAGGCACTTCTTCATCCCACCAAATCTTAGACAATTTAAATAAACAAACACTATCTATTTGCTCAGGACTGTATGTGTATATGTCTATAAATCTATAAATGCCTATATATAGCTGTAAATTAGGTTTATAATTCCCTAATGCTTCATGGCACCGTTGGTGGTGGTGTGGTTGGACAGCTGATAATACTTCACAATAACATTTCCTGTTATTCTTGTTACTGTTGAACTACTTTAAGTTGCCACACATTTTTCTGGTACATGTAGACACACAGTTCAAGAGGAAGTGTGTGTGTATGAGTGCAGGTCTACAACAGCTGGACAAATTGCTGTATATGGCCATAACCTACACGTTGGAAAATAGTTTCAAGATAAACAACAACAACAACAATATTAATAATAATTAATATAGTCATCAAAATAAAGTCTGTTTGGGCCTCATGAAAACCAAAACTGAAACTGTAAAACTTTCAAATTATACATAAACAATGATCATAAATCTGTATTAACTAATGAGAGCGTCATTGTCATTACATTATGAGGTATTATCCCGGTTTTGTTTTAATTTGATCCACCGTAAGACACAAAAAAGCCGAAAGTGTTATTATTATTATTTTTTTTAAGGAAAGTTGAACGAAACATGAAATGAGTAATATCAAGCCGCATAAACTCAATCAGATCAATAATGTCACACGGTCAACGCCGCAGAGACCAACAACAAAACATACTAATGTGTAGTTCGAGGATACTCACGGAGAGCTGTCGCCATGTCTGCAGCTGTTTAACACGCAAGTACTTTCGTTTTCCTTTCTGGTACCTCGGCCCATCACACCCACACCGGTTGTTTGTCAGTTGCTGGTCATGCTCAAGGTTTTCAATATGAATCTGATGCGACACGAAACTTTATTCATTTCTTTATTTTTTGTCTCTAATATTTGCTTATTTTGATTTATTGGATCATATTACCTCTTAGGGTAAAAACGTCATTCATTTTCAGCTTCATAAAATGGAAATACTTTCATTAAAGAACCAATACGGCAAAAATATATCGTGTAAGAACCCCTGTTTGTTTAATTAAATAGTTATTGATTAAATGTAAACATTTGTATTATTTTCTTAGCTCCATAATACGTTGTTCTGATTTTTGATAAGTGAATGTGATCAATGCAAATGTAATGTCTGTACGTATTTTTTGTAAACGTTTGTTGGTTGATTAATACAAAAATAAAAAGAAGTCAAGGGTTATTGTGTAGTGTGATAAACCCTCCGCAGCGCTGGGTGGCGACAACGAGCGGATTCTGGCGAAAAAAACGCACACGTCTTTTTTGAGACAAGAGAAGAAGAATGTAGGACCCCCTCCGAAGGAGACTACGAAGGACACTTGATGAAAAGGGAAAAAGACCATAACAAAGAACGGAAAATAGGGGAAAAACATGGAATTCCACAACCACGCCTACACTTGCACCACTTACAACGATGTCAGGCCCTTGGAGTTCATATATAAAAGTGAGTATACGTGGCGGGAAATGCGGCGGAGGTGTGTTTTAAATCAAGCTAGCCACATGTGGCGTTAGCCCTGTAGGCTGCAGAGCAAGCTGACGACGACAACAACAACAACAACAACAACAACAACAAGAAGCACGCGCCAGTCACTTCATTCAACAGGAACAAGTGAAAAGAGTTAACTTACATTTTCCAGTCCGCCTACGCTGTCGGTCGTAGTTGTTGTGTAAAAGTGTGAATCTCAGACGAAGTGTGAGGCAACGGACCAAACTAAGTTCACGAACTAGTCCACTGAGTGTGACACACTGGGAACTTCATCTGACAGACTCCTGCCCGAACTAAGAAGGGAAGATAGTATTCAGTGCACACTTTTAATTAAAAAAAAAAATCACATTTAATGCAATTCAAGAAAGACACACATCCACACTGTATAATCATGGACATATTAAATGCAGTTATCTAAAGAGTGCTTATGCTTTATTGGACTCATGATTATTATTATTTTCTCTCTCTCTCTCTCTCTCTCTCTCTCTCTCTCTCTCTCTCTCTCTCAGTGAGTTCCAAAGAAATTCAAGACTTTGTGCAGCTGAGGGTTTCAAATGATTCCCTCTTCTCTGGCAGAAGCGACACTTCCATGGGCGCATGGAGGTAAAGTCACATTTCTTAGAGACTGTAATGTGCCATGATGGAAATGTGTAAGATGCATGAATAAATGATATTATTTTAACATTTTTACTCAACTTGTTCCAGTGTTGAATCTCAAGCAAATGGGATTGCAACACAAGATGACCCATAGTCAAGCATCCAAAAAATGGGAAAACTTGAAGAAGAGGTACAAGGTATTCCTAATTTTTATTTCCTTTTTAGATTCATAAAACATTCTGAGAGGTTTTGTTCTTGTTTTTGATGGTGTTCTTGTCTCCTCAGGAGCTGAAGAACCCTCCTGATGGGGTGAAAGCGTTCCCCGAAGCGTGGCCCCACTTCACACTGATGGACGATGCCATAAAGGGTCGACTGGTAGGCAGTGCCCCTATCCTCGAGGCTTCCCCCTCGCCCTTCTCCAGAGCCAAGAGGAGCTGGCTATCCATGGTGATGACATCCCCTGCAATTTCAGTCGCAGACGGGATGGAGATCGAGGATTCATTGAACGGAGAAGAGGAGGAGGAGCGGGAAGGAAGCCGTAACATAAATTGCATCATGCGAGGGGTGGAGGACGAGCGGAATGTGATGAACGGCGAGAGGCAGGCGATGGAAAGGGAGAAACAGTTGACAGAAAGGGAGCGGCTGGTACTGCAGAGGGAGAAGGCGGCACTGGACCGGGACGTCACCACTCTGGAGCGAGACCGAGCCTCGCTGGAGAGGGAGAGGGCGACGTTAGAGCGGGAGAAGGCGGTGTTGGAGAGGGAGCGGGCGATGGTGGAGACGGACAGAGAGGCCGTGTCCCGGGACCGACTGTCTCTGGAGTGTGAGAAAGCCCGGATGAAGAGACTTTGTGCACCGAAAGCGACGACGGAGGAGGTCGCTGAGCAAAGTGGCAATGTGAACGACACTCACGTGATGGACATGGACCGGAAGGAACGGTTCCTTTATTTGTTTGAAAAACTCATTGAAAGTGTTTGAATCACAAAACTGTCGATCGCATTGTCCGAGATGTCGTCACTTGGGCTATCAGCATATACCCTGATTCAAAATCCCGATATACTTACACCTGTGTGCTGTCAATAAAACGTTGAGCCACCCCTAGATCAGAGAGGTCTTCAAAACAACTTTATTCACTTGTGGTTATTCCATACAGAGCACACAATAGCAAGCTATTAGCATTATTCTTGACCCCCATCCACAATCAAAATCAACACCCCCCGCCCAAATCAAACAATAGTCTTTAGTTGTTTGACTCTAGACATTAGAGTCTTTGGTATAGGCATTGATGTTTTGGTTAAAACATCACTTTGTGAAATGTAATATACCAAATATTGCAGTTCATGTAAAAAAAATCTAATATTTTTTCAGAATATATATTTTTATTTTACAGTACAGACTTTACAACAAATGATTGTATTCAAATGCTTCTTTTATTGCATTAGATATTCAATTCACCTTTAGTTAAGCTCCAGCTTCAATATGTGTACGCTAGTAAATATTTCCAAAAGTGTTAGATTTGTCATTAATATTAATATTACATTTTTTTTTACAAAACAAACATCTTTAAACAATATTACTGGTCGTTGTTTTTTTTCTTCTTTTCTTGCCAGTCTTGTACAAACAATAAACAGAAACATACATGTTGTTAGAGGGTTTTTTAATAAACTGATTTTCTCTGAAGGTCAACTTTTGTTGTCACTTAATCAAGGTGCGGAAAGAATTTGGCTTTTGACAAAGTTCTTGTGTGTATGTGAGTGAGTGTATTTGTATGTATGTGTGTGTATACATGCATTGTGGTCGGTGAGGGAATAACATGGTCGAGTCACTTTTGTGTTATACCTGGCAAAGAAGTCAGAACAACAGGAAAAGGAAAAGGAGCGGTAAGAGCTGTGTATATGTGCTTGATCACCAGAGTCTGACTTATAATTTACATGTTTATGAAAATATCCAAGCAAAGTTCGACTGATCTGTAGTGTACATCAGCAGCATGTTTGACACTTTAAAATTTGCTGTTGTAATTGACTTGATTGGAGAGTGAACAAATGGTACCTGCATGTGTGTGCGTGTGTGTGTGTGTGTGTGTGTGTGTGTGGTCTTGTGTGTCATTATGTACAAAGATGTGTGCATGTGGTTGCATTCGTGCAAGAGTGTGAGAGTGTGTGTCTGTGTGTGTGTTAAATGAGATCCCCGATGGGTATGCGGGGCAGGCAGATGTAAGCCTGCGGGGTCCTGCTGAGGTTGATGGGGTTGCCGTCCAGACGGATGTCCTCCAGCGCGTTCCTGATGTAGTTGAAATCCTTCAGGTTGCAGAATGTGTCCTCGTGCATCATTTGAATATTGTTACGCTGCGGGAGGAGATATAGCAAAAGACACATGATGTGATATAACCCAATTTCACTTTTAGTTTTTCAGTGGTGGGGAGTGATGAGACATGAGGCCACAGCAGATATACCTGTAGGTGTAGAGATCGCAGGCTGTCTGGTAGAGGCACGGGGACGTAGTCAACGTGGTTGTCTGTTAGGTACAAGTACAGCAGGCCAGTCATATCCTGGATACAGGGAAGAAAAGATATTGATCACCTTTTTTTGAAAGAAACCTTAAGGAATTTACAACATATTTTATATTGACAATGCGTCTCTATTTATCATTATCAGTATCACACAATTTATTTTTCAAAATACTGGGTGTGTAATCCAGTTTAAGCACCAGTGTAGTGTGTGTGTGGGAGCCTATGATGCAATGCAAGATATGCATTGCAAGACTTAAGAATAGACACAGTGCTCCCTGGTGTACAAACTATGTAATGTCTGTTTCCAAACCACCTCAAGAATATCTCCAATAGTCTATTAGTTATCGCCCAATGTCAGCCGCCACTGGCTCCAGTTACACTGCAACTGATGAATGGATGGATTCATTATTTCATCACTTTCTAGAAAATTCACCCCCACAATTCAAGGCTTTACTGTGTGACAGTAATCGTAAGTAAAGACGGCGTGCGTACTTTGAACGCCTCTCTGTGAAGACCCTTGGTGCCAATGTTGTTGTGGCTGGCATCGATCAGGGTCATGGTCTCGGGCAGAGCAGGCAGCTGTGTGATGTGATTTTCTCGGATCACCACCTCCTCCAGCTCGGGCAGACCCAAAAATGCTTTGTCATCAATGGTCGTAATCTCGTTGGCGGTCAAGTCAATCCTCTTCAGCTTGTCTGGAGGGAGACGAGAGCAGACACACTAAGACACTTGATATCAGCGTTCACTAATGGTTCACACCAACATCAGTCAGGAAAATGCATTACATTCACCTTTACATGTGCTTCTGAACACCCCTGGTCTAATATTCATACATTTTCATTCAAACTTGGTGGGAACATACTCATGGAAGCGAAGTCGGACTTGTTGATCTTGGTGATTCTGTTGTAGCGTGCGTAGAAGTGAGTGGTGTCTTTGGGGAGAGGTGGCACACTGTCCAGCTTCAAATCATCACAGTAGACCGAACCACCAAGGCATGTGCACAGCAAGCAAGTGGGCATACCTGGAGCACACGGATAAAAAGTAGTAGAAGAAGAAGAAGAGGGAGTAGAAAAGGAGAGGGATGGAGTCAAATATGAAAAATAGGAGGGAAAATGGATGGTAGTTCCTGGAATAAGCCTTAACCTCCCTGAAAGCCTCAAGACTTTCTAATCCACAGGGCTAAGTCAATCAAATTTAGGATTCAGGACATCAGGATCTCGCAGACAAGTTAATAAGGGAACCTGAGGTTTTATATGATGCCTCTTCGAATGCTGTCCCTGTTTTGTTCAGTACTGACCTCGTGTGTCAACCACAGGCTCATCAGGCTCGTCTGGTTCATCAGGCTCTGGCAATCCAGAGCTCACTGACCCTTCTACACCGCCAGCACCCTCCTGAGGGGTTTCTGGTGTAGTCGGAAGCAGCCCCTCCTCTTGTTAGAGACAAGATTAGGTGTTAAAGAAACAGGTTAGATGAGCATGGACATGGAACAGGAAGTCTGGCAATCAGTTGTCCACCGTTTGCCGCAGTGATAAGTTGCATACAGTATATCATCAGTTTAACACTGCTAATATATTGTTTTTTTAAGCATTTAGTTGATGAATTGAGGTTAAATGGAATTGTCATTTTGGTGTTAATGACATGAAATGTGATCTGCAGGGTGGGTACACAATGAAATGAGTGTTAGAAAAGAATAAACATCCCTTTTAAGGGAAGTCGTTCCAAATCAGTTTGACCTTTGGAGTTTCAGTTGCTGCATGATGGGCTACAAGGACAGGTCACCACACTGGTCTTGGTATAAACATTTATGTAAAAGTATTTCTTGCAGTGAATATCTCAAATAATTGCTCAAAAAGTTGGAATCTCTTCTTCAGTTGCAGGCGCCAGAGCTGGAGCTGGATCCTGTAATAAATCTTGACCTGTTCAAACCTTTCCATTTCCAAAATATATTAAGGTGCCTGTTGCTCATTGCGCTCTCGTGGTAGCAATAGTCAAAAGGTATTTTTTGGCATTTGAGATATGGAGTTTGATTTCTTTTACACTTTCTTTAAATCCATCTCACATAAAGCTAGAGTAAATACTGACCTTTATCAATATCAGGGACCAGAACTACCTCAGGGACCTCAGCGTCTCCAGAGCCAGAGACACCAGAAGCCCCAGAGGCTCCAGAGATGCCTAAGTCTCCAGAAACTCCAATATCCCCTGAGGCCCCTGAGATTCCTGAAGCTCCCGATAAATCCCCAGAAGCACCCGATGCCTCTTGGGGGATAGTGTCGGGAATGAGGGGCAGCTCCTCCTCTTGTTAGAGCCAAAGGTTGGGGTTAGGAGACACGACGTTAGGAGGTTGGGGGTGAGATAGACAATCAATCAACCAATTAATCAATCAATCACACTCAAACAGGATGTTAGGAGGAATGAATATGAGCAAAACGAATACAATGAAATTGAGTAGAACCAATAAGTAAGATCGACATTTAACTACATTTAAAAAGAAAGCAGTTAAATGGAATTTGAGGCAATTAATCAACATAAATCACACAGTGAAACAGGTTATTACCACACAGATCATCACAACAGACATCTGCTCTGCAAAGGTACTAACCTCCAGAAATCAAAGTTATTCCGAAGTCCCCGGACTCACCAGAGACCCCAGAAGCCCCAGAGCTTCCAGAGGCCCCTGAGATCAAGAGGTCTCCAGAGAACCCAGAACCAGACTGGTCCCCAGACCCTCCAGAGCCCAGAGGGAGTTCAATGGAAATCCCAGAACCTCCAGAGCCTATGTCCCCAGAGGCTCCAGAAGTTGTGGATCCCATGGTATCCCCAGATCCTGAGAGATCCCCAGATATCAAGAGATCCCCAGATAATAAGAACTCTCCAGATCCCCCAGAGCTAAGGAGCTCCTCAGAGGCTCCAGATATCAGAACAATATCACCAGAACCCCCAGAGCCGCCAGAGACCAGTAGATCTCCTGAGCCTCCAGACCCAGAAGCCCCAGAAGCACCCGAGGCCCCAGACCCAACGGAACCCCCAAAATCCCCGGAGACATGAAGGATGTCAATGGGCGTCAGACGCAGCTCCACCTCTTGTTAGAGACAAGATTAGGTATTAATAAACAGACAGATGAGACAGAAATTGATCATTAATCAGGTTTGGAGTTGACAATCGTGATTAGGTTCAGTAGTAGGTGACACAATGATTGAACACAACACATTTAAACATGAACTGCAAGTTAAATGGAAGACATGCAATGGAAAAGTTTATTGTTAAGGATGCAGACATTTTGAGGACAGATTAGTGTTGCTTTGTTTTGTTAATTATGGGTAATGCTGCTCCCACAAATCCATAGGCCCCAAGAAGAGCAGGTCCACCTCTCAAACAGAGTGAACTGGGGTATGAAGTGACATGATGTTTATGGGTGTGCAGACCTAAATGTATGTGATTTTTCAGACCTTTCTGTGTGTCTGGGCCCATGAGAACCCCAGATCCCCCTGAACCCTGAGGGATGAGCTGGGGTTTCAGGGGCAACTCTGCCTCCTCCTCCTCCTCTTCTTCCTGTTCCTCCAAAGAGGCCTCTGGGACAGGGTAGCTATAGTCAGGCGGGGCCAGCGTTCCAATCTCTATCTGAGGGAAAGACAGCAGCAGTGAGTCAAAAATGTAGGGAATTCTGATTTGAGCACTGAGTAATAACTGAAAAATAAGATTTGGTCCGAGAAGGACGTCCAATTTCGCTCATCCTGATTGCTGATTTTCCAAGAAGCAAGAATATAAACCAAGAAGTGTTGCTCTTTTACAAAATAAAATAGTTGACACTTGACTCCCTCGCAATCTCGAATTTATAAGTGTGCCAGTAGTTTTCAGAGAATGTTCAGAAAACTGATTTTTTGTAAAAACATTATGTAGTTTACCATCTCAAGACTGTTTATTAGAAAATTACAGAAAATAATGTAACTTAATAGACATTAACACTAAATACTGAGTCATGGACACGATATAAAACCTGCTAAAGATCAATTTGAGCTCTGGACAGCTACACGTGAATCATATGAGGCACAACATATCTGTATATAACTATAAAATTAATTCCCATAGTTCCCACCACAACTAGTTTAAAAAACTCAGTGAACAGCCAATATGTTGTGCAGCAAGACTTCTGCATCAAGTTGTCCCACAGCGAAGTCACTTCACAAGACAGACATTGGCATTTATGTGTGCATGGTGTTGACAGTCAGTAAGTAAACAGGAAAATTAAACAGGAAGCAGGAAAATGAAATGTTTAAAATCCAAATCGCTCACAACACTACAGTTACAATACTTGATTAAGAATTTAACACATTAACATACTTTATTTATTTATTCCCTGCAAGCAGCAACAACAGAGCCATTCAGTCCAGCACTTATGTTCCCACCAGTCTCTCTGATCACATTTTCTATTTGGCACCAACCTAAGCAAAGTGTTAAAGTTAAAATAAATTTTTGACACTTGTCACCATTATACTGGAAACAAGAAACAATATGAGCGAAAACAATCAAAATTTTATTTCAAGAGTTAGGTGCTGGATTCAGTAAGACAGTGTCATAAACCTAAAGGATATCTGGGTAGTCTAGTGCTCAGTGGCAGGGTGACATCCTTGTTTCAAATCAATTTTGGGATCCTGTATATCCTTTTCCTTTGCCCGTTCCCCTCTCTTCTACCTCTCTCTTTTACAATGAATAATCGAAAAAAAGGAAAAGAAAATGGATGTTCAACTATAGCTGACATGTAACTGAAACAACAACCGAGGGGAGATCAGCACTGGTCCCGGCGCGCCAGGTTTACAGTATGACCTTCCTCGCTCCACCAGCAGATGACAGCAAAGTGTTGAGACTGTAGCAGAGACAGCAGTGACTACTCAGATGGAAACTCTCAAAAAAAGTCACAGAGGACCTTTATGGAGTAGCAACAGATGACCACGGTGACACTCAGGATTGATGGGCCAATACCAACAGAGAGCACTTTCTGCACGAAACATCTTCTTTATATGAAATATCATATATCATATATATGTCACAGAGAAAAATAGCTTTGTTTTCAAACTTTATCTCTGACACAACTAAACAGTAATGGATATACTTCAAGTATAACTTCTCGACAGACTCCGATTTCTTAATCTTTGTGAAAGGTTTTTTTTCAGACAAGCTGAAGATGGTGCATATTTAAAAATATCAAGTAAATAAAGGCTTGGCACTATTGTTTATCAAATGGGCTAGCATTTAAGTATCATGCCGGATAATAAATTAAAAGACATTTCTTTTAACCCACTGAGCTTTATGAATTACAGAGCTTTTTTTGTTCCTTCATTAAGAGATTCAACTATATCCGTCTGCTGTTATAATTGCATTTACAGTCATTGCATTTTTCTTCTCCTTTGATGTTTCAGTGCAGTTTTATCATCCTCCAGACGAGGGCAATGAACCCTCACACACCACCACAGGTAATACCTGACACTCTCTCACGCCCAACAGGGCTGACTCAATCCTCCTGAAAGGGAATGGTCCTTGTGGAACCAAGAGACACATGGTAGCTGCAAGAATCCATATTTGAGTCTTTTCAGCTACTTTCAACCAAAGTGATCAGATGCAATGGAGCCAAAATGCATCAAAGTGAACGCAAGTCCAGAAGACGAAGTCAAACTGAGAAGAAGCTTCAAGTCATCAGAAGTAGAACTGATTAGAAAATGTAATGCAGACACATTAAACTCAGCAATGAAGAGATATTTTACACTAAAGCGAGGCAGGGGCACAGTTTGGGATTCAACAAGGTGGGCCTTTGAAATGTCTTGCACAGAGTTAGCTCACTGCAGCTCTCCCCTTCATTTCCCCCCCTTTCCCCAAAGCAAATATTTACACCCGAGGGGAAAGAAGCGGCGAAAGGCTGGCCACCAAATATACAGGGGGAAAAAATAAAATAAATCTGGAAACTGCACAGGAGTACAGAACGCATAGGGAGAGACCCTCAATGTGAGCATCAAGCGTCAAGCCTAAGCCGAATTGAGTTGTTGCCGTGTATGTTGCATGTCAGTCAGTAGATGCATTCGGCAAAGTATGTCTGGTATCGCTGGTTCACCAGCTGCATCTTTAACAGCAAACAAAAGAAAAGAGTTATTTGCTAAAGTGCTGGTCACACCCACAAATAGCACCAGCCTGGAGTCCAATGAAAAGGCCTGGCTAATCTGGCAAAGCTTTGGAAACGCCGATCGGCAGATTTTGTCTTGACAGAGAACAGCTGTTTCCCCCTGTTTCCGTTCTTTTGGCTATTCTGAGCGAGCTGGTTGCAGGTTGTAGCTTCATTTTTAATACACAGTCATGCGCGGGGATTCAATCTTCTCCATCCAACTCGCAACAAGACAAATGCAGGGACAAGATTCCCCCGAGTGAGGCGTTCCGATAAGGCTCAAACATAGTGTTTGACAAAATAACTCAACGCAAAATAATTCAACACAAAAGCAGCGCAAAGAAGACGTCGCCGATCATGTCAGCGACGTCTATTGTGCGTGTGTAAATTTTAACCTGTCCAGCATCTGTACGGAGCAAGTTTAAAAATTCCAGGTCAGCCGCTGCAATTGACCAAACCAGTTTGTTTCAGCTCTGACTCGAGGGACAATGACGAAAGGCAGTCTGAATGTCTGCATCAAACTAAAGAGATGCTTGAATAAATCTCTAAAGTCTGTGATTAAAGAGTTTGCAGAGACTTTGGAAAGCGGCAGTCTGAAGACACTTTGCTTACATAACACGCTCGATCAGCCTCTACTCCCCTCAAAGGAGAGAAGCCTGGAGGAGAAAGGAGAGACACACCAACAAAGAGCTGGAGGTGGAAAGTGAAGTCTCAGCATTCCAGAGGCACAGAGCTCATCATCGCTCCATTTCTCCCCTGACATCTGACGTGTGAATGAAATCCAGTTTACTCTTCTCAAACAGCAAAGTCTGTCTGGAGATGTGTCATCTGCCACCTTTAACTATGTCTTCAACCAAACAAAATGACAAGAGCTTTGCAGTGTGCTTATTATGAATGCGTGTTTTATACAGTGTGAGAAAGATTCGAGTAACTCTAATTATCGTCTCTCCTCTTCCTGCTGCCACACACTCTTATGCAATGTGCTGTGTCATGAACGGAGGGACACATGACAACTCTCCCACAGAGAGCACTGTCACGTACAACACTCAACTGCAAAGCTCTGCGTAGTTTAAATTCAGTTTGGAATTGAGGCACAGGACTGCGGTTGTCACATTTTATGACTGTGGAGGAAAAAAATCCCCTGCTTGATGTTGTCAGTACTACAGAATCCTGTTATATCTTTGTGGGATAGATCTTAAGATAAGAGCAGCAGCGTGAGCGCAATCCATATCGGGTCTGACTTGAGGCACTGGCTCGAAGGAAGCATGTTGAATATCCTACGTGGACGGTGCCATTTGCCTCGTGCCATCCTGCCATTGCTCTGCCATCCCAGCATGCCCTGCAGACTTGCCACGTCACACTCAATGTGAGCGTACTGGAATCCATTTTTCACATTAGTATCCCCCTCTGCCACGTTCATCTTGTAAAAACTGCTGTGCAGAGCAGGATCTGGACAGACTGACAGAAGTATTTAATAGCCGGAGGGCACTGCAGTGTTTGGGTTTTGCTCAATTCGAAGCGGGCCATTCCCTCTGTGCAACACATTTCTACTAAACAGTAACAGCAGGTTACACTTACAGAGGAACCATCCCACATGGCAGCTATCTAGCAAGCAGCTCATTGACATCTACTTGCTAAAGGATTATGTGGAAACTAATACATGCAGAGGATGCTCCGTCTGTGTTTCTTCTTTATCTGTCACTGCCAGAAATATACATAATAAATAAATTGTGTAAAATCATGCAGGCAACTGTTTTGCTTTTAAGAGTTGACCACACCTAAATAACGAAATATGTGAATGAAAAAAAAGGCCTTTTTGATTAAACGATGTATCCCTTCTTGATTCTTTTAAAGGCAAATAATGAGGCAAAAATAAATATCCACGCACAGAGGGACTCAGTCAGTGGAAGATTCTAGGGCATGTGAGTTAAAATGGAGTCTGGCCCAGGTATGAATGTGGAATGTTTTGGACACGATAGTGGGTAAAATTGCAGTTTGTCCTGATTTCCAAATGGCTCCTTTTGGTATCAGCATGCTACCTGTCTGCTCCATGAACCCGGTGACCTCAGATCAAAAACCCGCCAGTTCACAGCTGTGATTTGTGAAACCTGAAGAAAATCTGTATTTTGGAGGAATTTATTTGAGCAGCCTGTATGGTTTAAGAGGTTCGTAGTAAATTGTGTTGATGTGATGTCCTCTGTATTTTCTGTCTGTCGCCGCAACGTTTCCAGAAATCATTCAACATTACGTATATTTCCTGTAAAGTACAATAATGACCATGTCAAACGACTCAACTGATGAATGGATAAATGTTGCATAAATCTTACATCACAAATGTTATCAGTTAAATCTGCAATAACAATTTTGTGACTACATATAACTATAAGTTGATACGGCAAACCTGTTAGCAAACAGTTGCCCACTAACCCATCTACATTAGCGGTCATACAGAAGTCATGTTTCTAGTGACTGTCAGGACAATACTTACTCTCTGTTATCTCTGCTTTTGGTCTCTACCAGTTCCCGAGAGAAATATCTGACTTTTAAGGGACTGAATCGTAGATATCCTGCTCTGCCATTCCAGGCTTGGCAGGTAGCAAAGTTTTTTCTTACTGAGTCGAATAAATGGCAACAAACCAATGACCCATGAAAACTAAAATGAATCCACAGGGACTCACTGATATTCCCCCAAAAACCACCAAAAGGGTCTCTGACCTACACGGTTTCTTACCTGAGGGTCGTCGATTGTCAGCCCATCTTCATAGTCATAGATATCCGGGTTCTCCAAATTTAAATTGTCTAGATCCACATCGTAGTTGGTGCTGTCGTATGAGTCCAAGTCCACTTGTCGGGAAAATCTAGGGTTGGCCTCCGCCGCTTTGAGGACGAAGAGTCCCAACACGAGCCGCACGAGCATCCTCATAGTCCACCTTGACATGGACAGAGAGGCGTAAAATCAAAGAGGGAACAACCATTAAAAGACTTAGAGCTGTGAGACACTGTATGGAAATTTACCTTCCAGCAGGTGAGTTTTAATTTTTCCAATTTGTTATTTTTTGCAATTTATCTGGCAAAATATTCACTTGAAGCAAACTCTGTGGAACTGTTTCAGATAATCAGCTTTAAACAGGTGTGATTTTAGAACATAGGACATTACATAAAGTTCCACACGGATGCACTTCAACAGGACATGTCTTTATGATATTTTCTTCATAGACAGTCTATAATATTGGCAGTATAACATCTCTATAGTCCTACAGACAAAGGTTTGTCTAAGACAGTGAATTCATTACTGAGGTGCAGACAGCTCAAGGGATCAAAATATGAGGGCCTCTTGCCTCTCTGAGCCAGATGCTCACCGTTCTGGGTAGCAGCCATCTTGGCTTAAATCGGTGCTTTCCTGTGGCATGTCAAAGGTCAGAAGTCACAGCTGATCTGATAGGGAACCATGGGGACGGTTTCTTTAGTCTGCAGAGCTAAACACCTTTGAAGAAATTGACTTTTCTGTATTTTTTAGTAGAGGAGCAGAGATTTTGTGTTGCTCCATCGCCAATAAAACACTGTTAAAGGAGTGTTTGAATTCCTGTGTCTTTGGCTGGGACTATTTTTTCCAATCATACTAAAAAGGCTTTGGCAGAATCCTGCAGCAAAAATTTTTGGCAGCAAATGTGAAATGAGGGCACAGGCGAGAGTTTCCTCTTCTACATGAATGTAAAATTAGCAGGTATGACTTTCGCTGAGTTTCGTGCTGCCCTGACCTCTATAGTTGCTCATTATCCTCAGCAGCACAGATCTGCTAAAGCTTAGCGAGGTTGATTGAAATTCATAAAGTGTGAAGAACAAGTGCGAAGCGTTAATAAGATTAGATATTTAATTGTCACTTAATTGGCTGGCATCCCAGACATTAATCTTGGGGATCAACGATCAGCAGGTGTAGCCACAACGCTGCAGGCCTGAGAAACTGCAGAAGAGTTTGAAGAAAGTCCTCTAGGCCTGGGCAGAGAAATGGAGAGCAAGGGAAGGGTAGACGAGGAGGAAAGAGCTAGATGGAGAGAGGGGTGGACAAGACGTTGGCCCTCAGGGTTAGATGGAGAGTGTGAGGAAAAGAGTGAGGGAGAGAGAGACAGGGAAAGGGAGAGAGAGAGAGAGAGAGAGAGAGAGAGAGAGAGAGAGAGAGAGAGAGAGAGTTTGTAAGCTAAGTCGACCCCTCGCCCTTTACAGAGGGGCTTTATGAGGCCCGGTCGCTGCATGTCTCAGCACTCAAACTCCAAATTCCACCGAGGTTTGTGGACAGGATGGCAGTGAGTTACGGCTGCGAGGAAAAGCTTCATTCAGCAGTGAGGGTGCTCACGCTCACACACACACACACACAGACACACACGCGCATGCGCGCGCATACAAACACACACACACACACACACGCACGTGCACACACGCACACACATGCATACACTTGGAAAGACACATCCTCTCACAAACTATCTTAACACACCTATCTTTTCAGAGAGAGAGAAGATTGTGTCACCTCTGCTGCTATTTCAGGACAGATAAAAAAAACCCCACCTTCCCTGAGTTATTTAAGTCATCAATCTACTCTTTGTTGATGTGATGGGGTTACAGTAAGCATGCAAATCAATTCCTTCATTGTCACTTTAAAATGCCCAACATGAACACAGTGAACCCGAATGAAAAAAGGCGAGATGACCACTGAACTGACTTTCTATCATGAGGCCATGAAGTCCAGCATGGCCACACTGAGAGAGGGACTATGCTAGAGACAGAGGTGTGCTTTTATACAGACCATCACAGTGTGCAGTGTGTGGACACTGTGTATGTGTGTATGAGTGTTGCCTCCGGACTACCTCTGTGTTATGTTTGGCTCCACGTTGGGCATTCCTGATATCCAGTGATTCTACCTTTTTCCCTCAGAAGCCACGAGCAAACTTGACAGACGTCCCTTTGCTACTTGTTGCAAAGCAAGTTAGTACATTTGTCCCACAAGAAAGTTAAAGGAATTTGAAACCCCTCCACCAAAGAAGTTGACAAAGAATTTAAATTGGTTAGAAAAAAAAGTTAAACATATGACTATTTTTTAAGAGTGAATCTATGACAACAAGTAGGATTTTCATCACTTTTTTCCTACATTTGAGGAGGTATTTTGAACAGAAAAGTGCAAAATCTTTAAAACAGAAAAACAAAGCTCTGGCTGGCATAGATGAAAAATAAGTCATGATCATTGAGATTGTCACAAATCCAAAAACCACCTGTCGGAGACCCACACCTACTGAAGCTCATATTACCACCAGCCAACATTTCACAATCACAACTATTGCTGACGGATAACAAAGACATCCAGATTTCAGACACCTGCAAGCCCCCCAAAGCAAATCCTCAAGTGAAAATAAGCAGCCGCTTCACCGACCGATTGACCAGAAGCTCCAGTGCAAACCCTGAGCGGCACTTTTTGGAGGGGTTAGTTGAGCTCGCCTGACTAATCCCCTTCACCAGAGAGCCATTGAACCAGCTTAAAGACAGTACCAACAACACTTACCTCTGTCTCCTGCTTTCCCGAATGGTCCCTTCAGCCGTGATGGAGATGCTGAGGGCTCCGGGACTTGGCCAATGGTGAGGGGTCGTGCAGGGTGCCTTGAAGAGGGAGGGTATGTGTGTGTGTGAAAGTGTGTGAAAGGTGTGTGTGTGTGTGAATGTGACAAATGTGTTGGTGTGTGTATGTGTAGGTCTGTGTGCTCTGGCAGACCTGAGTGCCCTGCCGCTTATGTGTGAAGGTAGGCACTGAGACTGATTGGACCAGAGCAGATTGCTTTTGGTCACTCGGAGAGCACCCACCCCACACTGTACACCGGCATGCACGACCCTCTCAAACACACACACACACACACACACACACACACACAGAAAGAGAGAGCAAAGGCCGCTCCAGTGACAAAATACCTTTTTTTTTTATCCCTAACAAGAGTATCCTTTATTTTCATAAGAGTGCGGCTCAATCAGACTGAAATATTTGTCCGACTTTTCCTGGGGAGAAACTTTGGCATGTGTTGCTTTCATGTATGGGGGGATCCATGGGCCCTAGTACACAATGGGATCTCTGTGAGGAGCCTGTGTTAGCATGGTGCTGAGAGGAAGTCCCTACTTGGAATAAGGCCTCCGCCCTCCCTTTTTGGTTGAAGCTACTTTCCGTTTGCACTGTCACTTGCTAAATGTTCTGCGACAACTACAGATCTGAATTCAGTTGTGGGATAACATAGTTTGACATGTTGGGGAATGAGCTGATCTGGGGTCAGAGCAAGGCAAGCGGTTCTTTTACAGTTCTGTAAAGATAGAGTTAATTTCGAAGAGATGCACATACACAGTGCACAATCTGTCGTTAGTGACCATTGATAAAATGAATAATAGGACACACAGGAGGCTACTGGCTACCTTCATCCCGCCAGCTTTATTTGGCCACAACTTTGTCTCAACCTGCCCACCTCTTCCTCTCACTGCGACGGTAACTCTAGACCTTTTGATGAGTGAGGGGAAAAGGACTGCCAGAAATTGTCTGCACCTGCATAAAATGGGATTTATTCATGCTTTTTCTTCTGCCAAGAAGGAATTGAATAACATTTTGCCTTGACACAATGATTGATGCCCACAATATATGACAGAGTGCATTGTGCATGAGGAAGACAATTCATGTGATAATAGACAATGGTATGGGATGCCATGTTTGTGCCAGCAGAAACATGGATTATGTGTTGAAAATCTTTTGCCCTTTCAATCAGCCTAATCTGGACTCCACAAATATTTGAGGAGAGGAACAAATGACTGCGAGTAGGAAGAAATCTTTGCATAATATTTCATGGTAATGTTGCTTCATAACTCTGAAGGGTGTGGGAGTCATTCAAGACAAAAAATACTAAACATTTCTCTCATAGCTACACAACTCATGTAATGGGACTCCACTGATCATGGATGATGTTCTATGAATGATGATCTGCTGTATATTCACTATCTAATGATAATCAAATATTTCCGTGTTGGAGATGTAAAAAAACCCAAAACATTTTCATTTTGTAGAAGTTTTATTCAAATTGAAGACAAATTCAAATTAAATCTCTTGTTCATTTAATTTTCATTCAAGAATTTAAAAAAAAGAGAGATGGCATTCTTCAGCATACAAGACATTAAGGAATATTGGCCATGGATATTGACAGGACTCTCAGATTTGTATTTTTGTACAATTCTTCCTCAAACAATATTAAATAGAAATAAATTACCTACAGAACATATGTGTTATAGTAAAAGAGAGTAATTTTGTAAAGTTAACAAAAACACAAGACCATTAATTTGGTTTGAAGTCTACAGAAATAAACCAAACGGTATAATGACAATAAGTCCTCGAAGAAATCCACATGCCACAAATACATATTTCCCCCTAAATCACTGTCATGCTGTGTTGTAATAGATTTTGGTTCTTTATTCTACATGCAGATGTTCACAACAACATAAGGCACAACTAGTGGTCAACAGATTGCAGGTCCTAACTCATCAGTTCCTTAAGTTGTTACGTTTGGATTTAATTCAAATTCTACTGAACATTTAAAATTCCCTGGAACTTTTTTCTCAAGACACAACAATAGAGTAAGTTGATGCCAACTAGTGTAAAATAATTCACAAAAATGCAAGTATTACTCATGTCACTATTTGTTATATCAGGTTTTCCAGGTCTTTTTTTCAGACCAGTATTCAAATTGCCAAGTCATTGATTGTGGGAAATTTAAATTTGACGTTGACATGTAGATGTTTTTCCTTTCCTTATATGACAATGGACGTCAGGAGACGGAAGCAGAGGATAACATCCCTCGAAATTGGTGGCTTAATTTCGTTGCCATCCAGTCGGAGGTAGCGCAATCGAGGAACACTGTCATTGATAGAGTCGTCAACAGCATCGATGGAGACAGGGCAGATATTGGAGCCACTTACACCTGTAAAAAAGCCAAAGGGAATCAAGGTTACAAGACTTACATCTACAACTAAAACAAATCACCATCATTTGTGAACAAGCAGTAGATGCTTTCAGAGAATACCACAAACTTACTTTTGATCTTGTTGTGGTCAAGGTGAAGGTGTTCAAGGCCTGGGGGGATGACGGGTACTTCAGTCAGCTGGTTATGGGACAGTTGCAAATCCAAAATGCTGGAGATATTAAATACATTGTTTGGAAATCCACTGCTGCCAAGTTTGTTGTGGTTGAGCCTCAGAAATGCCACTTTGGGCAAACCTTTAAAGTAGCCGGCAGGAATCTTCTCAATGTTGTTGCCATCGAGGAAAATCTGAGAGGTGGTGGGTGGTAGGCCAAGAGGCATGCTTATCAGCTGGTTCTTGGCTAGGTTGATCTGTACCAGATTACTTAGACCCTTCAGGCTCACCTCAGTCACAGCATCATCCATCAGCTTGTTCCCCTGGAGGTCCAGGAGGCTAAGCTTATCCAAACCAATGAAGACACCAGCAGGGATCTTTGAGATACGATTACGAGAGAGACGTAGATGCTCCAGGCTGGCTGGCAGCGGTGATGGCACAGAAGACAAGAGGTTGTCATCCATGTACAGGTGTGCCAGGTGAGACATTGCTTTGAGGACACCTTCTTCCAATCCTTCACTTGTGATTTTGTTGCGGTTTAGGTTCAGCCATCGCAGCTGTGTGGCATTACGGAGGGCATCAGGTGACAAAACTTCTATTAAATTGTTCTGCAAGTAGAGATACCATGTGTTTGGGGGGATTTTGGGGATGGTCTTCAGGCCTTTGTTGTCACAGTAGACAGCACGGGGAAAGTTGGGGAGGCAGCGGCACTCTTGAGGGCAGGCTTGGATCTGGGCCATATATTCCTCATAAGGCATGTCCTGGCCGATAACTGACCCAACCACGAACAGGATGCAGAGGAGTCTCACGAGATGTGCCATCTCGCTATGAAATCTACGATAGAAAAGGAGAAAAAGTAATATTATAGACAAACACCTGCATAAGTGTTACAGTAGCCTTAAGACAAACAGTAAATACATCTGACATCTGAATGCTAAATATCAAAGGTAAAGAGGATCAGATAAGACGATATAATTCGGAAAGGATAGGGGACATTGAAGAATTAGGACGATACTCTAATCGATGACCCATACAAGATATAGAGTTCTTTTGTATATATAGAGTTTGCTGATAACATCCTGTTTCTGTTTGGTGATTCTAGGAAAACAACTCGGTTGGTAAGGCCTACCAATCTACCATTTGCCAAAGAAATGGGCTACAACCAGCTTGTGTCGCATACTCTACCACTAATGTCATAATCATTAAAATCCAGTGGTAGCTGCCAAAAGATCATGGTAGCCTACTTTTCCCAGATCTTTGCCTGCCAGTGACAGGTAAAGCTCCAAAGCCAGGATGCAGACCCAGGTAAGCTTTAAATGCATTAGGCCAACCTTAAAGTCTTTGCACGTCATGCACACTGTTCATCAGGCTTAGAGTGCAAAGTTTACACACAACTCTTCAATCACTTTAATGTAAAATGCATGTATACAAACATTTCGGCTAAGCATTGCACATATTAAATTGAAGAGTGATGGATTATTTCCCCAGTTCAAAAAAGGCAAATAAGAAGGTAATAATCACTAACAGGGGTAAAGGAGGAAAAGTGAAATAACAGACACGATAGTACAAAAACCCAAGAAAGGAGAAAGGAACAAAATCCAAATTCAGCTCTACTTCTACAGTATCCATCCACCTCTTAAACCTCTTGATTCCTCTCAGCCGCCATCTGGTGCTTGTTAACATTTTTGATACACTCCACATTTGTCTGGATCTCATTTTGTGAAGGTCATGGTTTTCCATGGATGGGCACACCTCAAAGACAAAACAGACACATCTGCTTTGAGATGTGTGCCCTTGTTCTCTCATTGTGCAGGGGTCAAAGCTTCTTGACCCAACTCAAGAGAATGGGATGTTGCACAGAAGTGCGATTCATGCTTGCACAAATATTAAACAATGTCACCAAAGTACCAGGACAAATGCCTACCAAATCATCCCATACCAACTCTATCACTCAGACATGACTTCTAGTTTCCTTCCAGAAACTCATCTTACCTTAAGCGTTGTAAGTTTCCTTTTGCCTGTCCTTCAAGTCAAGTTGATGCAAATGATGTCGCTGTCCCTCTCACGAACCTGTATTTGTACCACTAGCTTTTTCATTTAACATTGCCAGACGGTCAGTCATGATGACACCAAAGCTTCTTTTGACCAATCAGATGCTGCAAAGATCAGAGGTCATAATCCCTTTTATAGTGTACTAAGCCTTTTCAGCGCTTGAGACTTGGCCCACTTTGAAGCAGGCTAATGCAAGCCTACATGTTATTTGTATGCTGACTTCCACAAGTACAACCATTCCACCATTGGTTGCATGCTTGATCTCGTTTTAACCCCACTCACAAATCCCCAATTCCTTGCTGACCTTTGCGCTTCTGTGCTAATTTTGTGCGGTTGCCATCAATTAATTAATCTAGTTGATTGAGTCTTACAGACCACATCCTGTTGACCACATGCTCTGACTGCAGACGGTGTGGATAAACAAAAATAACAGAAATATTGTTCAGCACAACTCCAATGTACAGAAGATTGTTTCCAAATGCACAACTTACTTGAGTTTGGAGTCTATTCGGTAAGAGTCCATCTTTGCCTGCATGTCTGAGTGTCAAATAAGTAAACTAGTGTAGACTTTTTTATTCGGAAGAAATTTTAACGCATATATCCCATAATGGGGAAAAGAATTCAGCTGACACAGGATTTTTATATATATACTGTATAGACACAGTATAATAAATATGTTTGTCCTTTCATGGCCACAGTTGAACTCCTTTCAAGTAGTTCCAGCAGCATCACCTTGAAGCAGGGGGAAGGCAGCAACGCAATGACTTCATTGTACTCGATACTGGAATGAAATCATTGATGATCATTGATGTTTTGCTAAAAAGATCTGCAGGAACTGGAAGATGTTATGAAGGTGGCAAAGTACAGGAAAAGTGTTTTCGATTGTGATGAGTTTACATTATTAAGAGGGAATCTAATTTGTTCAGGCTCTAAAGGTAAAGCATAAAGCACGAAGATGATGTACTATAGGTCCAGACATGAGAGGTAATGGTGTTAGGGGAGGGAGGTCAAACTTAACCTGAGGAGATTTTACTGAACGCTGGTCAAGCAAATTGTTTTTGCAGTAGCTAGCTAGTGTCACGCTTGGTGACCTTTCAATTTGCCGAATGAGATTGTGCTAATTTCCAGCAATGACGGCAAAGACTTGAATGCAACAGGATAATCCTAGCTGACTTGTGTGAGGATAGGCGCAACACTTGCCATCAGCCAAGAAAGCCCATTAGCGTTCCTCCTGTGTTCTGCCAAAGTGCATTTGTGAACAGTGACCATTCCCCTACACATCATTCCTGTGATATTTATTTGAACTGTAAGTCAAAGATAAATCTGTGTTTAGATGAATAGACCCACATTTGCATCAGTCGCTGTACTGTCCTAACAAACTTGTCTGTCACATTCTATTTTTTACCAACCATTTTTCTCATAATTGTCTTTTAATGACAGCATTTCTGGTCATTTACAGATATGTCTAATTCTAGTTTCTTAAGTATAGAAATATGATTGAGCTCATAGTAAAGAAAAAAAGGCCCTTTTCTGAGCATGAGGCTGGTTGCTGTCAAACTGCTGAGGCTTTTGACCTCACAATTACTTAGCATGCCACATGTTAAGCAACAGGACAGAAGGCTTGCAACCTCTACACTGAGAATACGCCTCCACTCAGCCTTTTACTACTACTACTGGCCCAGCAGCCTAATAAAAGCTCTGTGCATTAAATAAAGAAAGAGTCAAGTTGTCCATCTGATAAGAATCTAGCGCAACACTTTTAATTGCATTGGGTGGGCCCATCTATCTTTTTACAAGCACTTGAAAAGTGAGAGTAACCAAACACTTATCCAAGGTGTCAGAAATGCGAATAAAGTTGGAAAGTACAATTAACAATGTGTGAAGAAACAAGCTATGTTTTTGCCTTTGTTCGATTTAACTGAAATTGGCTGTGATCTGATCGAAATCATTTATTTGCCCACACACACGGGACACTCTTACATTCTCATTAGAAAAAAACAACAGCCATTAATAATCTTTTCAAACCTTTACAATTAAATATCCCAGCTGCTGAAAATGAGTCAGGCTTTACAGATCTCTGCAGAATGGAACATTTATAACTGAAAACAAATGTTGGTCACAATCTGTCTGACAGACTGAAGGGAAACACATGCAGAGGAATATGATAATGCTAATTTCCTGCCAGGGGCTTTGTGTCTGAGCCAGCTATGTTAATTACACCACGGGTTGTGTTTGCCCTGCATTGGTTTTGCAGGATGACTTAGAAACATTTGGGAGAGCATGGGTTTCTGCATCCAGTGATGAGAAAGTAACTGTGTTTATGGGTAAGTATTGGGGGGAAAAAAAACACGTCTGGCATAAACTGTGACTTTCCACGATGTGTCATTTTGGAAACTTTTAACACAGCAGTTTATTTTTTCTTACCTCAACGATTTCCATGCGTGAGCTTGTTTGTCAAATGATTGTGAATTTGCCCATTACAAAAGTGTCAAATCTCGATCCTGATTTCAACCATTGTAATTCCAAGAATAAACTTAAACAACAAAAGACAAAAAGATAATTTACAGTGGATACACTAGCATTCCACACCATCAAAGCCTTCTTTCAACCTCACTTCACAACTTTTTTGTATTACCTCAATGATGAATAGGTATCATTACCTTTGATGGTAATTATCCAGCCAGATCTGAAAATGCAGCTTTGTTCAGTCCCCCTTTCTCAAACCGATTTAATACAAAAGAATGATTAGATCATCTTTACCTGCTTCTCCAATTGGTGTCAGTGGTCTGCATGCAGCCAGGCGAGGACGTCTTTCTGCTCTTCCAGTGACTAGGTCTGATGATCGTCCACAGCTTCAGTGGCTCTGTATTTGTTCACAACAGTGCTAACCCGGTCTGGAAGTGTTGTCGGATTCCCCCAAGGCTGCACCTTGGACATTTACTGGTTGAACTGAGAGGATGGAGCAAGTGTTGTTGTTGGTTGGAGACCAATTGGGTACAAGTTGGGATGTCCTTTCAGAGTTTGTGTTGCCTACTTTTTTGCCAGCCCAGCAAGGTTTTTTTCCCCCCTTGTTCGCTATGCATCCTGTTTTGTGCAGAAGTTGAAGTCATGAGTGTGCTGCTGAGGGTTAAACAGCTGCCACCCCACCCAACTTAACCATTTGGTCTCCCATTGAGGGTGTGCTCTTTTACCCATCACTCTGGGGGATGAGGGCATGAGCAGTTTATGGCTCATTTCAGTCCACAGGACTCGGGTGTGTTTACTAGGCTGTCAGGTGAGGTTAGAGGGGAGCATAGAGGGGTTTCAGACATTCACACCCAGCTTTTTACAGGAGAATCCTCCCCCAGGGTTGGGTTTTTAACAACCCAAGTCTTCTTTTTGTACTTTTTTCCCCACCATGTCAATCAGTGATGATTCGTTACTCACTGACATCACCCTAGAGACTTTAAACTTGAGGTGATCGCCAGAACTGTGGAGCAACAGGAGCTTTATACCATCAAGCTTCCTACATATTAAAAGTGGTTGTTCTGCGGCAATGCCCTGTTAAAAACATGTGAGTCTCATTCTCAGAGCCCACAATGGACACACGATTATCAAGTTAGTTATATCAAGTGTTGCAAAGAAGACAAAGAAATTAAAAGATGGAGGGAAAAGAAGGAGGGAGAAATGAAATATCCAACAACAAGTAGGGGAAGTCACCAGATCAAGGGACAGGGGACCATGGATGGATGCAGAATGAGAATGAAAACAGATAAAGAAACAGAACAGCTGGAGACAGTCTGGACTGAAAGATGGTTGGATTTGAGTTGATATGCCTGGCCGCAACAGCTGACTATACTTTCACTCGCCATCCCAAGCAAGAGGATGTGAAGCTCAAGGCTTTATAAAAGACTTTATTGTCTAGACACGGGGCAGCAGACGCTTTGCTCAGGATTTCAATAAGGGCCACTCCGGAGGAAGAGAGGAATTCGTCTAAGATTGGGAACAAGTACAAGTAACCGTATAAAAACATGTGAAATGTGAAAAAAGGATTAAAATAAACATGTATGGTGTTGTAGTACTAGTGGCAGTGAAGTAGATTGCTAATGTTTTTACCCCCTGACTTGTATCAAGTTTACTTGGGCAATAATAGATAGAAAATAGACCTCTAAATTATTCTAGTATTGGAAGGCATGGGGAAGTGGTGGGTAATCAAAATCCCCCCCCCCATAGATTAACGACAGGACAGACAGCTACTGACTTTCATTTCGATAAGTGGGTCAGCTGACTTTTACAACTGGATTACATTACAAAAACACCTCGCAAGAATCAAATGGGACATCTGGAAACTATTTACGTAATAACTATTTGCCACGAATCTAATCAACTAACCTACTGGCTTCGAATAGTGTCTGGGTAAGGAACTCTTGACTAAAACTTGAAGCTATAATGGATCCAGCACATATGGTACACATCAGCCAGGATTAGTGGTTTTGTTACTTTTAGTGTGCAGCCCATTGCTATTGTACAACCAAGCAGCAAGTGAATGTCGAGCACACACCCAAAGACTGATGTGTTAGACTACGCTCCTGATTTATTACCCACGGTTTCAGTGCATTCATAAATCACGGGGGACATTTTAGAAGATGTAACAAGTGGTTGTTGCCTAAAGGAGTATCCAAGGGAACCTATATTTCTGTCATTTCTAGCAGTTATGTCTTTATTGTCTTTTAATATACTACAGTGGAGGGAGAGGATGAGAGATCTGAAAGAAAAGAAATTAGATGATTTCAAATCTTATGAGTGGCTACCAGACTTATTTGGACATTGATACCCAAAATAAAACATGACCTGACAATGAGAAGCAGACTTTTTAGGCTCTGACAGAATCCACAGTCGTCTTCTGGTGATGTAGGCACAATTTGGTCCAATTTACTGGCCATTATGACCAGTAAATGATACAATAATACATGCACAATTGCTTGTCTTGGACTACAATCTTGCGATCCTATATGTGCCCCGGCTTATTGACTTAAGCCAAATAATAGTCCAAACATATCACATCAATTTTAAAATAAGATCGACTCTCAGATTAATGGAAAGCTTTTTAAAATAGGTGCAGGAACCAAAAGAAATGTGCTGGTTTTCATGGTTTTCTTTCCCTCTGGCACAGACGTTTCTCCGACTCTTCCAATCGCCACAAGACTAAACGCTCTCGGACAAAAGATTCCCTGGAATTCTCGTTCCCTTGATTGTTTTCTAGTGAACTGCTGAGATGCAAAACAATAGAGAAAGAGAGATAATCTATGATTATCCCTGAAGGAAATAACCACGTTGATGCAAAAACATTTTTGACGTATTGTTCCTGAAATGGTTCTATGTTGGCTGTAAAAGAAAAACATAAGATGGTGTGTTTAGAGACATTTCACTCATCACGTTTGACCACAAACGGAGGCAGCAAGCAGATCCCGTGACCAGTCAAATATGCAGACTAATATTGACTTATTGGAAACAGTAAGAGAGTCTTATCTTAGGGAACTGTTCACTTTGTTTGTATTAAGCTCCACAGACCAAATAAAATAGTTTTTAAACTGTCATAGATAATTTGTGGTTTCTGTCTGAGACCGTTGACTTGGTAGATTCAGACAGAAAAGATCTTAAAGCTGCAGTATCAAGTCAAACCCTGCAACCCCTGCATCCCTCCAGGACCAGCAGATTTGGTTTGACTCTAGCTACATTGAAATGTGGGACACAAGAAAGATAAGTGCCTTTTTTGTGTGTGTGTAAATGAATGACTTGAGAGACACAACCTCACAACTGGGGGGAACCAAAACGCAAATCAAGACCACATTTTAGGGAGCGTCAAAAACAGCTGGGCCATGAAAGTGAACAATGTATCCAAAACACACGGACAGGCGTTGGATAATAAATAAGAGGCAAATATTATGACTTTCTCACAAATGATACAGACCAGAGAGGAAGATGGTAGCTACCCAAAGTAGTACGGCACACTCCACAGGGTAAAGCTGTCTGCAACCAATGATGTGATACTGAGGTCAACTGCTTCATCTACTGCATTTGTTTGTTGGCTCCTTTTACTTCAGCCTTTCCAAAATCAGACTTTTAAGACAGGAGTTTCTAAAAGTTAATCAACTATATTGTCACTGATGCGATCTGCAAAAAAACCCTTAATACTGTGTACAGTAACCAATAGTTTTAATAACACCAGCCATTTTTTCCTATCTGGCAACCCCACAGTTGTCTATATTAGTGGCTAAATACAGACGGCTGTATAAGATAACATGATATAATATAATATAATAAAAAGCCCAAAAAAAGAAAGCACATATAATATATTTTTAACAATTTGTTTCCACACATGCGTTGATTACAGCAGGTTTAAAAAGTGATATCGTACAAATATTTCAGAAACATCGTTTATTCAACTGTGTTTGGTTTCCTCACAGTAAATCCAAGAGCAGTTACTGAGTCAAAAGCCACACAAGAAATCATCATTAAACGACAAACCTAAACAAAAAATGGTATTCCAAGAACATAAATTCAATCAACATGGGGTTGCTGCCAAGTTGACTGTATTTAAAAAAACAACCATTTATCAATTATAACAAACAACAACAACAACAACCACAACAACATAACAATAAGAGAACCGTAACTGCAAAAGCTGTAGTTTATTATCAAAGAAATGTACCATTGGATGCATGCAAGTAATGCAAATGTTGTATACAAATCAGAAATGAACATGAGAGTGGACAGCTAGGAACGAAGTCAGCGAAGAGACAATTTGATTCATGATTTCTGAAAAAAGCATAGAGAAATTCAGTGAGAGAAGTATGTAATTTTGAGGATAATGCCAGTGTCTTGCCTCGAGTCATTCATTCGACGTTCTAACGTCAAAGGCTGCAGAAATATTCAAATCCTGCTTTAGTTATTCCTCGAAAGAACAGAGAAGTTTCTTCCATCATGTCAAATTTGCATTGAGGCATCAGGGGGAGGAATCAACACTGGTATTTTCCCTCATAAAATCATTTAAGATACTTAGCTATTTTACAATTTTCCTCAAATAGGCATTACACACTGAGTATGCATTCCTTATTAGCTGGTCCTTTGCACAGCAATGGATTATTTACTGTACCCATATTATATTTTACATGCTTAACACTGGAACATACAAGACAGAAAACAAAATGACGCTACAATCGAAATGAGACAGTGGAGACCTTCAGCTCTTGCTTACTCCTGTCTTTTTTTCAACATAATCAAATGCAAGTTTGGAATGTTTAAAGTGTGTGTTTTTAATCAAAGCATATGAATTAATTTCTATTCATAGAACTTTTTGTATTTTTTTGTATTACTTTTTATATTTATTTTAATTGTATTGCTTTATACCTTTTTTCACTCACGTTTGTTTCAACATTTTGAATTTTTCTTCATAAATATTTGTTACACTTGCTTGAAGCTTATTTGCTTACATTTTGCAAGATATGATACAAATTTTCTTTCAAATTTTTTCCAAATTTGCCCAGCTTTAGTTCGTTGAAGATACACGTACAATATCCCAGATTTGAATAATATCTATGTCAGAAGTTCAAGGACATGTCAGTAATTTAAACGGCGGGATATTATGACATTCAAACCCACAAGGCTTTGGGATGAGCTGTGTCACGAGAGTAGGGAGGGGGTCATGGACAGGTCATAGATGTGAGGGAGGTCCTTATTCGAACATGACATCTGAAGCTTGGCGCAGGCAGTTGGAGGCCTCAGGGGGCAGGTTGCTATGTGTGACATTGTTGGCGTCCAGACGCAGATGCTTCAGGTGGGAAAAGTTGATGGGATCAACGAACTTGCAGAAACTTGACAGGTCAATCTCTGCAAGGAATCAAAAAATGGAGAAAAGGTTATGGAGGCTGGTAGAAAAACTAAAATATATAATTTTACCTTTCAACCGCCTCATGCTGAGGATTAAAGGTACCATGGTGAGTTGTCCCCAAGTGGTTCCTCGGGTTGATAACTCATCTTGAACTCGGGCATGTAGCACAGCAATGTTGGCAAATGCTTTACGACTCCATTTTGCACTCTTTTCTTAGTCATGCCCACTTTAGATAAACTGTCCCCACATGTTCTGATCCGTTCATAAAACACCACCCATTACTGAAGTTAAAGCTCTAACTTCTGTTTCACTGGGACACCTGTAAACTCCATGGGGCACCTTCAAGAAACTAACCAAACAAGACACTGACATTGAGGGGAGTTTGTCTGAAAATGCCACTCACTGTTGATCTCATTGGCCTGAAGGTAGAGTTGCTCCAGCTGCTGGTTGATCTCAGGGATGGACTGCAGCTTGTTGAAAGACAGGTCCAGCTCCACGAGCGAAGACACATTGAAAACTCCGGCAGGCAGCCCAGAGTCCACCAGCTTGTTGTGGGAGATCCTCAGGTACTGCAGCGAGGGCAGCTTGTTCAGGTACCCGGTTCCGACGCTGTCAATGTCGTTGTAGTCAGCGTAGAGGATTTCCAGTGAACTGGGGACGCCGGCTGGGAGCTTCTTCAGCTTGTTGTGGCTCACATCCAGGGACAGCAGCTTCTTGGGGCCTTTGAATGCCCCCGAGATGGCATCAGAGGTTAGATGATTGTGCTGAAGGTTGACCGAGGTCAAATTTTCTTTGTCAGACAAGAGTCCAGAGGGGAACTTGGACAGCTTGTTGTGCATTATCTTCAGCTCATCGAGGGCCTTTGAGGGGGGGATGACTGGCTCCGTGAGGCCGTTGTTGCTGAAGAAAAGCTTCTCCAGGACAGTGAGTTTGTCGATAGTTCCCTTTGCTATCTTAGCATTGGTGATCTGGTTGTTGTCAAGCACAAGCCAGCGAAGTTCAGCAGTAACGTTATCAAACACCCCTGCCTTGATCTCATCAATCTGGTTGTTCTGGAGGTACAGGTACTTGATCCCTGTTGGGACTACCGGAACCGACTTGAGCTTGCGGCTGTCACAATACATGGCAGAGGGGAAGCTGATTGGGCAGTCGCATTCTTGATTACAGTTGGGCCCTGAGGGTCCGAGCATTGAAGAAGAAGGCTGGTCTTCGTAGTCATAATACTGGCACAGGGCCATACTGACCAGTATGGCCAATAGGGGTACACGTAGAGGACACATGGCTCCTGAGGATCCAACAGACAAAAGGGGAAGGGGAGGCAGGGAGTAAGGTAGAAAAGTTAGAGGTTGTATTTGCCAAGGGCAACAAAGTGTAAACTCCTACTCGTAAAACAGAACAAAGACAAATGCACTTGATTTATTGAAACCCCGGCTATAGTTCGAGGTGTCGTTCACATCAGGAATAATAACAAACATGTATTCATCACAAACAGAGAAATATATATATATAAAATTAAAATCACGGATGAAAAAAAGAGAAAAGATGTCAGTCCTGCCTCCCAACACAAATCACAACCTACTGCCACACCCACTCTCCAGAGTGAGTGTATATAATCACTCAGGAGCTCTTGTCAACTGAGTGGACGCCAATGAGTCATAGATTCCTAGATGCAGTTATCTGTTTCAAGCCACAGCAGCACTTCATCGATCATCTCGATAGATCTCTACATTAAACACCAATGGGAGCAAAAATGCAACGCAGATGTTTCAAGAATTCACGTAATATAAACGGTAGTAAATACTGGAGAATTCTTAAAGATATTCTTTATATATGAAACAGGGGGGAAAAAGGGATTTTTGGTCTTTGTTAGGTTTATTAAAAAACATAAGCAAACACAATGCAGGCGGACAGAGAGCCAGACCATGGCCGTACAAAAAGCAACCATGCAGACAATACAAAACCACGAATGATGAGTTCCAGATCCATGAAAAATGCGGAGGAACACTGGATCCAAGTGGAACACATCATTTTCCAAAGACTCAAGTCACCGAAACCTACGAAACAGACTCCAGATCCATATAAACATGTAAAATCTAGACTAAAACACTGATGTTTTTCTAAATTCAATATGCAAACCATTAAATCTTTTTGTTTTTTTGTGGTCCCGTGCACTGGTATTCTAGCCTCCTCTGCTGTAGCACTAGCCCAATGCCCGAAAGCCAAAAGTGACAGCTGATTATCCCATCCGGAAAACAGAGAAGAAAGAGGAATAATCAAACAGGAAATCACAAAGCCTTGCCTCCACATGCAAGCTTACCTGAGCTTCTCTCTTGTCCTGTGTGTGGGGTGGAGGGCCAGTAAGTAAGAACAGTGTGGCGTTCAAAAAGTGGAGGTCTCTGGAGAAAAACACAGAGGGAAAGAAGAGGAGAGGGGGAGGAGAGAAAGAGAGAGAGAGAGAGAGGTAGATGGAGAGACAGAGAGGGGAAAAAGGGAGGGGGGGGGAGAGGAGGCTTCTCCTTCCTGGAGTTATTCAAGTTGTCATATAAATTAAAGATGACATCAGTATAATGATATATAGACATAATATATGTCTGGGGAGCATCATCCAAAAACGAGTGTTCACTAACCAAGAGCAGGTGCAACAGGACTCTGTATAATGTATCATGTATGTCTAGTGTCCATGTCTCCTCCACCGCTGCCATCTTTCCTCACCTTTACAAATCGAGCACTTCTTTGGATTTGTTGCCCCCCCAACAATCCGCACAAAGTGCTTGCAGGTCCACCTTCATTGGCGTTGGGCAGATGGCGCATGGAAAAACTTTAATGAGCAAGGAGAAGCAGTGTGTGGAAAAATGTGAAAAACGATCTCTGGCAGCCATTTAACCCAGACGCCGGCTATGACGGAGACCAAATTCAGATTGTACCTCTTGGAAAATCTGACAGAAAGGTTATGAGGCGGCCAGAGAGGACTTACATAACACGTCTCTGCTGCTTTTGAACAAAGGCATGGCACTGTGAGGGGGGGAAGGTGCGTTGAAGCAGATCCAATTGATCCCATATGTCTTTGCTTTTAGTATTCTGCTTTTCAGCCTTGCACCCGCACATTGTTTTTGTCCCCCCCCCCCCCTCCGCGTCTCTACAGTATACAAACAGTGAGACAAACCGATAGAACGGACCAGGGGGGTTGTCCTATACTTCTCTGAAAGACGGGGTTGAGGAAGAATGGAGCGGGGGAGAAAATGGCCAAATGCTTCTGCCATTTGCCGCTGGACATCCGTCCTGCCGCCAGAGCATGCTGGGATTCGACGCCTGCGTTGAATTGGTCGCAGTGCGGTCTGTTTCTCTACTCACACACCGCACTAGAAGATCATCTCGTGGAAAAACGCCATCCTTCGCATTCTTGCTGAAAAAGATCCAATTTCCCAAAGACGTGCGAAAGAATAACGTGCGTCTTGATTTTGTAGGTTGTTCCCTTTTTCAATCCCCGCAGCAGTTGACTACTTTCCAGATTTGAAAGTGCAAGCGATTCTCACAAAGACGTTGTAAATGCGTTTTGATACTTTGACCTACGCTGACGAGCGTGTCTCTCACCAGAGCTGCAGCTACCGAGCCGCCATACCTAGTCGCAACTGGTTCACCGTCCTCACTGACCGCCAAGCAGACTTCACGTGGGGCTGGTCGAGTCTTTGTCGATCTCCTCTGGACTCCGGCTTCGCCCCTGAGCAGAACGGAGGACCAGGCTGAACCCAGGACTCCTTCCCAGCATGCTGTCCAACTCAGACACCACCTTTTTGTCCGTGCACGCTTCACGCAGGAGCCCCAGTCACCCTACAGAGTTGCGACGGCGCTCGCTCATTATTTATTAATTTAAGGCACGTGTTTACTCATTTGGGCCCAGAGATCATGGATTTGAGGACAGGGATATATCTCACTTGCTTGCATGAATGATCTAACCATCTTCTCAATCCATGGCAAGGGGGTGGACAAGCCCCTCAGATGGTGGAGCCATCGGCCCCATTGTTCCAGCCCTTCGTCAGCAAACTGCCCAAAATATTTATTTCTTTGAGGCGGGAGAGGTTTTTTTCCACCTCTGTTACGGGCAGTGTTTTCGTGTGAAGCCAGACTTAAGCTGTTCCAGACTCTTCATGCAGAGGAAGCTGGGAAACAAACATTCTGTCATTTTGCTTAGTCATGTGCTTCTCCTCGAAGATGTTGATGTCTGTCTTATGCTCTCAAGTCCTTTTCCAGTGGACCAGATGGTGGACGTTGGCTTTCTGCAGTTGTTTTCCCAAATACTTTTGGACTCAACTGTAACTTTTACTTTTAATTTTCCCTGTAATGACGTAGTGAATTATGAGAGGGTAATGTCACAAGCCGCAGACACGCGTTGAAGTTGACCAGCATGTGGTGAAGAAATGTGAATACTGTGTGAGCCAAAGGGAAAGTTGAAGTTTTTAAAACTGGAGTCCTGTTGTAGGTCCTGCGATTACATAAAGTTTTTTATTCTTATTTTCCAGTATCAACAAAGCAGGAAATGCATGAAACTCAATGGTAGAGTCTGGGTAAGAAAGGCATTGGTGTGTCTTGTGATGTGAAGTATGAGTGTAGTGTGCATGAAGCTACAGAAGATAAAAAAAAGAGTAAAAGTGTGAGAGATGGATTTAACAATGCTGCTTTAATGCACTGGTTAAGTAGATTACTACTATGTAACTTTTGAAATATTTGAAATCTTGCGAAATATCCACGTGATGCAATGTAAGGAAAGCCAATTACCAGTGAGATTCTCAATGTCTAAACAAGGGGAATATTCGTGAATAATGTTTACACGGATGAATAAACACAACCGATCCTCCGGCCAAACCCCCTCGAGTAATGCGACTCGAACATTTGCTGCTGAGATGTCTCTTGCCCTTTTCTGTATGAGGTTCTTTAAAAACATTTCATTTCAGGGTTTGATTTGATTTTTTGTATTCGATTGAAAAAAAAAAGAAGAAGTTCCCTGCTTGACTGAACTACCGGACTAGTGATTGGACACTGGATATACAGCCGACTGTAAATCAAGTATGAAACATAAAAGGTCAAATCTGGCCCGTGTGAAAGTGCAATGCAAACTGTCTCCCCTGTCAACGCCACACACACACACACACACACACACACACACACACACAGACACCGTGACAAGACACAAAAAATACGGGCGTGTGAGCAAAAGAGAAAAAACTCCAACCCTTACAACTGAGACACTGGTGCACATGCTCTGACAGGAGCACACAGACGGAGATCCAAGCACGCATATTAGCAAACAGGGATATTCTCGGACGTCCTGGCACGGACACACAGAGGCTTCTAATAAGGTCTCAGACGCCACCCAGACACCACCTTCTGTTCCCACCACGTGGTCATGTGGTAATCCCCGGGCAAGGCCGAGTGACTCTCTCGCCCCGTCTCATCGGCTCACATGTGCTGCAAGAGTGACTCGGCACCAAAAGTCAGTGGCGATGATCCGCTTCACTCAACACGCCGCGTCGTTTTCATCTAGCTACCGCATCATTCTCTCACAATTCCCTAATTGGACCAGCTAGAGTGTCCTGTTTTCATACAAAACCTCTCAGGCGCGTGGGTGTCACATCACACGCGTGATCCCACGTGTTCCGTGTGAAAGGCCGATATACGTTTGACGAGATTGAAACCACCTTCTGCACGAATCTGTGGCACATGCGATTTTTTACGGAACGATCTCAGCACTCTTGGCTTTGACACGGCGAACAACGCCTCGGGTTGCTTTGGTTGCATAAGCACCACGAGGCAGCAGCTTAACCTATACATACTCCACTATGCTTGTAAAAAAACAACACGCAGATTCACATAAATATTGGCACAGAGCCCAAAGAAATATTTCTAAGTGCTCCTGGTCTAGCAGATAGACCAGGAGATCAAGTTGCACCGTCCATATGTGATTCAGGTGGACAGAGAGAGAAAATAAAAGAGTGCAGTACTGATAACCACCACACGGGGGCAACGTGTTGAAGTACATTCATGTTTGCTGTGTTGAGCTCACTGAGTTGCTGGGATGAGAGCCAGAGCTCAAACACTGAGGCTTTTCAGTCTGTCCTTGTCCAAAAAACACACACCCAAAAGACCCAAGTCATATCAGAGGGGGGAAGATTTTAAAGCCAGTTATAACTGTTGAATGTTTTTTTCAAGAGGTTCTTTTTTTGGGGGGGGGGGGGGGGGGGGGGGGGGGGGGGGGGTATAAGCCTTTTTGCATTATATGTCATTTGAGCCCACACATTCTTCATTGTAAGTGAAGGAGGCTTATACGTGTCATATGGATTCCCACAAGTGAAAACATTAACAGCTCGGGTATCAGATGATTTAAAAGTTACAAAAGTTGAATTATTAAATCAAATGGAGTATATTTTTTTAAGTGTATCTTTTATTTGTCTCCAGTCAACCATTAAGTTTGCTGCCTGTTTCCACTGTTTCCACTTCCAACATCTTCAAATTGTCTCACATTTCTGCTGCTGCTTATACGATAAACAGAATCTTTTGATTGCTCTAAGTGCACGTCTCACATCAGTGGTTGAATTAAAAATTACGATAAAACAATAATAGAGAAATGGAATGGACTTCCTTGATAGCAAGAAAAATAAAAATTGAACATAAACCGATGAATTATTAGGTATGTGACAGGACACGGGAAAAACTAAAAAAAAGGATTTAATAAAAAAGCAAAAAGAGCCCCTTAAAGGCCTTTTTGACTCAATGTATTAATGATTTAAAATGTGCTTTATTTGTTGCTGCTGAGATTCCATACTTTACCTTATGCAGTCGTCTCGTGTGAGATTGGTGTAAGAACGGATAAAGTGAGAAAATCTTCATTTTTATGAGCATTGATCATAAGACTGTACAACACACTCTGTCTTTTTTTTTTCTTTCTTGAAACAAAAATATTCCCATTACAGTCACATAAACGACTGAAGGGCTATAAATCACTGGTGGCTCACAGGCCAGAAATGATCCTTGTGCAAATATTTTCTTTCTTAAACCTCAAGTCCACAAATCTCATCAAAATGAATTCGAGCTAACTAGAGGTGAAATAATGTTTTTCGGACCCTTCAACCAAGGTGTTTTTTTTTTTTGCTCGGCATGGGACCTGAGTGTGGAGGTGCAGTGGCTCAGTGATTGACATTGTTGCCCGTAGCGACAAGGCCCATTGTTCAACCTGCTGGACTGTGTGGAGTTTGCATATTCTCCATGTGTCCATGTGGTTTTCCTCAGGGAGCTCCGGATTCCCCTCGACAAACCATGGGCTCGGGGGACTGCAGACTCTCGACTGAATGCGTTGTCTGTCTATGTTTGTGTATATACAGACGCATATATAAGCCCCGCAATGTATACAGTACATCCTGTGATGGACCTGTCCAGAGCGGATCCTGACTCTTGGCCAAATGCAATGGAATGACTCCTTCCTCCAGAATACTTTTTTTTGTTTTGTTGAAACATGATTCTATACCGGGACTTAATTCACAATGCTGTTTTTAATAAAAGTCAAATTAGTCAGAGTCTGACCCATATTTGAAAGGACCAAGCAGTACGGTCTCCATGGTGTGTCGTAACATCTGGGAAACTATCGTTACCAGATGATAAGAAAGCAGCGCTCCGTTCAAAGTGTCTGATAGAAGTGGATATGATTCATGACCTTGAAAAGTTCCAATGACGCTGAAATATGTTTAAAGCCACACTTCTCTCAAGTGTTTTATTTCAGTCCATAACTGCAGCTGCACAGACCTCTTATGGAATATCTTTGGTTTGGGTGCACTTTACAAATCCTTATTAAATGGCATTAATATGCACAAGTATCCATTACAAATTGAGAGGCAAATGTCAAAATCTTCTAATCAGCCAATGTAGGCAGCCTGATTGCACATTCATTAACACGTACGTTGTTCGACGAAGCTCTTTAACATAACGTGTTTCTCGTGGGTGAAGGCCTCTCACCTGTTTCTCAGGACGTTTTTACCTGTGCCTCCTCTTGACCTTGTTTGCCAGGAAGCCGCTGAGCTAATTGCATTTGCGCCGTCGCTCCTGCGGTACCAACCAGCGACTGGGGGGCACAAATATCCACTCACATCATAGATAATTATGCAACGTTCTGGTCATTACATCCATCAAAAACTGCTACTTTTTCCATTAGTATTTTTATTTTGTTCAGGACACCGTAGCTGGAGCCCCTGCTCCGGAAAAAAAAGAGGAACACCTTTTTATTTTTTGCTGATATATTAAGTCTGCGCTATGGTAAGTGCTTGTGCCTTTAAGTGATGAGAGTTTTTTTTATACAGCATTTATATACAGCGTCTATACATACAACATTCATACCAGCATGGGTGCTATGGGCATGCCAGTCCACATACAACCGCCAAGTCTTCTGCACTCTTGAAAGAAAAATAAAAAAAAGAGATAAATGGCAGGGAAACAATGAGGGACATACATACACGCAATAACAAGAGATTCCTGAAAGCACCAGGTTCAAGTTGAAAAGAAAAAAAAAATAAGAGCATGCATATAAATCTTTGGGAATGGCTTCTGTTTAAAACATACACGGTTTATTCTACATTTTTTAGAAGCTATTTTCACCTTTTTTCCTACGGAACAACATACACCGGAAGAGGAACGCGGGGGATGGAATGTGACGAAGGAAAAAAATGTGTAAAATCACCCAGAACTAAATCAACACGGAAGTAAACACAAGAAATCACAATGCGATAGAAGTCACGGTTGCTTTTATCTCTACTTGAACTGAGCACAATACAAATAGAAATTCCTCCATGGAGTGCAGCGTGGTAAAGTTACACTCTAGTACACAGGTAATATCGAGCACATTCTAGTATACCGGTTGTTAAAGGTCCTGTAAAACACAGGTTGACCCCTGGCTGCCTGCTCTACAGGCCAGCTCTCCTCAAAGTCCTACAAAAACAGGGACATGTAACATTAGAATGCCTTATTCCACTGAGAGAGATTTCAAAATCTTTTTGGTTGGGGTTCCCCGCTGAATTATAATTCGTGAATTGCACACAGCGACATGTTACGGCACGAGTGTGCGAGCATATTTGCAAAAATGTTAATGCACTACTAAACTGGTCCTATTATCAATGTGCTGTGAGTGAGAGCATCACCGTCGTATGCTGGTGTTTGCTGCAAGCTTTGTACATACTACTGTCGCACCGGCCTCCCAAGCTAAATTCTGAAAATGATATGTTGCGTATGAGGTCCATGTCCACTAAAGTTTTGAGACGAGTGTGTGGGTTAATGACGTCGTCATTTGTGAGGGAGGCAGTGTTGGTAAGGGGGTCAGTGTTGTGGGGGGCTGCGGTCAAACACGCACACTTACAAAACGTTCACGCACTCATTTACAAACACACACTTTTTCCCTTGCAGAGGCGCGCGGGGAAGCGCTCTACTTCTTCCTGTAGTTGCCGAGCTGGATGGCGGAGCGGTCGAAGACGCAGCGGAAGGTGATCGGCTGGACTTCCCAGTAAGGCACGGGGTTGCTGAACAGGCTGATGCCAGAGTACATGGCCTTCTTGGTGTTGAAGCCGGGGGGACAGAAGTCCTCTGTTCCCACGGCAGCAATCTTGTTGACGTGGAGGTAGACCACCTGGAGAAAGGGATTTAAATAATGACAAGCTTGGGTTACTGCCAAGGAAGTGGATGGCAATCATTTAGTTTCTCCAAAGTAAAGCAGGAAAAGATAATAATAAGTCAGAAAGTGAATCAAAATACAGGCGCACATAAGAAGCATATACAGTATGAACATAAGAGAGGCTGAAAACATCCTGCAGTGCTTGGAGAAGAGTGGCCCTCGTCATTAAGCACTGACTGGGGGATGAGAAAGCCCCTAGAAGTAAAGAACAAAAGGAGGCAAGTGCCACAAACTCAATGAGACGGACGATATAAGTAGATCGCAAAAAGCCACCAGATCCAAAAAACACCAAATTACACTTGCAGAGAGGTCATAATGAATTACGTTTCACATCATATACAATGGAACAATACAGAAGAAAGCTGGAGGGGAACAAAGAGAGCTGAGAGCACGACAAGATCTCGAAAATGGCGAAAAAAACCAACCCTGAAACACCTCATTAAGTTGCTCTGGATGTTTAGTTCCTAAAATAAAAGCCCTCCCGAGCACCTGCTTTCACTCCAACCAGTTTGTGGTTTGACCTTCGTCTGTACTTTTTTCAAATTCATCTTTAATTTGGAATTGTTCTGTTCTCATAAGAGTTTCCATCTGAATATCTGTACTAGGAGAAACGTCAGTTTAGCACAAACTGTGCTCGACAGTTTGTTGTAGCTCGTTCTAGTGCACCAGTTGTTAAAGGTATACCAGAAGCCAAAAGGCCTGGGATCAGGTCTGTTTGTACTTTGGCCTGTGATCTGTGATCGTATAGTATGGCTACCAACACGCGCTACGCCATAAACAAACTAAACTAATCCCGGCAACTTTTGTTATGGAAGCCTTGGTTGACTTGTGATCGGGCAGCGTGAACCCCAAACAAACCAAATGCAAAAATGCAGCAAAGTAAACGTGTCCAGTATGGTTTCGATCAGAGCCGCGTGTGATCACGCCATAAAGAAAAGTGAGCAACACGTCCGCGATGCTCGAGCAGCAGTTCATTTGCCGGAACTAACCGGTGGCAGCAACAAATCATTGCTGCGATCGCGTTCCACGAGATGCACGAGAGCGCCGCACCTGGATGTACTTGTGGTCGGGCAGGCCGGCGGGAACGCTGGTCAGAGCGTTGTTGTCGAGGTGCAGCTCGCGCAGGTGGGGCACGTTAGCCAGTGTTCCATTCTCCACGGAGCTGATCTCGTTGTAGCTCAGGCCCAGTCTGCAGGAACACACAGTCGGCGAGAGGATGAGACGTGGAAATGTGGAGGAACACGAGAGCACAAAGTGCACGTGTGGAGAAACCGAGACAGAGACATTAAGGTTTGACTCCTGCTAAAACAAATCAACATACTCTACTCAAGCAGCACAAAGCCATCAGTGTTCTAACTTGGTACGTCTACACAGTGATCTAATAAACACTGTGTTACCAATTTTATGGGCAAACCAGTTATTTTGATTATCCCAAAACTACTGTTTTGGTTTTTCTTGTATAGTAAGTCAGATGAATGGTAATTTCAGAGCTAGCGTCCGTAACGAAGCAGAGAATTAAAACATGACACAGCAACAAACATTATGAGATAGACGTCTACATACATTTTATAATTTTTCCAAAGAGGAGTTTTCAAGTTAAACAATGCAACTTTTGTCAGATTAAATCACGTAGTTTTTTCTCTTCGGCAGAATTTAAGGGAAATGTATTGTTCCCTTATCTTGTAATTGCTACAGTAACCGCTGTTAAACAACACTTAGACATTTTCTAGCTTTAAAAGTAAAAAAACAAACAAAAAACTGTGAGCTAAATATGGCATGATGAAGAGAAATATGATTTTCAGTACTTAGCCAGGTTCTTCAGGCCTTTGAGGCTGTCAGCTGTCACCTTGGTGATCTTGTTTCCATCCAGATGGAGCTCAGAGAGAGAGGTGGGCAGACCTGGCAACCCACAAGACAAGGATTACCATCAATATAGAAATATATTTTTTTGGCTCTCGAAGGCTTATTTCACACTATTGAACAATTTTATTTCATAGAAAAGGACAATCGTAGCAATTTGAAACCTTAAATATCTGCCCTAATATTAAGGAGTTTCCCAGACGAGTTATAATTTCAAACTAACATGAGATTAGAAAGTTATGAAATACTTTGCAGCATATTTTCTCCGTAGACTTAAATCCAAGCATGCAATCTTTTGATAGGAGATGGTTGTTATGGCTGAGCCTGTCTGGAATCAGCGGCGTACCTTTGGGGATCTCTGTGATGTTAGTGTCTGCGATGCGAATGTAAGAGACTCTTTTCAGATCACTGAAGGCACCGGCTTCAATTCCAGCGCTCTTCAGAGGGTTGGAGCCGAGCTCTGAAGAAAAAGAGAGAAAAGAATGAATAGAGGACCACAGAGAAAAAGGAAGAAGAGAAGAGAAAAAAACAGCAGTAATGGATCACATCTAGGAACTTAATTCCCTTCCTGGTGTGTTACGGGAACACGGAGCTGAGTCACGAGCAAACAAGTCTTGAGCGAGAGAAAAGCTTGCGATTGCAACACAGATTCCCAGATTCATCACGGTGGATATTTAATTTGTGGAACAGGAAGTCTTACAAGTCGGATATAAGCGATCGGGTCTCAACAGGGAAATGCCAGGGAATCAGACTTTTCTTCTCCTTCAACTGCTTTGAAGAGAACTCTTATCAACACTGAACAAAGGCTGAAAGGGGATCGTTGCACTTGTCAAAACTATAGAAAGTATTTTTGCCCCAAGAACGAAACTAAGGAACCGACCACAAAGTCCAGTTTGTACAGTACCATTTGTGCTTCCACCACATCGAAGAACTGAGATGGTCAAAATTAAAGACGAAAAAACAAAATCTTGAAGATGAATCACAACAAGTCATCGTGTTGCAAAAGGAAGCACACAGAAGTGGAGAGCGACTGAGAATGTCCTCAGACATGTCTGTCCTGAGGAACTACTGGCCCCAAAACTAAATTTAGAACCGGGTTCCTTTGGTCGAAACACAGGTAGAGTTCCTAAAAAGATTCCAGCCTTTCCCGGTAAAATTATTGTGGAGGAAAGAGGCACTGCACCTAAACACAACCTTAGAGGAAGAAAGGGATATGTTTCATACAGCAGCAGATTGCATCTTCAGAGGCATCAAGAACAATTTTGAAATTCAGACCGTACCCATCAAACAGAACCCCTCTTGTTGTGACAACTCACCAGTCAGTGGAATATAACATTTCATCACTGGTTTCACCCTGAGTAAATATTTATTTTATCATTCCTGCTGAGCTGTTGACATCCACACGACCATGGACATACCTCGGAAGATGTGACCTACTGCTGGAAAATATGTGCCATCCTCTTGTCGCTCCTCTTCAAACTGTTTGCAAATATCCAAACAAATATTTAAACTCTAAAACAAATAAGGGAGTGCTTTTTTATTTGTTTCTATTTCATACCCATGACGATGACGTGGGACATGCCCTGAAAGGTGGACTTCTTGATCTTGGCGATGGCGTTCTCGTGGATGCGCAGCTCCTGCAGGCTCTTGGGCATGTTGGCCGGCATGTCCTTCAGCATGTTCTTGGACAGGTAGAGGCGTTGCAGCTTGGCCAGGGGGCTGAAGGCCTTGGCATGGATGACTGTGATTTTGTTGTTCACCAGGATCAGAGCCTATAATAGAGGAAGACCAGGGAGATGAGACGCTGACAAACTCACCCACACCGGCAGTGTGAAACATTGAATGAATTAATGAAGTGGAGTCAAAACTACTGTTATTAGTTTACAAGTTTTTTTTTCCATCTGTACTTCAGATCATATTCACATCACCGTTTGAAGTTAAAATATTATGGAATTTGAACTTTATTTGAAACCTAACAATTGATTTCACTGTTGTTCCACCTTGAAACAATCATTGCTGCAAATGTACCATGGGGCCGAAAAAAAAAATTGGGTTAAACAAAAACAAGACATTTTGAGATACTCCAACCTATATGGTTTCTGCTTTGTCAAGATGGAGGGCCAAGTTGGAGTCCGCCATAAGCTAGGGGCCATCCCTAATGCATTTTTCAGCGGAATCTCACTCCTGCCGTTCCACTCTTGTGTAAGCAAGCCAGCGTTAGGTATGTGGTCCATTCCCCTCGAGAGGCCAGTTGCATTACAGTGGAAACCGCTATGGCTGTCAGACAGAGGTATTTATTGCAAGCAAGAAAGCTACAGGAGTTTGGGAGGTGTGTGTGTGTGTGTGTGCGTGGCTGTGAGACTGTAAAGGCTTTCTGGTGAATAGTTTCCATGCACCTGGTGAGTGGGGGAAGTGGTGGTGTTGGGATTCACTGTGTCTGGACGGTAAGGGAGGGAGGACAGGAGTGTAATGAGCAGCGAGACGGAGGGTGGAGGGTGATGTGGGCTCCATATATATTTTATATATATATATAAAAAATAAAGTTTCTCTTGTTGCCTCTACAATACAAGATGCTTCCCAATGGAGATCGTCAAGTTTTTCATATTGGTTGCCGTGAGTGTAACGGTTACATAAGACCCCATTACATAACATTAGGGAATAGCACACAGTGAACATTCAGCTCTACAGACGGAACTGAAGCGTCTCTTACGTGCAGTCCTTTGAGGTTCTTGAAGTCGTTCTCCTTGATCTCAGTGATCTTGTTGTTCTGCAGGTCGAGCAGGCTGGTGTCGTCGGGTATGTCCTCAGGAACCGCCTTCAGACCTGATGGAGAATTTCAATGAGACATTGTTTAATTCGACGTAGGCTACTGTGTGTGGGGATGCTGCATGCAAAAGCAATGAATCCATTAGAGTGATGGAAAACCGAGTTTGAAGTTAGGGTGGTGACAGCCCTGGTTCAGGTGACGACTGGTGAACCAGACTCGGACCTCAACAGGAAAAGGATACATAATGTTTAGCCCCTCTTCTCCTTATTAAAATAATTAAATTTGAGATTTCTCTATTTTGTGTTTTCCTTCTTTAAAGGGAGATGTCACATATTTCTGTGCACTTTTACGATTACTTTAAATATATACATAACATTTTCTGGCTCTATCTCTTGCAAACTTGATGAACTGCTACTCAAAGAGACTGAATCAATTCTGGAGGAGCAGCAAATGGCGTTTACAGTAGCGACACGCTGAAATAACAAGGTGTTCCTGGTCAAGGTAGCATGCAACATAAAGTTTCAATGACATGGAATTATGCAGCGTGGGTTTTATGGTGACATTGTAAGTGGACCAAATAACTATTTGATGCTCTCTGAGGCGCAAATGGTAAAATGGACCTTAAAGCATATTTCCTTTGGAATAAGTAAGCGACTGCATACCTGGACACTGAGCGAACACTAAACTGTTTTGCTTGGACTTTAAGTAGATCACGTCATGGTTGATATGACATAGAAAATGTTTGGCTGATTGAACTGTTTAAAAAAAACAAAAAAAAAACGGAGCGAAGGGCAGCTGGGAATTATTTTGTATGCTCTTAGGTAACACAAAAAGATACACTGAGATTCATCATGTGCAGTTTACGTTTCAGAGGAAGAGGCGTAGGATAAACTGTTGAACAGAGAAGCTTACGCTACGCAAATCGAGTCCACATGCATATTTTGTCCTAAAATCTCAGGACGACTTCTGTTCAACTCGCCGAAGCATTACTTCCAGCGAGGTTTGTTTTCCTTTCAGCTTGTCCAACTCGGCAGCGGATGACCCACAAACCATCAGAGCTGTTTGTGGTCGCCACCGTCATTACAGCACAACACCACGTACCTCTATACTTGCACACACATACACACATTATTTTTCATTGTTCACTTGTCAGACTTACACAGCCTATGCTGCTGTATAACACGAATGTTTGACTCAGATCATGTCCCTTTATGTATCAGTTCCTGATGCCAGAAGGCTCATGTCACAAAAATATGTGGTAAAAAAGTTGAAAATTCCCTCTCTGAGAGTCAGTTATGAAAAATCTGCGACTACAGATATGACACAAAATGAGTGGGACGGTCAAAGGCCGGATTACCTCATGGGTTAGAGTGAGTTTGGAGTTTTCTGGTGAGTCATTTGGAAGTGTGGGTGGATGTGACTACATCCACCCACACTCTTTGCACTCTTTATGTGCAAATCACTTGCACATAAAATGTTTTTTTAACGAGACAGTTTGGTGATTGTGCCATCAGATGGTTAGGGTTAAAACTTTATACTCCTAACCAAGAACAAAAAGCTGTTGTTGTAGTCTATCGATCGGCCAAACCTCCGTCTAAAACAACTGGAAATGGAATCACAACTCATTTGAACCTTGGGCTAAAATTTTCTGGGCCCAGAAACTTTTTTGCTGTCGTCCTGCCAGCAGCAAACTTACTGGGAAAAAACCACTACTACAAAAGTGCTTTTGTGATGGTGAGCAGACTCTTTCTGCCTTGCCCAGGTCTGTGTGTGTGTGTGTGTGTGTGTGTGTGTGTGTGTGTGCGTGTGTGTGTGTGCGTGTGTGTGTGTCCAAATATATTCACATGTTTATTCCTGTGTGTGTCTTGGGTGTGTGTTCGCCAGCAGGACTGGGGAACAGATGGAGGCGCGGGGCCAACACCTCTGATTCTGAAGTTGAGAATCCAGCCAATGAGCTGCATCTCGGGGGGAAAGGGCTGCTGCTGCTGCTGATGCCTGGGGCCCCGGCTGCAGCACTGATGTCATGGAACCAGTCTTTTCCTGCTCTCTCCTCACTTTCTCCAACTGTCGGTGCCTTTGACCGCCTGTCTGTCAGTCGCTCTGACTCTTCAGTCACCTGTCCATCTGTCTGTCTAACCGTCTGTGTTGATTGTCTTGAGACTGTTGCATCTCTCATTTTACGGTCCCAAGCCCTCTTGATCTTACTAAATGAAAGTGGTTATGAGCTGGTTATGTCTTTCTTCTCTTTTCATCTTATCCTCCCCGTTTGGCCATCTGTGTCAGTCCCCCTCTCTGTCCTCTGTCTCCTTGAAGCCTGTGCCCCTCCCTTTGCAAACAAAAGCTGAGCCAAAAAACAATCAAAGCCCACTGCGCAGCCAAGCGGTTTTATGTAATATACAAGAATAAATGAGGTCAGGGACTTTTCTGGGACAAAGTTTGCGAGATGAATCAAGCTCTTGTATTCGCCATACGTCAGGTTAAACAAACAGAATTGATCAACGCCAGACACCGACGATGACAACGGAGTAAATTGTTGTGGCTGTGCTGGAGCAAGCAGCTGACTAAGTGACTGCAGTCTGGGTGAATGGGCATTACAGTGAGGAACAGGTTTGGGAACATTTGAGGATTTGTCCAGGACTCTCCAGGCTATCCTTTCGTTGTTGTTTGAGAAAACATGTTGCCAAGAAAGAGGAAAAACCTGTAATTGTTACAGGAAGTGGACTAAGACTCACATCTGTGAGCATTTAACTTATCACCATCGGTGTCATGTTCTCTGGGGGACGTCACACTAATGCTGAAACAATACACCCCTGGAATGACCCCGTGGGTTTGGGTGGATGGTGGAGACAGGCAGGCTTGTAAAGTCAGTGACTTTTTCTGCTCTTAAAAACCAGTAATGCCACTCATAGCACCATAAAAGTACAGTTAGACTATTGCAGACACTCGTCTGACCTCAGCATCTGACAGTTGTGTGGAACTTAGTTTCCTATAATTACACCTTTGCCCCAGAATCAGTGTGGTTATTGAATTAAACTTTAATTATTGGTTTTAATCGTGTACAAAGTCAAATCCCTCACACGTTGACATGGTGCGTGGGATCTGTTTTGTCTTTCTGTCACTCGGGCGATTTCTCCAGCACAGATTAGAACTCCGACGTCTTTTATTCAAGATGTTTTGAATGAGCGATCTTCATTGGGAACTAATAGGCATGGAACATGGAATTTGCATTTTTATCTTTGCAGGCATGGTGGGTAGGCTCGCCTGTAACCCGACAGAGGATGCAGCGATAAAGAAAATGAAATGGATCATAAGCAAACCACATGAACCATCATTGAGAGGCGTCTTTTCTCACCGAGGTCAGAGCACTGGATCACACGGAGGTGGCACTGGCATCTGAAGGGGCACTTGGGTCCCTCAGGCATGGTGCGGACGGAAAAATCTGTAATCACATCAGTCAGACCCGATCCCGCCTCATCCTCCATCATGAAGTCTAGAAAGCCCGACTGGCGGAAGGGCAGAGCGCAGCAGGCGGTGACCAGGAGCAGAGAGAGACAGGCCGACCTCATGGTGCTGCTAGCAGGGAGCCTGAGGACAAGAGGACACAGATCAAAGGTTTTGGGTGGATTCACTTTGAAAATAGTCTGCCTATGATTAGTTTTCAAACTGCCATGTGTAACTATCTGTTTCTGATTTAATGTTATAATCGAAATGGAATCCAAAGGCAGACAGAGGGACGCTGTGTGAGAGAGGCAGAACAAGAGACACTGACTGGCGTCGGGAGAGGCACAGGGCAAAGGTGAGAGGTGGAGGGTCAGGGGCCAGAGAGCTAAACACTTGGGTGTCACAATTTAGTGAGGTTGGTCTAATAAGCTATTTAACTGTTCAGTTGTTCAGCAGAAGGTGAAAGGCGACAGCGGAGGGAAGGGACAAGCCTCGAGGAAAACAGAAACACACTACAACTGGAAATGTACTGCTGTTCTATCTACTAGGACAGTGGTTCACAAACTTAAAAACAAAAATCAGATGTAAACATTTATCAAATTTATCTATCAGGTTGAGGATCACAATACTATAAGATTCACCAGTTGTAATGCTCCAAATGATGAGTTTTGTAATTCACTTTGACCACAGAGAGAGTAACACTGGCTGCTGAACAAGTTACATCTGCATTAGCTTTTACAGCAATGTGAAACACAGGGGATACATCATGAGATATTTTTTTTTTTTTACTGTAAAGTAAATGAATCACAGTGATTCGTTTGTTTGCCAAGGATTCCGTGGTGTCATTGTGTGTGTGTGTGTGTCAGAAAATACAATAAAGAAGCAAGCACCCAGAGTCACTGGGAGAATCCTGCTTCTTTATGCAGACGTCTATTTCTAAAGAAAACCACAACCCATCTGACTAACACACACACACGCACACGCACACACACGCACACGCACACACACACACACACACAGTACACACAAGTCTCAGAGACCCAGCAATCTGCTTGTCAAGCATAAAGCCAAAAGCTGCTGCTTCCCTCTTGGTGCCACAATAATTGAAGGGCGGATTTTAGCCGCGGCTGCTAACAAATGATTTGGGAGCATTTGGTCTGAAGCGGACCTTGACCCGAACATTATGACCAGGATGATGAAAAAATGACTCTGTACTGTGGCGCTTATGTGTGATGCTCATGTGCTGTATCTTTGGGTTCTTTGTGAGTATTTGCGTGTTTGGAGGAGTCAAGGAAGAATTAAGTCAATGTGTTCAAGTGTATTAAAGCAGCTTCACATGTTGTACATGTACCTTTATATGTGTAACATAGTATTTGTGGGAAAAGAGATCAAATCCTCCCGAGTTTTTCCCAGTCCGTGTCTCTGAGAATGGGAGCGAAAGCGGGAGAAAGAGTTGTGTAGATGTGGTGTCATCCAGGTTAGGGTTACATCGGGTCATGGGGATCACGGCTGCGAGTGACTCTCAACACAAACTGTAATTATAGTCCTCGCGCACAAAACAGCCACCGCTTCAACACACTGTACAGCTTCAGTCCAGTGGTTACAGTGCTCGCATACAGGCTTGAAAGCACTTCCACTCTGAAGGGACTTGTGCTGGATGGGAAATCTCTGCCTATTAATATTTCTTTTTCTGCTCTAGCTCTGAAGTGGAAAAACCTAAGAAAAAAAAAATAGGGTGATTTCATGTTTCGGCACTTAGAGGCTGTAATTGTGTCACATGGATGTTTAATGTCAAGAAGCAGTTTTTTTCCATTTGGAAACACGGGGTACATAACATGCAGTACAATAGATCCAGAGGACACGTTGTTCTAGTCTTCAACGCACTGAGTAATCTTGGCCGTGTCTGACTCTCTTATCTCAGAGAAGCTGAAAGAGCCTTCCAACGAAAACCTCGTCTGCAGACTTGGCAGGAATGTTCTGCCGTCCTCTGGGATTAAACCATGTGAAGCACTCCTGGGTCAAACGGCGCTTGTTGATGGTTTATTTCATCCTGTTTAGATTCCAGATGGGCTGGGCTCGTCTTGTAGTATCTACGTGCCAGTGTTGGAAAGTAGTTTTGAAAGTCAGATTATCAAGCTTTTCATCGTGGTGCTGATGTCGCGAACCCCTCACATCTGGCACGTCTTTTTGCAGGCAGAAAACATTCGGAATTATCTACAAAGCCAGTTTACCAGCTCTGCTTGAAGGAACAGCAATGGTGATTGCTGAACCTCATCTCCCTGCTTTGACCCGCGACCACTCGCACATGAACAGACACACATGCACATGTGCACATGGCGCGGGATCTCAGACGGCTCTCCGTGTCTCCTACCATCATTCCATCCATCTCTGTCCATAAATGTTTCAGCAGCTTTTAATGTGAGCCAGGCAGGCGAGGAGAAGAAGAAGAAGAAGAAGAAGTCACAGACTACTCTGTGGGAACATTTACTGGCGGCATTATTACTGCAAACACAAGAATTACTGCTACTTTGTGATTCATATTAGATGCAGGAGTTGTTGATGATGGGAATGGAACAATATCTTGAAATGAGCCCAGGAAAAAGGAATACAAGAGATTTTCAGGGATTATTATGCGGCACATTAACTAGTGTAACCGCTGCTGCAGGATAAACTATAAGTGGTATAAATATGATTGAGTCTGGGGATAATTGGAACAGGAGGGATGCACATTGTGGAAATGTATTATCTTTATATTATCATTTAGGTGGAGAAATGATTGGGAACCCAAGGTCTGTCTGCAAACAAGATGGTCACTCTTTAAAAACAAAAAAACAACTATAAATTCAAAAATTTCCACAGCTTTTGCAGCAGGGATGAACCTGTGAGGACGATGCATGAGACAACCTGCTGCGCCCGAGGCATTGCGCTTCTTTCATTACCAGTCTGCTCTAGTGTGTCCACGGGCCCTGAAGGATGGCTGCACACACACCACACGCGCGCAAACCTGAAGAATCTCCTACCCACACACAACATAGGCTCCTCAAACAACAAACTATGCGTGTGTACATGCTAAACGCAGAGAGCTGTCAACACAACATGCCGGGACACGACTTCACCATGTTCACTCCACGTCTTGCCAGTGTCAGCAGTTCAGAACCTTTCAAAGACGATTCAACTCTGTTCTGAGATGAAAACTGTTCATCATTTTCACTTTTACAAAGTCTCCTAGTCATCAAACCAAATTGGAAAGGGAAAATTGATGTTACGAAAGCTCTCAGTTTTGTGCCCTGTAGCTTTTCTTCCCCTTCAAACTGATCCACTGTTGAGATGAAACTTTTTTGTAGCCATATTTGTCTATTAGGTATACTTCATTGTCAATGTACAAATTGTCCAATGATCTAACAGCCGTCCTATTTGCACATGCAAAGGACACGTATATTTGTGAAGAGTAATTTCAGTGAACTGATCGTTTTGCATGAAACTGTTCCAATATTTCATGATGTTTCACTTCAGTGTTGCTTCGTTCGGAGAACCGCGTTATTAGCGCGACTCTGAGCCAGTTTACAAGAGGAAAATGGGACAGGCTCTATTCAAAAGAAGTAGACTGACACTAATCAGTGCAAATGTGGCAACAATTGTTACCCAATCAAGTTCCCTGCTAATGGACTTTTCAAATGTCACCATAAAAACATTGAAAAAAATGCAAAATGTGAGGCACGTGCTTGAGCACCTGTTAACACTAGGGGTGGGTGGGTGCCTCCAATGAGTTTGGCTGTTTTACTTTAGACCTAATTGTGAAAAAAGTAATGTTTGGGGAAACATGAATTGCATGGGGATGTTCGTGCATTTGGAAAGTTAGTCTGTAAGCCAAGTTCCTCTGAACTTCAGTCATTGGTGAATCAGAGAAAAACTTTAACTCTGCACTAGAGGCGAAGGCTGATTTGACACAATCTAAAGAAACTGAAAGGACCTAGAATTGTTCGCAGATGCCGATTGAAAGTGCTGCACAAAGAAATATGGTATAGAAAAAAAGGTTTCAAAAAGGAATCAGTGCAGACAGATGTGATATAGTTTGGTCTGTATTTTCTAAAGATTTACAGTCGATCACATCCCAGAAAAAGAGAAGTGGTAAATGGTACGCTATCCGTTTCAATCTTCATCTGTCGTGTCTCCGAAAACCTGCGATTCATCATCCCGTGTCCGACCAAGAAAAAAGGGGGCGGGGTTGACATTTCCTGCGGCGACAGGGGCATCCTTGTCAATTCTCCTGTCTCCCGCTTTTTTGTCTCATCTCTCTCTCCCTTCCCTCCCTCCACTGTTTCCCCCCCGAGTCTGGCCCCAGCATTACTAATGATTCCCAGACAGGAAGCAGAGCTCGCATGAGGGAGTAAAGTAATTTTCCCTCCTTTGCTTTGTCACTTTCTCCTCTTTGTCACAAGCCTTTCACTGGAACCATCGGGCTCAGAAAATCAACGAGACGCCCGTCGAACGACCACCAAATTAACATAACTTCACAAATCTTTCATTCAAATGTCTGCAGAAACCCATTTGCTCATTAAGCAATATAAAGCAGGCGACAACTACCATCCCAACCACCATCCATCCACTAGCCCCCCTCCCTCCTCCCAACTAACTCCCCACAAGCCTCCATCTACCTCTGCAGCGCGTCTGTCAGCAATGAATCACTGGAAGGTATTTACAAGGCCACAGGACATTTAAAACACGTGTGGCCCTTTTAACCCATCAGCAAATGAATGTGAACTCCCCTCCCACATGGTTGCATAAACTCATGCTCAGACACATTCGCCTGACTGATAACAAAGTTAGAGTTTTTCTCTTTTTCTTTTTTAAATGTGTTTTTTTACGAGTTCTCCGTTTGGCCGCGGTCTGAGGAGTCAGCGGTCGTTACTTTCAGGAAATCAGCCCATACATTGAGGGGATTTTGTGAGTGAGACAGTGCATCCGAAAATATTCAAAGACACGGCCAACAAACAATTACAGAGCCAAAACATTCTTGTAATAAGGGTTAGGCCAAAACAGTCTTGTCTGGGAGGTTTTTGATTTCAAGAATGCCTAATACACTCCCCTTGACCATTTGGTCATTTCTATATGAAGCAAAAATCTAAAAATGTGTCAGATCCACATGTATTATTGAAAGAAATCATTTCAGGGCCACAGAATAAAGCAAGCAAGTGGTTAAGCCACATTTGAGCTGTTCCATGCGAAGAGCTGTCGGCCTGCCATCGACCTCAGTCCCATTATCAACTGTCTGCGCTGCACAGACGTGGACAAACTGCCCAACCTTCTCTCCCTTTCTTCTCTTTCCATCTCCTCCTCCCAATTAAAGCTCGCTCCTTTCCCTCCCATAGCTTATGGTATTTCTCTTTCTCTGACTGACCCCGAAAACTTTGGCCAGAAAGACTGACATGTGGAACTTTCTGGTATTCCAGCGAGCAGAAGGGAGGGGGAACAGCCCTTCATGGCTGACATCCATTCGATTCCATTGTTCTATTGCTCTGTTTGACCGAGAGAGTCGAAGTCCAGATGGAAAAAAAACAAAAACGCAGCCCCTGAGTGCAAATCTGGGCCTTTTCGCCCCCTAAGCTTCCGATCACTCAGTCCTAGTTCAAATGCTAAACATCTGCTCAGCTCAGGTCAGAAATATGAACTGGTACTTTTATTGCAAACATTTTAGTATATGTTTGTACAGTGTATATTCTATTCTGAGTTCCACTTTTCATTCCATTTTGTTCGTCTCAGTGTTTCCCTTGTTCAGTTTCACTCGATGCAATTCAGTGCAGCTGAACCTTATTAGGTTGTTCTTTTTCCCCTGCTGGCAAAAAAGGATGTAATGAGTTAGCTAAGAGTTGTGTGGTGGCTTGCCGGGAAGCCTTCAGACCTCTCTTTGATAGAAGAAGCTGTACCATTACGGGATTAATGGCACTGTGCGTTGCCAGGTACTGCTTTTTTTTCATCTCCTCTTCAAAGTCGCTCACTTTAAGTTGCCCCTAGCAATTTGGGTCCTGTTCTGCTCCTGTGAAAACACAGCAGCCAACGCCACTGTGGGCAGAGGCGGTTCATACTGAGAGGAAACAGAGCTGCAGAGCAGACAGATAAGAGACTGGGGTTGAAACGGTCTGGTTGCAATCTCAGATGAACTACTGGAATGGAAAGTGTCAGCATCACTAGAAATAACAACCTTTCCAATAAATGTCTTGACAAGCGCTAACGGGTTGAATTAACACGAAGAAATCCTCATTGTTGTTTCAGCTTTTTTTTCCCTCTCTTTCATTTTCGTGTCGTGAGAGAAGGAACAAAGACATTGAATAAATTCCCTTTCCCCATGTTTTTTTTTTTTAAAGAATTGAAGACACAAAGTTACCGCAAACAGAACTAACACACTTGAGGAAAGCAGCTCCATATGGGCCACGTCCAAACACACAACAAACAAGTGTCCAAACACTTCATTTGGTCGATTACCACGAAGGAGCAACAAGTTAGAAAGCTGCAAACTGTGAAAGAAGTGCAGGAGATATCACATGGCACTCAGTGGTGGATACTTTGGAGACACTTGGACATTGGGCCAGAAGAATGAGGTTTTTTTTGGCAGAGGAGTGAGGTACCAGCATCAACAGCACCACCACACCCCCTTCTCTAGCCGCTGCTCTTTTCACTGAGCTGTATGCAGATTGGACTGGAAATGATTAAGGTCTCTCATCACAAAGCCAAGAGTGTTGTGGGAACAAGACCTGGCAACACACACACACACACACACACACACACACACACACACACACACACACACACACACACACACACACACACACACACACACACACACACACACACACACACACACACACACACACACACACACACACACACACACACACACACACAGGGAAGCTGAACAGAGAGATAAAAGTAACAAAAGAACATGATGTATGAGTAAGTGAATCAAACATCTTCAAATGGATTTTACTTAAAAGACACAAAAGTCATTTCATAAAAAAAGAACAACATCATCAGCAACTAACGTGACTTAAAAAAAAAACAATGATAGGATACATTTTGTCATGCTTTGCATTTATGCAGAAATTGACAATCCAGAAAAAATTGAGCCACCATCTCTCAAGTTTTCTTTAAAAAGTGATCCCAAAGTGAAACCTAACTCCTCATTCCACACGTCGTTGGTACCCCTTACTTTTCCCCTCTCCCAGAGTTAAAGGATTAACCTACCTGTTCTCAGTAGAAGTTAGGCAAAGAGAGCAGAAGTGGGACGAGATGAGCTTGACTCCCAAAATCCAGCCGAGTGGGGGGATGAGACTGTGGAGTGGCTGCGAGGGCCTATGGGGTAATTGGACTCGGAGCGCGTGCAGCCAAGATCAAGCAGGTGTGCTCTGTCACAACAAGGGGAGGAGAGAGAGAGGGCGAGAGAGGAAGAGAGACAGCGTGGAGAGAGAGGAGAGAGACAGAAGGAGGGAGGGGTCCGGCCGTCGAGCTCCTCTCAGGGCCGAAAACAATTGGTGGAGGACTTCTCCCGTGCTCGCATGCGCGCTCCAAAAACAGCTGGAAATGGAGAAGGGAGGAAGAAGAAAAAAAAAATGAGTGGGGAGACGGAGAGAGAGAGAGTGCAGGAAAAGGGAGACAGAGGGAGGGAATAAAAAAGAGAGACAAGAAACAAGGGGAGAGAAGAAAGGAGGCAGAGAGCTGGAGTTTTAAGCAGAAAGCAGTGATTCGGCTGGCGGCCGCCCTCGCTGTGACATCTGGTAATGATAGGTCCTCTGTGGAGCTTAGCTGAGAACTCTGCACACAAACCCTTTCTCCTTCTTTCACACTCTCGGTGTCACTCATCCTCTTTCAGACGCTACACAAAAACACCAGAGACGCGCGCACACACACTAACACACACATTTGCTCTACTATCCACGTGGGGACACGCAGTGACATAATGCGTTCCCCACATCCCCTCACCCTAAACTCAACCATCAAATATAAATGCCTTAACCCATACACTTTCTGTAGCCCCTGACTAAACCTATCCTTACCCTGAACATGTCTTTGTCTTAAAATAATAGGATTTGCCTTATGGGGACAAAACGTCCTCATAAGGCACATTTTGTCCCCTTTAGGAAGTCCCCACAGTGTGGCTGTGTAAACAGATGTAGGTCCCCACTCACTTCCTTCCCTTTCTTCGTCCTCATGGTCTTTTCTGTTTTAAACCCTATCACTGGTCCTGTGGCCAGACACAACGTATTGTGCAGGCGTCTGACTTCCCTGTTTGGGCCCCGTTCAGATATCAATAAATGATTTTTGAAATTGAAATTGCATTTCAATGATGTTGGAATTAAGAATTTGAAAACCTGTTTCACCCAGACTAACAATATTTCTGACATCGTCTGGACCATGTGCTGGTTGAACTGGACCTGCCAAAGCTGGATCTAATCAGGTCAACAGTGGGGGACGGGGTGTGGAGATGTGTTTTTGAACCCCAAGGTGAACCAGATGGAAAAAGACAGCCCCTCTCCTTCTTCTTAGTCTTTACCTCTTTATCTTCAAGGCTAAAAAGGATCAGATATCAGAAGAGCAAGTTCCATCCTGTCTGGGTTTTTTTTTTGCCTTTCTCAACTTGACTGTCGTTTAGGAAGCCCCAGATTTGTTGAAATGGTCCATCGTGGTCTCATGAGTGCTTTTCTTAAACGTTTTTTTGTAAAAAAAAATAATGACCTAAGCTGACGTGAATTTTGTTGCCCGAGGTCCAAGCTATAATCCTTCACAGACTTAAAGAAACGCAAATTGAGTCAACAGAAGGAAGGAAAAGAGGAAGAGACCAGCATGGAAAAAGGTCAAAGGCCGGGAGGATTACAACACGCCGAGTCGCATTGGATGAAGCCAGGTGTCCGATGCAAGAGCTGAGATCATACCTGGAACTTTTTTCAATAATGGGATCGAGAGAGGAGGAAAAACCCGACTGCATCCTTCAATCTGTGACAGATGATGGAAAGAAGGCCCCTTGATATTAGAGAGAGGGAGCAGACACATGGCTGCTGTGGAGATGTGGACGTGTTGTGTAGATTTAACCTGTGACCTTCTGGTGACTGGGTGGCCCGCCGCTCAAAGAGTTTTGAGGAAAAGCGAAATGCAGGAGCTGAAATTGATGACTATCCCCCTTCAGACAAATCAAAAGAAGAATATGTTTCTGGGGGATCAAAAGAGTGCTGTGTAACAAACCTTATTTAAAGCTACCTGCCACCTTTGTGCTCAGGTGTTAATATCCCACTACAGAGACAGAAGAAGAAGAAGAAGAGACGTTTGGATGGACAGAAAATGATGGGATGGGATCATGAGGTGAAAAGAAGCTTAAGGATGTTAAAACAAAAGAAATGAGAATAGAGAGGGGGATTTAAGAAATCCCCCTTTTTAGAAGTGGAATTTCAGGTAGCCTTAAGTTTTATACGTGTGTCCAGAAGAGATGGGCAGGAGTTTGCGGGCCTTATCACCTGTTCATGGATGAAAAATGGTTTCAAAGAGGGGTCAAAGGGTTCCTATCAAGTTGTGTCTTTTCTCTTTTCGCCACAAACCACAGAGGCTTTGCCAGAAGCGAGAACAGCAATTCAGTGATCGAGCTGTTGACACTCGTGATTCTGGGTGCAGTGAAGGGTCCCTAATCCCTGGAACTTGCCTTAAGGAAGCTAATGGCTTGTCGTGTGCACCTAATATAAGACGGATTCGGTTTGAAATATATATTTTTACAGTTAATTCCAAAACAATTCATCAACAGGATATTGGAGGTATGTTGCTTTACACATATTGGGACTTTTGTAGGTTGGTTTGCCTGTGCGGACATGTTCCGTAGTTGGACTAACCTGCACATTACTCAACATG